>NW_006400019.1:3302279-3304117 GCF_000299155.1 Elephantulus edwardii | reverse complement strand
GGAGTAGGTCAAGGGCTGCTGTCTTAAATATATATTGAAGTTCTTCATCAATAAAACAAATATTCTTAAAGAAAAAAGCAGACCCAATGAATACCCCAGAAAGAGAGAACCAGAAGAAATATATTGATGTGTAGTTATTTGAACAGTTACAGAAGAATAGGCAAATGATGGAAGAAACAATGGAAGCCATTAAGAGAGTTAATACTAGAGAGACAACAATCCAGAAGAAATATAGGAACAAAATGTAAAAGATGGAATAAAGAATTTATAGTGTTGATAAAGAGGTACGAGAACTTAAAAAATCATGACAAGACAGAGAAGGTACAGCCAACACAATACTGGAAATAACAGAAAAGCATAAAAATGGAAGCTAGTCTATTAAGACCAAATTAGTAGAAGTGTCCAACATGCTGGTAGGACAAAAAGGTAGAACAGAACAAAGGGAACAGATGGTCAGTGAACTGGCAGACAAGAGTCTCACTGGAAACTTGTTGTTACATGCCATTGAGTCACCTGTGACTGACTCATAGCGACCCTATGTACAGTAGCCCTAAAACCTGCTCTATCCTGGGCCAATCTTATTGTCTCTGACACACCTACTCCCATTACCCCAGTCACTGAATCAATCCATCTCATCAAGGGTCTTCCTCTCTTGCAATGTCCCTCCACTCTCCCAAGCATGAGGTACCTCTCCAAGGACTAGTGCCTCCTTGCAGCATGTCCAGAGTATGTCAGATGAAGCTTCAGAACCTTTGCCTCCAATGAGTAGCCTGGTCTCACCCTCTCTAGGATGAATTTGTTTGTTTTCCTAACAGTCCATGATATATTAAATATTCTTCTCCAGCACCACAGCTCAAAGGCATCAGTTCTCCTTCTATCATCCCTAATCATTGTCCACCTTGTTGGGGCATAGCAAGTGCTTGCAAAGATTATGGCCTGGATTAGGTGCACCTCAGTCTCCAGATTGACATTGCTCTTTAGTACTTTGGCAAGGTCTCTGATAACAGACTTTCCTAGTGCAATTCAGATTTTTATTTCCTGGCTGCTTGTACAAAGATTGTTGATTGTGGAGCCAAGCAAACTAAAGCTATTAACAATTTCAATCTCTTCACCATTTATCATGATGCTGCCGATCAGCCCAGTGGTGAAAATGTTTGTTTTCTTGATGTTGAGCTTCAATCCATACTAAAGGCTGCAGTCCTTGACCTTCTTCAGGTCCTCCTCAGTTTCAGCAAGCAGGGTTGTGTCATCCACATACATAATGCAGATTGTTGATAAAGATGACCCAGCAGATAGTGGAAATTATCGAACAATATCATTGATATCACTGGAAACATAGAAGAAAAATCAAAGATGAAATGGAAAGAAAATATTAGAATCATGTGGGATGACATCAAAAGGAACAACATATATATGATTGGAATTCTAGAACATGGGAGTGACAGAGAAATCACTTGAGAAATTTGTGGAGGAAGTACTAGAATAAAACTTCCCAGGTATTTTGAAGAACAAAGACATCCACATTCAAGCAGCACAGCACACACCAAAAACTAGACCCAAAAAGAAAAACATCAAGACATATCATAGTCAAAGTCTCCAAATTAAAAGATAAGGATGCTGTTGTTATGTGCCGTCGAGTCGCTTGCGACTCATAGCTACCCTATGTACAACAGCCCTAAACTCTGCTCTGTCCTGTGCCAATCACACTGTCTCTGACACACCCATCCTGATTACCCCAGTCACTGAATCAATCCACTTCATAGAGGGCCTTCCCCTCCTGCGCTGTCCCTCCACCCTACCAAGCATGATGTCCCTCTCCAAGGACCCTCCTTACAACA
>NW_006400019.1:3298852-3301904 GCF_000299155.1 Elephantulus edwardii | reverse complement strand
CTGTGGAGCCAAGCAAACTAAAGCTGTGAACAATCTCAATCTCTTCACCA
Source organism: Elephantulus edwardii (assembly GCF_000299155.1). Classification (NCBI taxonomy): domain Eukaryota; kingdom Metazoa; phylum Chordata; class Mammalia; order Macroscelidea; family Macroscelididae; genus Elephantulus; species Elephantulus edwardii. The sequence goes on along the minus strand of NW_006400019.1, from coordinate 3,301,854 downwards.
TCCATCCTGATGCTTCCAATTGGCCCAGTGGTGAGAATCTTTGTCGTCTTGACATTGAGCCTCAATCCATATTGGATGGAAGCTGCAGTCCTTGACCCTCTGCAGCAAGCACTTCAGGTCCTCCTCAGTTTTAGCAAGCAGGGTTGTGTCATCCGCATAACACATATTGTTGATGAATCTTCCACCAATCCTGATGCCACATTTCTCATAGAGCTCAGCCTCCCAGATAATCTGTTCTGCATACAGGTTGAAAAGGTATGAAGACAGGATACATCCCTAGCGTACACCCTTACCTATTTTGAACCATGCAGTGTTTCCTTGCTCTGTTCTGATGACTGCCTCTTGGTCCAAGTATAAGTTTCGCATTACCACAATGAAGTGTTCTGGGATTCCCATTCTTCTCAGAGTCAGCCATAGTTTGTTATGATAAGGATAGAATACTAAAAGCACCATGAGAAAAAGTCTCCTACAAAGCGGTGGGGTGGGGTGGGGGTGGAATTAGATAAAATTCTGATTTCTCAGCAGAAACCATGAGAGCTAGAAGACAAGGGGATGGCATATACAGAAAGTTGAAAGAAAACAATTGCCAGTCAAGGAACCTATACCCAGCAAAGCTTTCCATCAAATATGAAGGAGAAATTGGATCCTTTGAAGAAATAAAGAAATTAAAGGATTTGTGAAAACAAAACCACAAGAAATTTTAAGATAAGTCCATCACACAGAGATGCCAAAGGAAAGTGACTGGACCATAGTAAGCTGAAACAACAGAAAAAGAAACATGGCAAAATTGCAAAACTAAAACCTGGCCTGACAGTAATTACATTCAATGTGAATGGACTAAATGCACGAATAAAGACAAAAAGCATAGCAGAATGGATAAAAAAACAAAGCCCATCAGTATGTTGCCTACAAGAGACACATCTAAAAAAGAAGAGAAAGACTGACTCAAAATCAAACACTGGGGGAAATATACTTAGCAAATAGCAATCTCAAAAAAGCAGGAGTCACTGCACCAAAAATGACTTTCAGATGGTGAACAAACACGTGAAGAAATGTTCGAAATCCCTAGTTCTAAGAGAGATACAAATCAAAACAACTATGTGATATTATTTCACTGCAGTAAAAAAAGGAAAATTCAACAGAGCAGCAAACAACAAATGCTGGTGAGGTTGTAGAGAAATTGGAAACCTTATTCACTGCTGGTGGGAGTATAAAATGGTACAGCCATTCTGGAAGGCTTTCTAAAAAAGTTGGAAATAGAAATACTATTTGACCCAGCAATTCCACTACTGGGAATATACCCTAAAGAAAACATAACTGCCACGAAGCAGTTATAGGCTCACCCATGTTTATTGTGCAGCTTTGTTCACAATAGCAAAGAGGTGGAAACAACCCAAGTGCCCATCAACAAATGAATGGATAGAGAAGCTGTGCTGTATTCACACAATGGACTATATTATGCAGTACTGAAAAACAATTCATGAAATACTATACAAAATGGATGACCATGCTGAGTGAAATATTTCAGTCACAAAAAGACAAATACTGCATAATACCACTCTTATAAAACAGTGACAGGGTGGTTGGGGAGAAACTAAGAAAAGAGGGGATAAATAACATGCATGGCATTGAAACAGACAAGGGAAGGAACTATATAAACGGAATATATGATTAGGTATTATTGGCATGACAAGAGTCCAGAATAAGAGATGCATAGTAAAGTGGACTGTGGTGTGTGTGTCTATGTCTATATAACAATAAATCCCCCCCCAAAAAAAAAGGAAACGGGGGTGTTGCAGGGAGGAAAATGTGCAACAATGAATAAATGGAAATCCAAGTTCTCTATAAACTTTCATTAAAATATCAATAAATAAAAAATTGTAAAAAGAAAAAAAGCAGGAGTGGTAATATTGATCTCTGATAAAATATATTTCATAATAAAACCACCATAAAAGATAAGAAAGGGCATTACATACTGATTAAAGGCACATTTGATCAAGAAGACATAACCTTGGTCAACATTTATACACCATATGATAGACCTGCAAAATACATAAAACAATGTTTAACAGAATTGAAGAAAGAAAAAAAATAGCACCACAATAGTGGTAGAAATTTTAGCACACCACTATCAAAGGATAGGTCAACTCAGAAGAAACTCAACAAAAATGCAGAAGATACAAACTATACTATCACCCAGTTCGACCTTGTGGATGTATTCAGGATACTATACCCAACAAAAACTCAGTTCACTTTATTCTCAAGTGCATGTGGTACATTCTCCAGAATCAATCATATATTAGGACACAAGCCTCAACAAATTAGAAAATATTGAAATAATACAGAATATCTTCTCAGATCACAATACCATAAAACTAGAAGTTAACCACAGGAGGGTAAATATTACAAAAATATCCATGTGGAAGCTAAATAACTCTCTGCTAGAACATGATTGGGTTATAAAAGAAATAAAGAACGACATAAAAAAGTTCCTTGAAACAAATGAAAATTCAACATACCAAAACTCCAGGGATCCAGCTAAGGCAGTCCTCAAGGGGCAGTTCATAGCAGCTGGCACACACATAAAAAAGGAAGAAGAAAAATCAATGATCTAACTCAGTACCTTCATCAAATAAAAAAAGAACAACAATCTAATCCTACAGCTTCTAGAAGAAAAAAAAATGTAAGGATTAGAGCTGAAATCAATGAGATAGAAAACAGAAAAACAATTGAAATGATCAGTAAGAACAGGAGTTGGTTTTTTTGAAAGGGTTAATAAAATTGACAAACCACTGGCAAATTTAACAAAAGAAAAAGAGAAGACACATATAACTAGATTTAAAAATTATACAGGTGACATCACAACAGAACCAGATGAAATTAAATCAATCTCAGTATACTATTGTATAAAATTGGGAAGGGTGTACGCCAGGGATGTGTCCTGTCTCCATACCTTTTCAACCTGTATGCAGAGCAGATTATCCGAGAGGCTGGGCTCTATG
>NW_006400019.1:3292510-3297282 GCF_000299155.1 Elephantulus edwardii | reverse complement strand
CTACTGGTGCCAAGAGTGTTGACCGTGGAGCCAAGCAGACTAAAGTTGTGAACAATCTCAATCTCTTCACCATCCATCCTGATACTGCCAGTTGGTCCAGTGGTGAGATTCTTTGTCTTCTTGACATTGAGCTTCAATCCATACTGAAGACTGCACTCCTTGACCCTCTGCAGCAAGCATTTCAGGTCCTCCTCAGTTTCAGCAAGCAGGGTCATGTCATCTGCATAACACAGATTGTTAATAGATCTTCCACCAATCCTGACACCACACTTCTCCTCATAGAGCCCAGCCTCTCGGATAATCTGTTCTGCATACAGGTTGAAAAGGTATGGAGATAGGACACATCCCTGGCGTACGCCTTTCCCAATTTTGGACCATGCAGCGTTTCCTTGCTCTGTTCTGATGACTGCCTGTTGGTCCAAGTATAGGTTTTGCATTAGCACGATGAAGTGTTCTGGGATTCCCATTCTCAGAGTCAGCCACAGTTTGTTATGATCTGTGCACACAGTCAAATGCCTTTGCATAATCAATGAAACACAGATAGACATTCTTCTGGTATTCCCTGCTTTCAGATAAGATCCATCTAGCATCAGAACTGGCAGACACAGAAGAATTTAATGAAATCGCATATGAGCAAGAGCCTATGGTGATGAAGGAAGAAGTTCAAGCTGCTTTGAAGGAAATGACACAAAATAAGGCCCCCAGGAATAAATGGTATACCAATGGACATATTTCAGCTAACAGATGCTGCTCTGGATGTGCTCACCAAGTTGTGCCAAAAAATCTGGAGAACAACCACTTGGCCAACTGACTGGAAGAGATTATAGAACGATATCATTGACTTCACACGCAAGCAAGATTCTACTGAAGATTATCCGAAAACGACTGGAAAAGCACATGAGCAGAGAACTGCCAGAAGTCCAGGCTGGGTTTAGAAGGGGTTGTGGTATGAGGGGTATTGTAGCTACTTAAAGTATTTAAGAAAAAACTGAAAAAGAGGGAACACTCCCAGAGTTATTCTATGAAGCAAGAATAACTCTGATACCAAAACCAGGCAAAGATATTACCAAGAAAGAAAATTACAGACCAATATCTCTCATGAGTATAAATGCCAAAATGCTTAACAAAACCCTAGCCAGAAGAATCCAAAAGCATTTAAAAAAAAAAAAAAAGATTCACCATGGCCAAGTTGGACTGATAACAGGTATGCAAGGTTAGTTCAACATAAGAAAAATAACCAACGTAATTCACCATATTAACAAAGTAAATAACAAGAACCATATGATCTTAACAATTGATGAGGAAAAGACATTTGACAAAATCCAACACCCTTATCTGATTAAGACACTCAGCAAAATTTCAATAGAAGGGAATTTCCTCAACATAATAAAAGTATATATGCCAAACCAAAAGCCAACATCTTTGTTAATGGAGAAAGACTAAAAGCCATTTCCTTGCAAACTGGGACTGGACAAGGATGACCACTGTCACAACTTCTATTCAATATTGTTTGGGAAGTGTTTGCTAGGGAAATACGACAAGAGAAGGTAATAAAAGGCATCCAGATTGATAAAGAGATGGTTAAACTGTCACTATATGCAGTACACAGAAAACCCCAAAGATTCAACAAAAAACCTGTTAGAGTTACTAGGCCAATTTAATAGTGTAGCAGGATATAAGATCAATATCCAAAAATCAGTTGGATTCCTCTACAGTAACAAAGAGAACGCAGAGAAGGAAATAAAGAAAGCAATACCATTTACAATAGCTAACCAGAAATTGAGATACTTGGGAGTGAACCTAACTAGAGATACGAAAAACATATACAAAGAAAACTACAGAGCATTTCTACAAGACACAATAAAAGACCTAAAGAAATGGGAAAATGTGCCCTGTTCATGGATGTTGTTGTTGTTGTTAAGTGCCGTCGAGTCGCAGGCAACTCATAGTGACCCTATGAAGGAGAGTCCTCGATGCTTGGGTGCCTTTCCAGGATCATAGGGTTTCCAGAGGCAAGCTATTATGAAAGTGGATGCCACTCCTCCTTCGAAGCTTGTTTTAATCAGGGAGCTCCACCCCACTCACTGTCAGCATTGGGTAGCTAACCATTAACACATTTGACACATCAGTGTCACAGTTCATGGATAGGAAGACTTAATATTGTGAAAATGACAATCTTACAAAAAGCAGTCTACATGTTCAATGCACTCCCAATACAGATGCCAAATTAATTTTTCAAGAAGATCTAAAGGGAAATTGTCAAGTTTATTTGGAGAGGAAAGAGACTCCTAATAAGCAAAACACTTCTGAGAAACACAAATAAAGTGGGAGGCATAGCATTTCCTTCAAAACCTACTACACAGTAGTATTAACCAAAGCAGCATTGTACTGGTACATAGACCAATGGAACAGAATTGAGAACCCAGAAATGGACCCATCTATCTATGATCAACTGATAATTGACACGGAAATAAAACCTATCAAGTGGGGTAATAACTACCTCTTCAATAAATGGTGTTGGCAACATTCTACCTGCAGAAAGCTGAAACAGGATCCACATCTCACACTGTACACAAAAATCACCTCAAGGTGTATCAGACCTGAGTGTAAAACTCAAAACCATAAATTTCATTAAGAGACAAACTGGGATCAACCTTAGAAGGCCTAGTCTATGGTATAAAGAGACTGTAAATACAGCCAGAAATGTACTGAAGAGGATAAAATTGATGAATGGGACCTTCTAAAGATTAAATCCTTGTGCATATCAAAAACTTTTTACATCAAATTGTACAACACCATGATTAATGTACAGTTTGATGGGGGGGTGAGGGAAATTGGAAGAATGTGTTCTCAAAATGTGCATTAGGTGCTCGCTTCAGCAGCACATATACTAAAATTAGAACGATACAGAGAAGATTAGCATGGCCCCTGCGCAAGGATAACACGCAAATTCGTGAAGCGTTCCATATTTTTTTAAAAAAAAAGTGTATTAGAATGTTGTAAATTAACTAGTATTAAAAAAAAAACTTGGGGAGGGGTATGAGAGGGATAGAGGGTAAAATATGCAACTATGACTGACTGAAAATATAACTTTTCTGTAAACTTTTGTTAAAATCACAATTAAAATAAAGATATTATTTAAAAAACTTTTTTCCATATGAATTTTATGAACTTTGTATGTAAACAAATATAAAATAATTTTTTTTAAAAAAACCCAAATACTTTTTCCAACAGGGTGAACAGAAAACCTACCAACTGGGAACAAACATTTGGCAATACCATCTCAGACAAGAGTCTCATAACACAAGTTTACAGAATATTCCTTGGCCTCCATAAGAAAAAGACTGATAACCCAATTACAAACTGAGCAAACAGCATGGGAAGAATTTACCCAGAGGAAGATATTAGAATGGCCAACAGACACATGAAGAAATGCTCAAAATCACTGGTAATAAAAGAGATGCAAATCAAAACCACAGTAAGATACCATCTCACTCCAGTATCAGTAGCAAAGTTTAACAGGACAGCAGGTAATAAATGTTGGAGAGGATGTGGCGAGAAAGGAACTCTTATTTCTTGGTGGGTTTGTAAAATGGTACAGCCACTCTGGAAGACAGTTTGGCACTTCCTCAAAAAGATGAACTTATTGTTATGTCTTTATGGTCTATTGATCCTTTAAGCATTATGTAGTGACCTTCCTTGTCCTTTGTGATAGTTTTTGCATTGAAACTGATTTTATCAGAGATTAATATAGCTACTACTGCTTTTTTCTGGTTGCCATTTGCTTGGGATATTTTTCCCTACCCTTTCATCTTAGTCTTTATCTTCAATTTTCAGGTGTGTCTCTTGTAGACAGCAAATTGATGGATTTTGTTTTTTATCCAATCTGCTACTCTTTTTCTCTTCAGTGGTGCATTTAAACCATTCACATTCAGTGTGATTATTGAGAAGCAATGTTTTATTGCTATCATTGTGTTGAGTTCTTTTTGGCGTTGTTGCTAGTTACTTTGGCCCATCCTGCTTTCTGTGGCACCTCTGTAAGAAGGACGTCTCTCAGTGTTTCCTGCAATGCTGGTCTTGTTTTTACAAACTCCTTTAGGTTCTGTTTTTCTGGTAATATCTTGATCTCTCCTTTATATTGGATGGACATTTTTGCTGGATACAATATTCTTGGTTGACAGTTGTGTTCTTTGAGTGTTCGATATATGTCATTCCACTGTCTTTTTACTTGCATGATTTTTGCTGAGAAATTGGCACTTAGTCTTATCTGCTCTCCCTTATAGGTTACTCTGTTTCTCTCTCGCTGCTTTCAGAATTTTCTCCTTATCTTTGGTTCTGGCGAATTTGACTATAATATGCCTTGGTGTTCTTCTTTTGGGGTCTATTTTATATGGTGTTCGCTCAGCTTCTTAAATATGTATTCTCTCATTCTTCATTATGCCTGGGAAGTTTTCTTCCAGCAATTCTTCCATAACTTTTTTGGTGCCTTGGGAATGATATGTCAGATAAGGAACTTATATCTAGAATTTATAAAATAATCAAGTACCACAATAAAATAAAGGTAAATAACCCAGTTGAAAAATGGGCACAGGATATGAACAGGCACTTCACCAAAGAAGACATTCAGATGGCCAACAAGCACATGAAGAAATGTTCAAAATGCCTAGCTCTCAGAGAGATGCAAATCAAAACAACTATGAGATATCATCTCACCCCAGTAAGAATAGCAAAATTTAACAGAGTAGCAAACAAGAAATGCTGGCAAGGTTGTG
>NW_006400019.1:3276561-3292277 GCF_000299155.1 Elephantulus edwardii | reverse complement strand
TAGAGAAGCTGTGGTATATTCACACAATGGAATACTATGCTGCATTAAAAAACAAGGAACTCATGCAATATTATTCAAAATGGATGAGCTTGGAGGACATTATGCTGAGTGAAATATCTCAGTCACAAAAGGACGACAGGTGCTTCATGGTGCCACTATTATAAAATGGGACTGACATCAGGGTTGGGTTGAGACTAAGAAAAATGGGATAAATTATGTATACTGCATTGAAACATAAGGGAGAGAACTGTTTGAAAGCGATATGTGATTGGGTGGTTATGGCAAGAGTCCAGAATGAAGGTTGTTTAGTGAAGTGTACTCGGGGTGGGGTGGGGGATTATAATACCAATGAAATAATTTTTCTTTTACTTTTAAAAGAGAAGAGCAAACTGGGGGGAGGGGTGGTCAGGGAGAAAAATGCAACAATGAATGTATGGAAATCCAAAATCTCTGTAAATGTTCCTTAAAATTAATTGTAAAAAATAAAGAAAATAACAACCAAAAAAAAAGAGATAAACTTAAAAATTCCATATGACTCAGCTAGTCGATTGCTTAGAACATACCCTGAGAAAATGAGGACTGTGGCTCAAATGGAAACTTGTACATCTATGTTCATAACAGCATTATTCACCATCACAAGGACATGAAAACAGCCCAGATGTCCAACCACAATTGTATGGATTGAGAAATGATGGTACATTCATTAAGTGCAATACTATGCAGCACACAGGAGTAGTGATTTTGTAAATTACTACCTAACTTAGGAGGGACTAGAGAGCATTATGCTGAGTGAACTAACTCAGTCCCATAAGGACAAATACTGTATAATACCATTATTGTAGATGAATATGAGGATCCAGTGGGGGGTGGAAACAGAGGGGTGAGGATGTGGGGCGTGTTAATCATAAGGTCGCACAGTTTGATGGAGGGGATGAAGGTGACAGTTTAACCATCTCTTTGCCAATCTGGATGCCTTTTATTTCCTTCTCGTCATATTGCTCTAGCAAGCACTTTCAATACAATATTGAATAGACGTGGTGACAGTGGGCATCCTTGTATGGTGCCTACTTGCAAGAAAATAATTTCAGTCTTTCTCCATTCAGAATGATATTGGCTCTTGGTTTTGCATATATCCTTTTCAGTATGTTGAGGAAATTCCCTTCTATTCCGATTTTCCTGAGTGTCTTAATCAGGAACGAGTGTTGGATTTTGTAGACGCTTTTTTTTATTATTATTAAATTTTATTAGTTTTAATGAACATTTACAGAGATTTGGGGTTTTCATTCATTCATTGTTGCACTGTTTTCTCCACCCTCCTCCCCAGTTCGTTCTTCTTCGCCCCCCCCCAATGTCTGTTTTGTCCAATTGCCACAGTGCTTGTCAAAGCCAGTTCTGATTAATCTTCTTTGTCAGTGTGTCCTTTGCCATTCCCTATCACTCCTCCCTGAGAGAGACTTCACCCTGATTCATAAAGAAAAAGTGATGGCGTATTCTCTTAGCTACTTCCTGCTGAAAAGGGACTCTGTAGGTTTCAGGGTGAAGATCTCTCACTACTCTAAAGGGCCCCTTTGGCAGTAGGAAACACATAGACTATTATGGAGATTGATTTTGGAATTTAGACACTTTTTTATAAAGCATTTTAAATTGTGGTTTGCATGAAAGTTTACAATATGTATTGGTTTTTCATTCAATTATTTATATGCCTTTTGCCTTATAACATTAATTCTAATACCCATAATGTCTGATCATCTACTTAAATATTGCCATTCTCTTAATCCATCTTTATAGGTACCTATTAATAAGAGTATTAAATATCCCATTGACTACCAAAAGAAAAGCAAATCATTCTTGGACAGAGTATAGCCAGGGTGCTCCTTGGAGGCAAGGATGGTGAAATTTACATACTTTGGTCATGATATTATCAGGAGGGACTAGTCCTTATGGAAGGACATCATGCTGGGAGAGGTGGAGGGTCAGAGAAAAAAAGAAATGGTCTCAAGGAGATGGACTGACACAGTGACTGTAACAGTGAGCTAGAGCATGACAGGGATCATGAGGGTGGTATAGATGAAGGCAAAATTCATATCTGTTCTTCATCATAGTTGAATCATACTTGCCTCAACAATAAATAACAAGAGCAATTACCTATGTTTTTCAATTTTAATCCCTTTCCTTCCCTAGTAATCATCCAAGAATGATTCTGTATGTAAACTTTTTTCTGAAAACAATTTTTATTTAAATAAGAGTTTAAATATATAACATTAAAACTGAAGGGGTGGGGAGAACCAGTTGTTCCTTCACATGGCATTGAACAGCTGTTGCTATGAAGCTGCAAGCTCTATGGCTAGCTGTCAGGGATTGATCAGTTTAAAACTTGTTGCCTTGTCAAAAGTTTAGCTCTAAAATTGGCCTCTCATCCTGGTGTTTTCCTGGGATGGACAACCCTTCAGGCTATGGCTGGTCAGAGAAAACAAAGTCCTTGGTGTCAAGCCAGATGTCCCATCTCACTTCTCAGCTCAGCCCGCCTTGCCAGGCTGTAGACGCCAGTGATGGTTCTTTTGCTACCACAGCTCCCTCTAGTGGGACAGGGGCCTTTTGCTGTCCTCTTGGGCCAGGGAAGCTTGAGCCATCTATGATCTTGGGGTTCAGAGTCTGGCCGAAACATCACGTTACTGCATTGTTTCAGGCTGGGCACAGTCAGGCGCCTACTGCTCGACCTCTGTTTAAATGAGACACTTCAAGACTGGACAGCATGCTCTTTTCCATTTATTGCATGAAGGAGTTACACTAGTCCAAGCTAAAGTGGACCCCAAATAGTAAATTATACAAGCCATGAGGTTTTAAACTTGTGACAAGGGACAGAATGGACATTTTCTACTCACTGCAAGGAAACTCTCACTTAAGCTTCAGTGAGCCACAAACACTTAAACCCCGTGAGCCTTCAGTCAGGCGTCCATATAGCCAGTCCAGTCTCTAGAAGGAACTGGCCTATGTCCTTGCACTGGTCACCCTGTAGCTGCATTACTTCTCCATACTCTGGATGCTCAATCCCAGGACCATGGCAGGGAAATTTCTTCTTAAACACCTTCACTAGTGTCTTTTTATTGTAATCATCAGTGATCCCTTGGACAGTTGTAAGAGTCTTCCTGCTGTTTCTCTGTTGAATTCTTACATGGATATAATCCTCAGTCCCAGCAGGGAGCAGATTATCACCCTTACTTGCACCAGCTTTTAATAATAGTGATCTTGTGTAATCTTTGTCCTTTTTGACCAACTTATTTTGCTCAGACTTAATGTCCTCAAGATTCACCCATCCATATTACACAATCTTTCACAAATTCTTTATTTTGTTACTGTTATATGTTGTTGCTGAGTAACGTTCAGTCAGGACCAATGCATAACTGACCCTATGGCTTTTCAGAAGCAGTAAATTGTACAGGAATTGATTGTCTATCTTTCTCCCAAGGAGCTACTGGCAGATACAAACCTTTGGGTTAACAGTGCAATTCCTTACCACTAGGCCACCAGAGCTCCTTTACTGTTACATAGTACTCCATTTTGTGGATATACCATACTTTCTTTATCTATTTGTCCATTGATAGACATTTTTAGGTTAAATGTAATGGAGACTTTAAAGTTACTGATGTATTTTTCTAGCCTAATTGTTCTCAAAGTGAGCAATATCATAATACAATAGAAATTAAGCTCTTTAAAGTCTCCACATGCACACACACTCTCCCACCCCTGCCTGTAATCCTCCATTGGCCTCTATTTTCCCATCTGTACAGCAGGTGACATTAAATAGATGGTTGTTGTTGTTGTTGTTGTTGTTATGTGCCTTCGAGTCGTTTGCGACTCATAGCGACCCTATGTACAACAGCCCTAAACCCTGCTCTATCCTGTGCCAATCACATTGCCTCTGACACACCCATCCCAATTACCCCAGTCACTGAATCAATCCACCTCATAGAGGGTCTTCCCCTCCTGCGCCGTTCCTCTACTCTACCCAACATGATGTCCCTCTCCAAAGACCTGTCTCTCCTTACAACATGTCCAAAGTATGACAGACGAAGCCCCAGAATCCTTGCCTCCAAAGAATAGCCTGGTTTAACCCTCTCTAGGATGAATCTGTTTGTTTTCCTAGCAGTCCATGGTACCCTCAATACTCTTCTCCAGCACCACAGCTCAAAGGCGTCAATTCTCCTTCTGTCCTCCCTAGTCATTGTCCAGCTCTCTGATGCATAACAAGTGATTGCAAAAACCATGGCCTGTATCAGGCAGACCTTAGTCTCCAGAGAGAACCATTGCTCCTGAGTACTTTAGAGAGGTCCCTAACAGCAGACTTTCCCATCGCAATACTTTTTTTCATTTCCTGGCTGCTGGTGCCAAGAGTGTTGACTGTGGAGAGAAGCAGACTAAAGCTGTGAACAATCTCAATCTCTTCACCATCCATCCTGATGCTACCGATTGGACCAGTGGTGAGAATCTTTGTCTTCTTGACATTGAGCCTCAGTCCATACTGAAGGCTGCAGTCCTTGACCCTCTGCAGTAAGTGCATGAGGTCCTCCTCAGAAAAGGTATGGAGGGCAGAAAAGAAAAAAAAAGGATACAAACCTGATACACCTTTCCTGATTTTAAACCATGCAGCATTCTCTTCTGTTCAGACAACAGCTTAATAATGGTCTAGGTATGGATTTCACATGAACACAATTAAGTGCTCTTGGATTCTCATTCTTCTCGATGTTAGCCATAATTTGTTGTGATTCATACAGTCCAATATTTTTTGCATAGTCAATAAAACACAAATAGACTCTCTTCTGATATTCTTTGCTTTCAGCCAAGATCCATCTGACATCAGCAAGGATACCCCTCATGCCACAACCTCTTCTAAATCCAGCTTGAATTTATGGCAATTCTTTTTTGATGTACTGATCCAGTCATTTTAGCAAGATTGTACTTGTATGTGACATTGTTCAACAATTTTCACATTCTTTTGGATCAGCTTGTTTGGAAGGGAAACAAATATGGATCTCTTCCAGTATTTGGAATCAGCTTTTTTTGGAATGGAAACAAATACAGATCTTTCGTATTTGTTGCAGAGAGTGGTGAGTGCACTTAGGGTTGCATGTTTCCTGAACCACCTCAATTAGTATTCCATAAATTCTTGGGGCCTTATTTTTCCCTCCAATGTCTTCAATGTTTTTATTTAGTGTTGCAAATAGTATACTGGGTCATTTGCCCTATATGAAGAATTGATGCCTTTGAGCTGTGATAAAGAGTACTGAGTATCCTAGGGACTGCCAAAAACAACAAACAGATATGTCTTGGAGAAAATACAGCCAGAGTACTCCTTGGAATCAAAGATGATAAAACTTCATCTCAAATACTTTGGGCATGTTACTTGTTATTGTTAGGTGCCACTGAGTCTAATATGACACATAGCAACCCTATGAATGATAGATCTGAACTCTGTTCTATCCCATGTCATTCTCACACTTCTTGACAAACTAGAGCCCACTGCAGCAGTCACTATGTCAATTCTCTCCTTCTCCTGTCTTCCTCTACTTCACTGTCTTCCTTCTCCTTCCTTTCCAAGCATCATGTCCATTTCCAAGGAATAGCCCCTCCTAGCAATATACCTGAAGAATGTGAGGTGAAGCCTCATCATCTTTGCCTCCAAAGAGCATTCTGGCTGCACTTTCTCCAAGATATACTGTTTGTTCTTTTGGCCATCCATGAAATGTTCAGTGTTCTTCTCCAATACCACAGCTCACTCAAATTCATCAGTTCTTCTCTTGTCATCCTTAGTCATTGTCCAGCTCTCAGATGAGGCCTGTGCATGTTTGTAGAAGAAGATATTCTTTGCAGAAGGACTTCAAACTTAGAAAGGTAGAGGGTTGACAGAATAGAGGAAAACCCTCACTCAACCAGATAGATTGATACAATGACTGCAGCAACTAATCAAAGATGATGATTTCACAAGATAGGACAGGGTTCAGTATATGAACTTTATGAGCAAATTAACATTAAAAAAACCAAACAAATGAACAAAAAAATGAGCTAGGGTTGGGGGTAGGGAGGAAAAGGTGCAACAATGAATGAAAAATCCAACTTTTCTATAAACTTTTGCTAACATTGCAATGAGATTTTAAAAAAGATAGACAAGGTTCAGATCTGTTGTTCATAAGGTCACTATGAGTTAACCTCAACTTTATGGCCCCCACAACAACAATAATTAGAGCATACTCAACAGCATTTGTGAACTATTCCATTTGAAACAAGATTGGATAATTTTCAGGTAAAGGAACTTGTGCTGATGACAATACATTGAGAGGGCCTGGAGAATGTAGTCCACAAATGCTGTTGTGTATGCTCTACTTGTTGTGTTAGGTACTGTCAATACCACACAGTGATACGGAACAACAATCATACATAGCAAAGGTTAACGCATGGTTATACATGGTTTAAAATCAGGAAAGATATGTCAGAGTTGTATCTTTTCACTGTACCTGCTGAATCTGTATTCTGAGAAAATCATTCAAGAAGCTGGCTGATCATTACAAAGACAGAAGAAAGAAAAGACCAAAATGAATGTCAGAAGAGACTCTGAATATTGCACTAGAGCAGCTAGAAGCCAAAGCAAAGGAAAGGAATCAGAAAGTTAAGAACAAGATTTTAAAGGGCAATTCGGGAAGAAAAGGCAAAGTATCAAAATGAAATGTGCAAAGACCTGGAGTCAGAAAATCAAATGGCATGAACTTACTCAGCCTTGCTTAAGCCGAAAGAACTAAAGAACAAATTCAAGCCTCAAGTCATTGTACCAAAAAAAAAAATAAATAAAAATTGGCTGACAAAAAATTTCATGAAACAACATATGATTCAGAAGCAATGGTGATGAAAGAGGACGTTAAAGCTGCCCTGAAGAAACTGCTAAAAAACAAAGCCTTGGGAATTGATAGAATACCAATTCACATATCTCAACAAACAGATGCTGACCTGAATGTGCTCACCAAGCTGTGTCAGGCAATCTGCAGGACAGCTACTTGGAAGAGATTCATATTTAGTCCCATTCCAAAAACAGGTGATCCACTAGAGTGTGGAAATTATTGAACAATATCGCTAATACCACATTAAGGCAAGATCCTGCTGAAGATTATCCAAAAATGACTGGAACAATACATTGACCGAGAACTACCAGAAATACAAGCTGTGTTTAGAAGGTGCCATGGCACTAGAGACATTATCACCAATGTCAGATGGATCTTGGCAGAAAGCAAAGAGTACCAGAGGGATACCTTTCTGTGTTTCATTGACTATGCAGAGGCTTTTGACTGTGTGGATCACAATAGATTGTGACTAACCTCAAGGAAAATGGGAATCCCAGAACACTTGACTGTGCTCATATGAAATCTATACTCGGACCAGGAGGCAGTCATCGAAACAGAACAAAGAAACACTGCATGGTTTAAAATCAGGAAAGGAGTGCATCGGGGATTCGTCCTGCCTCCATACCCTTTCAATCTATATGTGGAACAGTTCATTCAGGAGGCTGGACTTTATGATGAGAATTTAACTTCAGAATTGGAGGAGGACTCATCAACAACCTGTGTTATGCACCTAACACAAACTTTCTTGCTTAAAATGAGGAGGGGCTGAAGTGTTTGCTGCAGAAGGCCAAAAACTACAGTCTTCAATATGGATTGTATCTTAATGTCAAGAAAATTAAGATTCTTAGAACTGGACCAGGTGGCAGCACCATGATAAATGGAGAGGAGATTGAGATTGTCAACAGTTGCAGCTTGCTCAGCTCCACAGTCAACAAACACTCTTGGCACCAGCAGTCAGGAAGTCAAAAGGTAAATTGCATGGGGGAAATCTGCTGCAGGGACTTCTCCAGATCGCTGAAAAGCAAGGATGTCTGTCTGGAAACTAAGGTGCACCTGATCCAGGCCATGGTCATTGTAATTACTTGCTATGCATCAGAGAGGTGGACAATGACTAAGAATGGCAGAAGAAGGATCGATGCCTTTGAGTTGTGGTAGTGGAGAAGAGACTGCCAAGAGAACAAACAGATTTGTCCTGGAAAGGGTGGAAGCAAGTTGCGCTTTGCAGACAAGAATTCTGTAGTGCTGTCTCACATACTTTGGGCATCTTGCCAGGAAGGACTAGACCTTGGAGATGGACATAATGCTTGGAAGGGTGGAGGGTCAGTGCAAGAGAGGAAGACCATGGATGAGAAAGATTGACACAATTAGGTGTGTCAGAGACAGTGAGATTGGCTCAGTATAGGTCAGCATTCGGAACTATTGTTCATAGGGTTGCTAAGTGTCACAAACTACTCAAGGGCACATAACAACAACAATCCTAAAGAACAATGTTGTGAGTGATAGGACACTATCCATTCCCCAGGGAGACCCTGGTTGCAGTGCCTAGGCTTTATTTTTTTGAGATATACCCAAGAACCTGTGTATATGTGTCTGCCTGTGTGTGTGGTGGTGTTGCATTAGGTGGCGTTGCGTATGACTCATAGTGACTCTATAAGCAACAGATCTGAACCCTGTCCTATCTAGCACCATCCTTATAATCTCTGGTGTACTCATGCCCATTCCTGTAGTCACTGTATTAGTCCACTTCCTTGAGGGTCCTTCCTCTTTTGCTGATCCTCTACCTTTCCAAGAATGTTGCTTTCCAAGGAATAGCCTTTCCTAGTAATATGTCCACAGTATGAGAGATGCAGCTTTGCCATCTTTGCTTCAAAGGGGCACTCTGATTGTACATTTTCCAAGACATCTGTTTCTTTTAGCAGTCCATGGGATATTCAGTGCTCTTCCTCCAACACAGCTCAAAGATATCAATCAATTCCACACATATGCAAGGAAGATTTGTTAATGTGATTATAATTCAAATATATCCATCAACTGATGCTAAAGAAGAAGTTATTTAAAATGCATGGAACAGTTTATTGACAGAGAACTACCAGAAACACAAACTTAGTTTAGAAGAGGCCATGGAACTGGGGACATCATTGCCAATATCAGATGGATCTTGGCCAAAAGCAGAGTACTGGAGGAATATATATTTGTGTTTTATTAATTATGCAAAGGCATTTGTATGAATCACAACAAATTGGGGTGAACATTGAGAAGAATGGGGATCCCAGAACACTTAATTGTGCTAAACCAAAACCTATACTTGACCAAGAAGACCAAGAACTAGTAGTCAGAACAAAGCAAGGAAACACTGCATGGTTCAAAATCAGGAAAGGAGTGCATCAGCGATGCATCCTGTCTCCATACCTTTTCTATCTATATGTGGGACAGATAATTCTGGAGCCTGGACTTTATGAGGCAACCTTGCTTGCTGAAACTGAAGAGAACCTGAAGCATTTGTTGCAGAAGATCAAGGACTATAGTCTTCAATATGGATTGAAACTCAACATCAAGAAAACAAAGACTCTCACTCCTGGGACAACTGGCAGCATCTTGAGAGGTGGAGAAGAGATTGAGATTGTTAACAATTGCATCTTGCTCAGATCCATAGTCAACACCCTTGACACCAGCTGTCAGGAAATTTAAAAAAAGAATGAATTGCATGGGAAATTTGCTGTCAGGGACTCCTCCAGAGTGCTGAAGAGCAAGAATGTTAGTCTAGAGGCTAAAGTGTGCCTAAGGCTGAGGAGGCCATGGTCTTCAAAATTATTTGCCATGCATTGGAGAGCTAGACAATGATGAAGGATAACAGAAGTAGAATCTTTACCTTTGAGTTGTGTTGAAGAGGAGTATTGAACATACCATGGACTGCCAAAAGAACAAACAGGTCTGTCTTAGAGATGGTGAAACAAATTTTATCCTTGGAGGCAAGGATTTTGAAGCTCTGCCTCACATACTTTGGGCATGTTGCCAGGAGAGACTAGTCCTTGGAGAAGGACATAATGCTTGAAAGGGTGGAGGGTCAGTGCAGGAGAGGAAGACCCTGGATGAGATGGATTGTTACACTGACTGGGGCAATGGGGGTTGGTGTGTCAGAATTAGTGAGACTGGCTCAGGACAAGGCAGGGTTCAGAGTGGTTATACATAGGATCACAAGTGACTCAATGGCATATAACAACAACAAACTTTTGCATTTGGAAATGGACCAAAAAGACAATCAAGATTTATTAATAGATGCAAAATGGCAGCCACCACAGGCTCAGGAGTAAAAGTCCCTCGCAATTTTCAACTGTTGGGAGAACTTGAAAAGGGCCAGAAAGGAGTAGGAGATGGCACAGTTGGCTGGGGTCTAGAAGATGATGAAGACATGGCACTTACAAGATGGACAGGGATGATAATTGGGCCTCCAAGAACAATTTATAAAAACTGGATATACAGCCTTAAAATAGAACGTGGACCTAAATACCTAGAAGCACTCCCCTTTGTAAGACTTGTAACAAAAATTAATATGAATGGAGTTAATAGTTCTAATGGAGTGGTGAACTCACAAGCCATCTTCTGTGCTAGCAAAGTGGCAGAATTCCTATAGCATCAAAGTAGTCCTGCAGGAGCTTCCATGCCTAATGATGTCTAAAGAAAATATAAAATTCCCTCAACTTCCGGAAGGACAGCGTTACAGCAATTAATAGAAAGGAAACCCATAGGCCCTCCTCCTCCCTGTTTGATGTAAGCAGTCTTCATTTTCCACAGTAGTCAGTTTTCTAGATATGTCTTGTACACCTCAGAAGTACTGGAAAGGAAGCTCCCATTCAAGGGCAATTTCTCTTAAGATCCTGTAAATGATACTAATTTTTTTTTCCCATTTGAAATACCTGAGTTGTGCTCTACCAAATCATTCGTCACATGTAACCACTGTCCATGTAGATGAACTCCTGGGATCAAGAAAGTGTATTTAAATCGATTTCCCATCGTAAGTGTGGGGGGGGCGCATCTAACTCTACTTTGAAGAGACATGTCACACAATCACCTTGCTGCTGATACATGGTCTGGGGTCTATGCCTTCTCCCTTTGCCGCTCCCCTGCCTCCAGCCCCCTCTCCCTGCAACAGCCCTCCAGCTCTGGCAGGCTTCTTAGAATAGATGTGAAGGTATCCGGTCACAGCCTATGGGAATACTGCTGGGTGCATGGGGTGCATAAATCTTTTTAAATGGTGCCCCCATTCCAAGCCATCCTTCCCCACTGTCCTTCACTCCCACCCCTGGCCGAAGCATAGATTGTAATTCCCTCTACTCCCCTCTAAAATTGGCATTTGGTGAGGAATTCAGGGCTTTCCCCACATCTTGTCTTCCCCCACAGGATCGAGGGGCTGCTGCTGCTGCTTTCCTCTTCCCAGAGTCCCTTCCTGCACCGTCACACCCCACACTTCCCACGACACTTCCTTGCTTTGGCCAGAAACCGTTAGGGAAGGTTGGAAAGAGCCTTTGAGCTCCCTCGTTTAGTTTTCTAACCACACTGATTCCCTTTCCACCAGCCTGGGACACCAACATGAGGCCCTCAGCCCTGCCACCCTCTGCTGTCATCAGCTGATGGGTTGTTTTAGCTCAGGTTTTGATATGGTGGCAAGAACGATCAGCAAGGTTACTCAGACATGCTAGCTCTCAAAATCCTTGGTGGAAAAAAAATCCTTGGTGGGTAAGCTTGGAGAAAGGCCACATGAAGACACTGGTAAGCACACACTGTCCCTCTGAATGTTTTCTTTTCCTGTAATTGCTTTTGCTTTTAAAAATGGAAGAAGTTTTAAACAGACAAGGCTCTCATTTGGTCATCCTTGCAATCCATTGGGTCTGGCTTGGAGTCTTACAACTAGAGCAGAACAAGAACCTGGAAGCCGGTGCACACGTCGGTTTGGTGCTGCTGCTCACGATCCTCAGCAGGGCTTCAGAAAGAACTCGGGTGTGTGCGGCAGATCCCAAAATTGGCGGGTTTGACCTCCAGATAAATTGCTGTGTTTTTTCCGTCTTTGTGTTCAGGACCACTAAATGCTGAAATGCGGATGCATACCGAAATAAAAGCAATTCATTTGTGTTTTTTAAAAAGATGTATTAGTAATTATTGGTGACTGGGATGCAGAAGCTGTAAACAATGAGGAAGGAATGGTAATCAGAAAGTTCAAACTTGGTGATAGAAATGAGACGAGATAGAGTGACTGAATTTTGTATATTTAATGATTTGTTCCTAGCAGATACATGTGTGCGTGTGTGCAGGTGACTGCAAAATTGGCCTTGAGCATGGCAGAGATTGTGAGGACAGGGCAAGGTTTCCATCTCTCCATCCATGTGATGTTGAGAGGGTCGCTAGTCCACTCGGATGCACCCAATAGCAAGAGCAGCAAAGCCAACCACTACCACCACCGCCACCACCACCACCAGGATTCACGCTTCCCGGGCAACTTGCGTCAATCAGGCCCCGTCAATCAGGCCCCCGTAATCTAGCAGCCGCCGGTGCCACCCAGGTCCCGGCCCGCCTGCTCGCTCATGCACGCGCACGCTCAGGCGGTGCCAGGCCCAGCCCCGCCTCTGCGCGCTCCATTTGCTTGTCGGCAACAGGGAGGGCGGGTGCGCCTCCGCCTCCGCCGCCAGGCACGTCGCGGCCACCACCCACCCGGTCATTGGCGAAGTCGAGGTAGGCGCGCACCCCCTGCCTCCCCTCCGCCGCCCCCTGCCCCCCAGGTTTCCGGCCAGAGCCGAGAGCGAGCGAGCATGGCAGCTGCCGGGGCAGCCTTGGGCGGCGCGGGCGCAGGCTCCGAGGCGGGCGACTTCCTGGCCCGGTACCGGCAGGTGTCTAACAAGCTGAAGAAGCGGTTCCTGCGGAAGCCGAACGTGGCTGAGGCTGGCGAGCATTTCGGGCAGCTGGGCCGCGAGCTGCGCGCCCAGGAGTGCTTGCCCTACGCGGCCTGGTGCCAGCTGGCCGTGGCACGCTGCCAGCAGGCGCTCTTCCACGGGCCTGGCGAGGCGCTGGCTCTGACCGAGGCCGCTCGCCTCTTCCTGCAGCAGGAGCGCGACGCACGCCAGCGCCTGGTCTGCCCCGCGGCCTACGGGGAGCCGCTGCAGGCCGCCGCCGCCGCCCTGGGAGCCGCTGTGCGTCTGCACCTCGAGCTGGGCCAGCCGGCCGCCGCCGCCGCGCTCTGTCTCGAGCTGGCCGCCGCCCTCCGCGACCTGGGCCAGCCGGCTGCCGCCGCCTGCCACTTCCAGCGCGCCGCCCAGCTGCAGCTGCCCCAGCTGCCCCTGGCCGCGCTGCAGGCGCTCGGTGAGGCCGCCTCCTGCCAGCTGCTGGCGCGGGACTACAATGCAGCCCTGGCGCTCTTCACGCGCATGCAGCGCCTGGCGCGCGAGCACGGCACTCACCCGGTGCAGCCAGCGCCGCCACCTCCCGGCCCCGCCGCGCCGCAGCCCCCCGGGCCCGTACCGGGGCCCGATGCCGCTTGCGCGCTGCCCACGCCGCTCCCGGGCAGCGCCGCGGCCCCCGCCGCCGCGCTGGGCGCCTTCTCCGACGTGCTGGTCCGCTGCGAGGTGACCCGTGTGCTGCTGCTGCTGTTGCTGCAGCCCCCACCCGCCAAACTGCTGCCAGAGCACGCCCAGACCCTGGAGAAGTACTCCTGGGAGGCGCTCGACAGTCACGGGCAGGAGGGCAGCGGCCAGCTTCCCGAGGAGCTCTTTCTGCTACTGCAGTCCTTGGTCATGGCCACACATGAGAAGGACACCGAGGCCGTCAAGTCGCTGCAGGGGGAGCTGTGGCCGCTGCTCAGTGCCGAGCAGAATCACCTCCTTCACCTGGTCCTGCAGGAAGCCATCTCCCCTTCGGGACAGGGCGTCTGACAGGGGCTGGGGCACCTGGCGGGGTCTGTCCACTCGCGCCCAAGGGGTTCGCCCCTGCCTCTCGCCCCTGCCCCTCGCCCCTCTGTCCTGGGGACAGGAGCAGGGAAATAAAGCAAAGCGCGTATACCTGGATCGGACAAGCATGGTGTTGCTGTGCTTGCAGGCGCAGCCAAGCTGTACTGTTCCCTTGGTGTTGATTTCTATCTGATAGAAAATGGAAAACTGGGAGGGGGGGGTGTGGATGCTCACTGGCAGCGAGCGACCCGGGTTCTATGCCCTTTCAGAAGCGGACCGCCAGGCTTTTCTTCTGGAGGGACTCCACTAGTAGGAGGGGAACAACAACAAAGCGGAGCGATGGAGGCTGGCTGCAAGGTTAGCAGTGCAATTCCCTGTGGACTCCTACACCACCACCACCACCACCACCACCACCACCACCACTACCACTATCCCCCTAACCCCTCCCAAACCTGATGGCTTCAAACAATAGGCGCTTGCTCCCTCACAAGGCCCTAGGGGACAGTAGAATTCTGCGTTGTCTCCTGCATCTTCTGGGGGTGGGGGGACGGTGGCCTCAGGATTCCTGGACTTTGAGAAGCATGGCCCCAGTCTCTGCCTCTCTCGCCTGCTACTGGCAGCTTTCTCTCTGTGGGTTCCTCTCTCTGCCGTTCCTCTCTTCTTAGAAGGACAGCTCTCACTGAGTTTAGAGTCCACTGGGACAATCCAAGCTGGTCACCCCTCAGCATCCTTCATTTGCTTGTATCCCCAACGACTCTTGCCGAGTCAGGTCACTTTCACAGGTCCCTGCCTGCTGCCTGGGGAGCACCATCGAATCTAGTATGCTATTTGGTCCTCCTCTTCCACCCGACTCACGCCCATCTTGGTCTAATGCTGAGGCTTTCCTTTTGCACCGCTCTCTGGATCCTGAAGCTGCATGGTATTAGCAGGGACTCACCTCACCTCTTGTAGCTTATTTCTGCCTTAGTCTTGCGTGTTGTTACAGCCCTGAGTCCATGAGGTGGTTACTGTCCTCACGAGGTCGGGGTGGCTCTGACTCAGTGGCCCGGTGTAGGGCATGGAAACCTGGCCTGAACCTGCGGGTCCTCACAATCTCTGCCTGGGACAAGCCTATATAGTTGCACTTCCTGTGTCAATCCATCTTCTGGAAGGTCTACCTCTCTGGCATTGACCCTTTACTTTGCCAGGCTTCTTGTCCTTCTCCAGGGACCGGCCCCTCCTGATAACATAACTGAAAGATGTCAGACAAACTCTCACCATCCTCAATTTACAGATTTCCCATAAGCATAACTAAGTGTTCTTGGATTCCCAAAATTTGTTATGGTCCACAGAATCAAATGCCTTTGTATAGTCAATAAAACACAAACATCTTTCTGGTATTCTCTGCTTTCAGACATGATCTACCTAACATCAGCATGCTAACCCTCAGTGAACTGCCTTTACTAAACCTAGCTTGAATTTCTCTCTGTTTCTTAATTTATTGTTGTGGTCATTTTTAAATAGTTGTCAAGATTTTACTGCCATGTGATATTAAAGATATTGTTTAATAATTTTCACATTCTGTTTGGTCACAATTTTGGAGAATGGCAACAAATAGAATCTCTTCCAGTTACTTTGTCAGGTAGCTATCTTCCAGATTTCTCAGTGTAGACCCAAGAGCACATCCAAGGCTGCATCTGCTTACTGAAACACCTCAATTGGTATTTCATCAATTCTTGGGGCCTTATTTTTTGCCAATGCCTTTGGTTCTTCCTTCAATATCATTGGTTCTTGATCATATGCCACTTATAATACATTTCAGTGTCAGCCAATTTTTTTGGTATAGTAATGTGTAATGTTTTATAAATGTAATGCCCAATAAAGGTGTGTGTGTGTGTGTGTGTGTGTGTGTGTGTGT
>NW_006400019.1:3256913-3276222 GCF_000299155.1 Elephantulus edwardii | reverse complement strand
TATATGTATATGTATATATACACACACACAAGAATGGCATCCACTTCCTAAACAACATGCTTCCGGAAACTATGAACTTTGATAAATGTTGATAGTTATAGAAACACTTCAGCCTTTTGTAATAACTGAAGAATGAGAAGATTACAAGAAATGTATAGGAGTCCTACTAGTGTAACTGTAACTTGTTTTCAGTTGCTTTAGTGTTTGAATGGATTGAAGCTCCAATTCTCAGAAAATTTACAGAGGCTACCTTTCCATTTTATTCTCATCTAGGCTTGTTGAAAACATAACCATTGACTATGAGTCACTTCTGACCCATATTGACCCTGCAAGGTAGAGTGGAACTGCCCCATAGGGTATCCAAAGCTGTAATGTTTATGTATTTTATGTGATTCAGCCTGAATTCAGAAGATGAGTATCATTGCTGATGTCAGATGGATCTTGGCTGAAAGCAGAAAGTACTAGAAGAATGTCTATTTATGTTTTATTGCCTATGCAGCTGAATTTGACTATGTGGATCATAACTAATTACGGATAATATTGAGAAGCATGGAAATCTCAGAACTCTTAATTGTGCTTGTGTGAAACCTTTACACAGACCAAGAATTGGTTGTTCCAACAGGACAGAGGAACACTGCATGGTTTAAAATCGGGAAAGATATGCATTCAAGTTGTAAACTTTCTCCATGCCTATTCAATCTGTATACTGAGCGAATCATTCGGGAAACCAGACTCTATGAAGAAGAATGTGGGATTAGGATTGGAGTAAAATTCCTCAACAGTTTGCATTATGAAGATGACACAAACTTGCTTGATGAAAGTGAGTAGGCCCTGAAGTGCTTACTGCAGAAGATCAAAGAATACAGCCTTCAATATGGATTATACCTCAACATCCAGAAGACAAAAATCCTTACCACTGGGCCAATAGGCAACGTCATGCTAGATGGAGAAAACATTGAAGTTGACAACAAAATTTCACTGTACTTGGATCGAGAATCAACACTCATGATAACATCAATCAAGAAGTCAAAAGACACAGTGTACTTGGAAAATCTGCCATCAAGGAGCTCTCCAAAGTGCTTAAGAGCAAGGATGTCCGTTTAAAGATCTGAGCCTCAGTATTTTCAGTTGATTCCTATGCATCTGAAAGTTTCACAGTGAATAAGGATGATAGATGAAGAATTAATGCCTTTGAGTTGTGTTGGAGATTACTGAATATCCCTTGAACTGGCAAAAGAACAAACAAACCTATCTTGGAGGAATTGGAACCTGAGTGCTTCTTAGAGGCAAGAAGGTGAAGCTTCATCTTACATAATTTGGGCATGTGAGGGACCAGTCCTTGGAAAGGGCCATCATGTTGAGAAAAGTGAAGGGTCAGAAAGAGAAGAAGACTCTCAACAAAATAGATTGATACAATGCATAACAAAGGGCTTGAGTTTATCAGAGATAGTGAGGATGGAGGAAGATAGTGCAAAATTCTAATCTGTTGTTCATAGGGTCACTGTGACTTACAGTTCACTTTACCCACAATCTTTGTGGAAGTGGAGAGCCTCATTTTCCCCATGGAATAGCTAGAGGGTTCAGTTAGCACCCTATGTAACAATGCTCCTCCTGTTAGTATTTATGGCCTTAGAAATCCAATGTAAGATCATTCTGAGTTGTTACAGACTTCATAACAGTGGTTTGTTTGGTTTTGGTTTAGGCATAAACATTAGAACAACCAAAATGCTCTACTGGGTCTGAAATCTGTTGCAATGATTACATAGGCTTTATAGAACCATGCTCATGGTTATGGGGTTTATTAGAGAAGTCAACAGGCTGTAATTCAGGTTGGCAACAGGATACAGTCCCCTAGGCCAGACAACTTCTCAAGCATCATGGTTACAGGCCCTCTGACCTTCATCCTCGTGTCTTAGGTCTGTGTTACAAAGTTCCCTTAGTCCTATGAGTTACAGTGTCTTCCCTCAGTGTTCATGCAAGCTTGGATGAAGGCCTCTGGCTGTGTGGAACAGCAGTGCCAAGTCAGTTCTGTCTGTTTTCAGTGTCTGGTTCTCTGTAGAGTCTGCTGTCCTCTTATGTAGATCCTGGACTGACTAACAGAGGAATCTCTGGCCCTGAAAGACTGCACTCTGCTTCCTCCTCCTTACTAATAGTGAGATCCCAAGTTTTGCTGCTAAATCCATTCAGTTTAACTTGATGGAATGGGGGAAACAGACCAATTCCATAGGGAATACTTTATAAACGTCCTATTCCCACTCATGGTGAAAGTCAAAGTCCATGGCTAGGAAACTATTCTTAGCCATTAATCTTCATATTTTAAAGATCAGCTTTCCTCTTAAAATCATCTTACTAGTAACTACATTCATGAAAGTGTGTAAACTGGCTACCAATTGACACCTTTCAACTACCAGATGCAGCTCTGCACATGTTCACCAGTTTATGCCAGGAAATGTGGAGGATAACTGCCTGTCTGACAGGAAAAGATCACCATTTGCTCCCATTGTCAAGAAGGTGATCCAACAGAATGTAGAAATTATCAAACAATATCTTTAATATCACATGGAAGCAAAGTATGGCTGAAGACCATCCTAAAATGGCTAGAACTGCACATTGACAAGGAACTACCAGAAATTCAAGCTGGCTTTAGAAGAGGCTGTGGCAGGAAGGATATCATTGCTTTTGTCAGATGGATTCTGACTAAAAGCAGAGAATACTGGAAGAATTCTATTTGTGCTTTATTGACTACGTAAAGGCATTTGGCTGTGTGGATCATAACAAAGTATAGCTACCATTGAGAAGAATGGGAATCATCCACTTCCAAAATATCTTGCCTCCAGAAACTCTATGAATATGGAGAAATGATGAAAGTTATACAAGTGTTTAATTCTTTCATTCATAGGGTCTCTATGAGTTGTCTACAACTGGATGGCACTCAACAACAACACAGAGAGAGCTCTGTTGGTCTAGCAGATAGAAAGTTATGTTACCAAGCCAGAGGTGGGTGATTTTAATCTGTGGCCCTCATGCCTGGTCTTAATTGTTTGTGTTCATACATTCTTCTAAGTAGCATAGGTCTGTCCATTTGTTGTACAGAGGTAACTTGTGGCTGCTGCGATGCTAAACACTGACACTGATGTGTCAAATGTGAGAATGGTTACCCATGATGGACAGTGTTTGGTGGATCTTCCCGAGTAAAACAATCTTGGAAGCGAGTGGCATCCACATCCAAAATAGCTTGCCTCTGGAAACTCTATGAATGTGGAGAAACAATGGAAGTTATACAGATGTTCAGGTCTTTCGTTCATAGGGTCACTATCAGTCGTCTAAGACTTGATGGCACTTAACAACAACAACATGAGAAATCTATACCTAGATCAGGAAGCTGTTGTCTGAATAGAAAAAGGAAACACTGCATAGTGTAAAATCAGGAAGGGTGCACATGAGGGTTATATCCTTTCCCCCAACCTATTCAGTCTGTATACTGTGCAAATAATTTGTGAAACTGGACTATATGAAGAGGAGTGTGGCATCAGGATCAGAAGAAGACCATCAAAAACTTGTATAATGCAGACGACACAACCGTGCTTGTTGAAAGTGAAAATACGAACCACTTGCTGCAGAAGATCAGGACTACAGCCTTCAGTATGGATTACATCTGAACATCAAGAAAACAAAGGTCCTCACCACAGGTGAGTCAAAAATCAACACCCATGGTACCAACATTCAGGAACTAAGGAGTTGTATTGTTGTTATGTGCCATTGAGTCACTTGTGATTCATAGCGACCCTGTGCACCTTAGCTCTGAACCCTGCCCTATCCTGAGCCAATATCATCGTCTCCAAAAGACCTAATCCTGTTTCTCTAGTCACTGAGTCAATCCGTCTCATCTTGGGTCTTTCTCTCCTGTGCAGTCTCTCAACGCTTCCAAGCATGATATCCTTCTCCAATGACTGGTTCCTCCTGGCTGCATGCCCAAAGTATATGAGACAGAGCTGCAGAATAGTTAGCTCCAGGAAGCAGCCTGATTTCACCCTCTCCAGGACTAACCTGTCTCCTGGCAGTCCACAATACGTTCAGCACTCTTCTCCAGCACCACAACTCAATGTCATTGATCCTTCTGTCATCCTTGGTCATTGTCCAAATCTAAGACCATGACTTAGATCAAGGGCTCCTTAGCCTACAGACTGACATTGTTGCTCTTCAGTACTTTAGAGAGGTCCTTGACAGTAGGCTTTCCCAGTGCAATAAATCTTTTTATTTCCTTACTGTTGGTGCCAAGAGTATTGATTGTGGAACTAAGTAAGCTGAAATTGTTAACAATTTCAATCTCTTCACTGTATATCATGAAGCTGCCAATTGGCCAAATGGTGAGAATCTTTGTTTTCTTGATGTTGAGCTTCAGTCTACATTAAAGACTACAGTCTTTGACCTTCTGCAGCAAATGCCTCATGTCTTCCTCAGTTTCAGCAAGCAAGGTTGTGTTATCTGCATAACACATGTTGTTGATGAGTCTTTCTCCAATCCTGATGCCACATTCCTCCTCATAAAAGTCCAGCCTCTGGAATGATCTGTTCCGTATATAGATTGAAAAGGTATTCAGATAGGATATATGTCTAATCCTGATCCTGAACCATGCTGTGTTCTGACCACTGCTTCCTGGTTCAAGTATAGGTTTCACATGAACACAATTAAGTGTTCTGGGATTCCCATTCTTCTCAAGGCTAGCCAGAATTTGTTGTGATCCACAGAGTCAAATGTCTTTGCCTAGTCAATGAAACACAGACATTCCTCTGTTACTCTCTGCTTTTGGCCAATATCCCTCTAACGTTAGCTATGATGTCTCTAGTAACATGGCCTCTTCTAAACCCAGCCTGCACATCTGGCAGTTCTCTGCATCTATTGTATTGGGTAAATTTGCTGACAAGGACCTCACCAAAATGCTGAAGAGCAATGTCACTTTGAAGACTAAGGTGAGTCTGACTGAGGCCATAATAAATTTTCAGAGAGCTGAATAATGAATAAAGATGACAGAAGAATTTATGCCTTTGAGTTGTGGTGCTGGAGAAGAGTGCTGAATATCCCATGGACTTCCAAAAGAACAAACAGTTATGTCTTGGGAAAAGTGCAGTCAGAGTGCTCCTTGGAGGCAAAAATGGTGAAGCTTTGTTTTCCATACTTTGGACATGTAGCTAGGTGAAGCTGGTCTTTAGAAAGGGACATGATGCTTGGAAAGATAGTCAGCAAAGGAGAGGAAGACCCCCAATGAGATGGATTGACACAGTAACTTCAGCAATGGGCTTTAGTGTGTCAGAGATGATGAGAATGGCACAGTATAGGGCAAGATTCAGGTTAACTGTTCATAGGATCACTGTACACAGGACTTGATGACACCTAACAATAATTTTATTTGGGTGGTTTAATAATTTTTATTGGGGTTCTTTTCAGACAATCATTCATAAAGCCAGCTAATTCATGCTTTATGCCATATTTTAGATAGCTCTGGTGGCTTAGTGGTAAGAAACTACACTGCAACCCCGAAGGCACATGGTTCGAAGTCATCAGCTGCTCCATGGGAGAAGGATGGGACAGTTTCTCCCTTGAAATGAACAGCTTCTGCAAATCCCCTAGAGGGTCAGCAAGAGTCAGTTCCGACTTGATGGTATTCAACAGCAACAACACGACAACGATCAATTTATGTATTTCAACAAACAAATGCTTCCCTGGATGTGCTCACAAGGTTGTGACGATATCTAGAGGACAACTACTTGGCCATCTGACTGGAAGAGTCAGATATTTGTTCCCATTCCAAAATAAGGGTGATCCATCAGAGTGTTAAAGATTATTAAACAACTACTGGAATAGTACATCGACAGAGATACATGCCAGGTTTAAAAGAGGCTGTGTTACTAGAGACACTGTCACCAATGTCAGATGGATCTTGGCTGAAAGCACAGAGTACCAGAGGAGTGTCTATGTTTCATTGACTAAGAAAAGGCATTTGACTGTGTGGATCACAACAAATTATGGTTTACTTTGAGAAGAATGAGAATCCCAGAACACTTGATTGTGCTTAATGCAAAACCTATACTTGGACCAGGAAGCAGTCCTCAGAGCAAAGCAAGGAAACACCGTATGGTTCCAAATCGGGAAAGGAGTGAGTCAGGGATGCATCCTGTCACCTTACCTTTTCAATCTATATGCAAAACAGATCATTAGGAAGAGTGGACTTTATGAGAAGAAATGTGGCATCAGCATTCAAAGACGACGACTCATCAACAACCTACATTATGACAGACCAACACAACCTTGCTTGCCGAAACTGAGAAAGACCTGAAGCATTTGCTGCAGAAGGTTAAGGACTGTAGTCTTCAATATAGATTGAAATTCAACGTCAAGAAGACAAAAGATTCTCACCACTGGGCCAACTGGCAGCACCATGATAGATGGTCAGACCTCTCCAAAGTGCTAAAAAAGCAACAATGTCAGTCTGCAGATTAAGGTGTGCCTGATTCAGGCCATAGTCTTTGCAGTTACATACTATGCATCAGAGAGTTGGACAGTGAAGACTAAGGGTGTAAGTCTTTTTGAGTTTTTTTGCAGTCATGTTTTGTAGTTTTCTTTCATAGATTTTTTTGTATGTCTGGTAGGATTTATTGCTAAGTGTTTACTCTTTTGAGTGGCTAATGAAAATGGCATTGTTTTCCTTATTTCCTTGTCAGAGTTCTCTTTGTTTCTTTGGAGGAATCTGATAGTCCTTGTTTCATTCCTGTTGCGTGGTGAATGCCTTCAGTGTCTCTAGTGAAATAATGTTGACCATTGATTTCTTTGCTTTCAATTTTTATGAGGCGTTTCCCCTCTGTTCTTATTTTGTTGAGCATTCTTTTTTTTGAGCATTCTTATAAAGAAAGAAGTGTTGCATTTTGTCAAATACTTTTTCTGCACTGATTGAGATGACCATATGGTTCTTTTCCTTTGTTTTATTGATGAAGTGGATTACGCTGATTGTTTTTCTAAAGTTGAACCATCCTTGCATACCTGATATGAATCATATTTGATTTTTAAAAATATGATGTTGGATCCTACTGGCTAGGATTTTGTTAACGTCTATTTGCATCCATGTTCATGAGAGTTATTGATCTATTATTTTCTTTTTTTATTGAGTCTGGCCACCTACTAGGTAAAGAGTTATGCTGCCAACCCAAAGGCAGGTGGTTCGAATCCAGCAGTTGCTCCACAGAAAGATGAGCAATCTCCTGTGTGATTTACAGACTCTGGCAATGCACTGGAGGATTATCTATTAGTCGGTTCTGACTCAACAACAATCAAAGTTAGAGAGAGTTACTTGATTTTAGGTAAATCAGAGTGTTGCAGACATCATAGAATGAATTTGAGCATATTCCATCTTGTTCTACATTCTGAAATAGTTTTAATAGATTTGGTATAAGTTTTTCTCTGAATGTTTGGCAGAATTCACTGATGAAGCCATCTGGGTGAGGACTTTTTTGATTGAGAGTTTTGGGGGTTTTAAAAAACATTTTCCCGGCTCTCGGCTGGATGCTGCTGTGTCAGCACGCGGGAGCCCGGGTTCGAACTCGAAATAAACTTTGTTAATTCGGCAAAACAAACAACCAAAAACCAAAAAATATTTTCCTTTTATATTGGTTTGTTTACAGAGTCATATACATTGTGTTTCACACTATTCTTCATTCACATTGTGTTTCATATACCCATTCTCATTCATTATGTTTTATAAAATTAATCATCATTGCACTGTGCCCACCATTACCTACCTGGCCTTTTCACGTCCCCACCGGATCTGTCCCATTTCCTTTACCCTCTTCCTCCACCCACCAAATTTCACAACCCTGCGATTTCACTGATACTCATTTTCTTTTCTTTTTTTTCATCTTTTTTAAAATTTTTATTATTTTTGTATGAGTGTACCATCAAATCAGATCTGACTGGTACAGGAGGAGATTGTCCCTCCTTCCCCGGCAGAGCATCTGGTGGATTCGAACCGTGCGCCTCTAGGATTGTAGTTGCAGCTCCTTGCCACTAGGCCACCAGAGCTCCCCTAACTGCTACTCATTTTCAGCCCTCTGCTCCCACTCCTTCCTCCTTGGATCTCCATATGTGTTTTACTGGTTGTCCTTCTATTTTTACAATAATGATCTTATGCAGTATTTGTCCTTATGAGTTAGTTCATTCAGCATAATGCTCTCTAGCCTCTCCCAAATTATGTAAGCTTTTTTTTTAGAAACCGTTACTCCTGAGTGCTACATAGTATTCCATTGTGTGAATGTACCACAATTTTTCAATCCATTCAGTTGTAGTTGGACATTTGGGCTGTTTCCATGTTCTTGTGATTGTGAATAATACTGTTATGAACACTCATGTACAAATATCCATTTGTGTCTCTGTTTTAATTTCCATGTGGTATATCCCTAGTAGTAGAACAGTTGGGTCATACAGAGTGTCTAGGGCCAGCTACCTGAAGAAACAATAAACTGCCTTACAGGGTGGTTGTACCATTTTATAATCTCATCAACAATGTATGAGAGTTCCTATCTTTCCACATACTCTCCACCATGTATTACTCACTATCCTGTTAAACTTTGCCACTGCTATTGAGGTGAGATGGTATCTCATTGTTGTTTTGATTTGCATCTCTCTGATTGCCAGTGATTGTGAGCATTTCTTCATGGGTCTGTTGGCCATCTGATTTTCTTCCTCTGTGAAAAGCTTTTCCATGTCTTTTGCCCATTTTGTAAATGGGTTATTTTCATTACCTGTTCAATTTATTTTGTGTTGGATCTGTTTAAATTCCCTACCTCTGTCTGTGTTAGTCTACATAGCTGGTAAGTTTCTAAAAGGGTGTCCATTTCCTCTAGGTGTATGCTATAAAGTTTTTATCAGAAGACACTGCTTATCTTTCTTATTTAGAGTGGCTGGTGGATTCCAACAACTGATCTTTAGGTTAGTAGCCCAACACATTATAGACTATGCCACTCAGCAAAGAAGTCTTGTAATTCAAGCCTCCCTTTCAGTCCTTTACATCCTAAAACTAGGATGTAAAAGTTATCCTAAAACTAGATAAAAGATTAAAATTGTCAATTACTTCAGTTTACTTCCATCCACAATCAACATCCTTGGTACCAGCAGTCAGGAGATCAGGAGACATATTACACTTGGCAAGTCCACTGGCAAGGACCTCTCCAAAGTGCTGAGGAGAAATGATGTTATTTTAAAGGGTAAGGTGGACCAGATTCCGGCCATGATCTTTTCCATCACACCAGCTATGCATCTGAGAACTGGATAATGAATAAGGATGACAGAAGAATTGATGCATTTGATCTGTGGTGTTGGAGAAGAGTACTGAAGACCCCATGGACTGCCAAAAGAACAGGTATGTCTTAGAGAAAGTACAGCCAGAGTGCTCCTTGGAGGCAAGGATTGTGAAGCTTCATCTCACAAACTTTGGGCCTGTTATTATAGTTTATTCCAACACCATGCTGGGAAAGATAGAGGATGAGCAAAAGAGAAGAAGACCTTCAAGCAGATGGATTGATACAGTTTACAACAAACAAGGGTCATATGGGGACAGCCATGTCTGACATTTACTGACATCACAAAGGAGAACTGTCCCTGTCAAAAGTAATGCAAAACCAATTCCCATGAGGTCAGATATGTTTCCCATACTCCCACACCTTTTTCTATTCATCTCAATACCAATCTGACTGCTTCTCTGGGTCCAAAATTTGATATGATACCTCACAGACTACACATAACCATGTTAGGGAAAAAAGATTATTGTCCAGGTTAGAAACAGAATACAGTCTGGATGGCTCCAGAAATTTGCTCACAGACACTTCAGCCTTGAGTCTTATGGCTTTAGGCCAGTGTTACAAAGTCCTCAGTCTTGCCAATATTGGCTGCCCAACTCCCTTAGTCTTACCCAGTGTTATAAAGTTCTCAGTCCTGCAAATTATGGCCCCCAATTTGGGCAACGGCTCTTAGCCTCGGTTCCAATGGTGTAGCAGTCGTAAGGTCCCATCTCATGTCAAGTCTCTAGTTCATCCATGGCTGCTGCTGCCATAGGTGTAGCTAAGCAAGAATGTCTGGTCTCAAAGGGCATCCTATACTCTCTTGCTGCTTTTTTTTTTTGCCAGGGTAGGGAAGGTCTAATTTTCCTGATGCTGGATGACTCAATTTAATGGTGAGACCAGCTTATCCCCTTGTGGATTGGTAGATAGCCGACCCCTTGTGAATGGCCTAGCATGCCTCATTCACACATTCCTGCGTATCTACATGGCAAAGACAAACAATGGCTAGGAAAGTCATGTTGTTGTTGTTGTTGTTGTGTGCTGTCAAGTCGCTTGCAACTCATAGCGACCCTATGTACAACAGCCCTAAACTCTGCTCTGTCCTGTGCCAATCACACTGTCTCTGACACTCCCTTCCCGATTACCCCAGTCACTGAATCAATCCACCTCATAAAGGGCCTTCCCCTCCTGCGCCGTTCCTCCACCCTACCAAGCATGATGTCCTTCTCCAAGGACCGGTCTCCTTACAGCATGTCCAAAGTATGTTAGAGAGAGCCTCAGAATTCTTGCTTCCTTCCAAGGAGCTGCCCGGTTTAACCCTTTCCAGGATGAATCTGTTTGTTTTCCTAGTAGTCCATGGTACTCTCAATACTCTTCTCCAGCACCACAGCTCAAAGGCATCAATTCTCCTTCTATCCTCCTTAGTCATTGTCCAACTCTCTGATGCATAACAAGTGATTGCAAAGACCATGGCCTGTATCAGACGCACCTTAGTCTCCAGAGAGACACCATTGCTCTTCAGTACTTTAGAGAGGCCCCTAACAGCAGACTTTCTCATGGAAGTATGCCTTTTAATTTCCTGGATACTGGTGCCGAGAGTGTTGACTGTGGAGCCAAGCAAACTGAAGCTGTGAACAATCTCAATCTCTTCACCATCCATCCTGATGCTGCCAATTGGTCCAGTGGTGAGAATCTTTGTCTTCTTGACATTGAGCCTCAATCCATATTGTAGGCTGCAGTCCTTGACCCTCTGCAGCAAGCACTTCAGGTCCTCTTCAGTTTCAGCAAGCAGGGTTGTGTCATCAGCATATCGCAGATTGTTGATAGATCTTCCACCAATCTTGACCCCACATTTCTCCTTATAGAGCCCAGCCTCCCGGATAATCTGTTCTGCATACAGGTTGAAGAGGTATGGAGATAGGACATAGTGAAAGATAAACTCCACACACAGTAACTGCAGCAATAGACTCAAGTGTGTTAGAGATGATGAGGATGCCACAGGATAGGACAGAGTTCAAATCTGTTGTTCATAGGGTTGCTGTGAGTTATACTCGATTTGATGGCAGATAACAACAGTAACCATAAACACTGTAGCCACCTAGAGTTAATTCTGAGGGACAGCAAACTGGTATTTTACTGATACTCCTAGAGTTGGCAAGCAGAGATCTAGGACTACTTGCAAAGGTTAAAACAAGGGAGTGATTTGTTCCTCTCTCAGCCTCTCATAAATAAATAACTGGGTGGAACATGCAAAAGATGCCTCCAAATTCAACCCCAGCAAACATTGCCTAGTTATAGAAGACAAGCGAAATTTACAACCCAGAAGGGAAATTTGGCTGCATGAACAATAGAATTGTTGTTGTGTACCATCGAGTCAGAACCAACCTATTGCTGATCCTCCAGTGGGTTTTCAGAGGCTAAAATCGCATGGGAGGAGATTACCCATCCTTCTCCCACAGAGCAACTGGTAGATTAGAACTGCATGCCTTTGGGATTGCAGCTTCTTAAGACTATGCCACCAGAGCTCTCTAGCAATACAATTAGGAATGGATATTTGATGAAGAATATTTTTTAAAACTTCCTTGCCCTCTTGAATTAGACAGAATCATTGCATAAACATCCTTTTCAATTATAAAAACCAAGTCATTTCTAGCTCTTTTCCTGGAAGAGCTTATTCTGTTGTCAGGTTACAGGAACAGCAAAAAAAGAGGCCCTTTTCTGGGCATGGAGCCCAGTATTTAAAAGGAGGTTCTAGGGAACATCTGGTCTGCTTGATATATAGAGGTCAGCACTGCATGTGTGTGTTTATATGTGTATGTGTTCCTCTGTTACTGACTCATGGCATTGAAGCTTCTCTGGAAACGCCCCCATCATTCTAGCCAGCCAATTTATACACACCCTTTCAGCTCCTCCTCAATTCAAACGTTAAGAGGAAGAAGGAAAAGGAATTCAAGAGTTGCTCTCAAGCCTCTAGAATTCTCCGAACCCACCTCTTGAGACTGGCCAGTCTCACTGACTCAGTCAAGTGAGAACTAGACTCTATTTTGAAAGCATCAATATTTCTTGAAACTTTGCATAAAACTGGAAGAATCCACAATTATTGTGCCTGGTGCAGGAAGCAAGATAGATAGATGGCAGGTCTGAGACTCAGAACTCAAGTGGACCCTGAAATTGAGCTTTTTATAAAGGTAAGTGTTCCAGCTATCAGAACAGCATATAGAATGTATTATTTCTTGACTTTGGAATTAATATTTTTTTTTAAAAATGCCAACATTTGGGCTAGAGGTGTTATAATTTTTAAATTATCTTTGTGCTTGGAATCATGAAAGGGTATCTAGGTGATTTGGTGACAACAGGAAAATATTGTACCTGAAAAAAGAAGTAATGTGATAGAAAGAACACCAGACTAATTGGTAGTCACCTAAATTCAAGATTGCCTGGATCTCTTCCTCCATTTGTACAATGAAGGAACCTCCAAGATGATCCTTAAGGGATTTTCCAGTTCTAGAACTCTTTTTTGTGAGATAGGTTTTAAAACACGTTGTCGCACACTTTTAAAATTGACGACCGTGCTTGGAAACACATTTGCCGTCATTTGCAGCAACGTGTTAAAAGAATTGGATGGGCAGAGGTGAGGGCTGAGAATAGCCAGAGATCCCCTTTTCCACATGTAACGCTAACAGACCTTTCTAAAACTTTCCTACAATGGACAAATACCACAGTAAGAGCCCGTGGATACTGTGGGAGCAAAAAAGACAGGACTTTATATGTCTGTTATATAATAAAGAGATTTTTTTTTAAATGGTCTACTTCCTCTTTATCATCTGCCTTGAATTTTTTTTTCATGTGTCTTAACTTTTGAAAAAAATCCTTTGGAAAGTCCCTTAAGTAGGAGAATGGAACATGTGTTTCTAAATTGACTCATCAAGGGAAAAAATAATGGTTTTTTTGATGGGTTATAACAAATAGAAATGGCATGGTTTCTTAAATACTTAATTACTCTGTCCGTGTATTTTCATTGACTATTGGGAGAACTCAAGGTTATAGCTCTCATGTCATGCTATTCTTTTCTAAGCACTTTATGCATATTGCCTCATTTAATGCTAGGATTGCAGGTAGCACAGCTTCTTACCACTAGGCCACCAGAGCTCCCAGTAATTCTAAAAACAGTTTAGGAGGCAGCTTCTACCTTCATTAGTAGTAGCTCTAGTCACCATAGTCATAACAACATTGTCCTCATTATTTTGTAGATAAGTAAACAAAGTATATAAAGCTTAGTAACTTGTCTCTAAATTTTCTAGCATCTGTTATTATATAGTATATCTGATGACCTAGAGGGTAAGCAGTTGTGCTGCCAACACAAAGGCACCCAATGGTCCAAAACCACTACCTGCTCTCTTGGAGAAATATGGACAGTCTCCTTCTGTGCAATTTATAACCTCTGAAAACCCATTGAAGGGTCAGCTATGAGTCTGTTGCAACTCGACTGCAATGAGAGAGAGAACAAATATGCAGTTGAATCCTTGTTGACCAGTGATACTTTTATAGCCACTTTGCCACATTCTCATTATTTAACAGGTCACAAATGTACACCATGTGCACTCTCAATGTACCTTTTCAAAAGAATAAGAAAGAGACACTTAAATTCCTATAAAGCCAGGTAATCCAGATAAGTGTTTTCTGGACTATGTGACCTAAGAGATACTTTTCCTATCTCTAAATTCCAGTAAAGCAAAATAAAACGAAAATATGGTTGCACAGACACTTAAGATATAAATAAGCCTTAATTTCCTGACTAAACTTTTTAATAAAACAATTCTAAACAAGTGGTAGCAATCCCTACATAGAGTGAAGTATTCCTTTTAACTAGATTGTTCAGTCAATTAAAGCAAACTGTTTGAACCAGCTGTTGACACTTATCTTATTCTCTTAATAGAGTTCCCCTATTTAGGTAGTAATTTGGGAAGCAGAAATTAATAAATCACACATTGTATGGGAAACTATTGAATTAAATAATTTTCTGACTAAAATTGCTAATAATTTATTGTATTTTATGGCACATAACAACAATAACATATTATGACAGGTTTGGAAGCAGGAGTGGCATCTACTTCCTAAACAAGATGCCTCCAGAAACTCTATGAACTTCGATAAATGTCGATAGTTGTAGAGGGGCTTCAGGCCTTTTGTTCATAGGGTCGCTATGAGTCTTGCTCGACTCAAAGGCAATCAACAACAACAACATATTATATAACAGACACTGTACTATGTAGTGTACTATTAGTTACACTTTACATAAATAGAAAATAAAGCAGAGCAGTTAAGTTACTTTGTCCATGGGCCTGTCTTTAGTGAAAGGCAAAGTTAAGATTCAAACTCTTTTAAATAGTTTTATCTAAATCAGAGTGTTCCTTGGAGGCAAGGATGGCAAAGCTTCATCTCTCAGGGAGCTCTGGTGGCCTGGTTGCAAGAAGCTATGCTGCAATCCTGAAGGTGTGTAGTTCGAATCCACCAGATGCTCTGCTGGA
Source organism: Elephantulus edwardii (assembly GCF_000299155.1). NCBI lineage: Eukaryota > Metazoa > Chordata > Mammalia > Macroscelidea > Macroscelididae > Elephantulus > Elephantulus edwardii. Next base: position 3,261,371 of record NW_006400019.1, on the reverse strand, counting down.
GAAGGAGGGGCAATCTTCTCCTGTGCCAGTCGGATCTGATTCTACGGTACACAACGGGGGACGTGGGGGGAAGCTTCATCTCTTATACTTTGGCCATGTTCCTAGGAGAGGCTATTCCTTGAAAAATTATATCATGTATAGAAGGATGGAGAGTCAGTGAAAGATAGGAAGACACCCCCCCCCCACTGAGATGTATTGACATGGTGACTGCAGCAATCGGCTCAAGAGTGTCAAAGATGGTGAGGAAGGCACAGGATAGGACAGGGTTCAGGTTGGTTGTTCATAGAATTGCTGTGATTGGCACCTAACAACAATAGCACAAATATATTGTTTTCAATTATGTGAACTTTTCAGCAGTATTTTCCAAAATTTCATAAGATAGAGCCCATGATATGTTCAATACTCTTCTCCAGCACCACTACTCAAAGGCATCCATTCTCTTTCTGTAATCCTTACTCATTGTCCAATTCTCAGATGCATCGCAAGTAATTGAGAAGATCATGGTGTGGGTCACGTGCACCTTAGTCTCTAGACTGACATCAAAAGAGCAAACAAGTCTGTCTTAGGGTGAAACGAAGATGATGCTTCGAGGCAAGGTCTGTGAAGCTCCGTCTCACATACTTTGGGCATGTGGCCGGGAAGAATCAGTCCTTGGAGAAGGACATCATGCTTGTAAGGGTGGAGGGTCAGCACAGGAGAGGAAGACTCTGGATGAGATGGCTCAACACAATGACTGTGGCAATAGGAGCAGATGTGTCAGAGACAGTGAGATTGGCTCAAAATAGGGCAGGGTGAGGAGCTATTGTTCATAGGGTTGCTATGATACAAATTACAGAGTTTCTAGAAGAACCTTTGATATTATGTGATCCAAGATTTATTTTGTTTAGCTTTAAGATGTGTTATACAGAACTCTAGAAGATTCATGGAGGACATTTGGGGGAGAAGAGTATATTAAGAAGAGTGAAAAATGCTACTGAATCAAAATAAGTACTTCTCATTCCAGTGGTGTGCCCTTTATATCCAACGACTGAATGAGTCTGTGATTTCCTCCAGCTACCATTACTTGTAGCTCAAAAACTCTCTGACAAGAGAGTAAACACTTTCCTGTCACAACCAAGTGTCTATATCACACTGTCTATGTGTTCCTTGTAGCCAAGGATCATTACCTTTCCGTTCTCAGTGATTTGGCCAAGATTCATATCCAGAAACTAATAACAAAGGGCTTTATAACATATTTCATTTTCTCTAAATGCAAAGCTTCTTTATTTTATTGGTTTGCTGTTGATTGTTAAATGGCATGTTCGAGTTTCCTATCCGACACTCTAAGTTTTGATCTATTTGTGCAAAGCATTATGAAATTTAACATTTGGGTTGAAACATTCTAAATGTAATGTTTTTATCAAAACTTTTTACATTTGTGTAGAAAAGAGGGATGAGTTATCAGATCAGTTCCAAATTTTCTTGTTAGGTGCTATTGACTACGACTATTGTAACATTCTGATAATAGATATGAACCTTACCCTATCCTGCATCATACTTTCTTAGAACTAAAGACTTATTAACTTTTAAAACCCAACAAAATTATTAGATAAGAGAAAATAGTGTTTAAGGGTATTTGTTCTAGAATAAACAGTCCTTGGTTTGCTCAATGAGAAGATAATTGTATCAAAAGAGGCAATAAATAAAAAAGCACAGAAGTTTATAACATGTAACTACTCAACAAATGTCACAATGAGAAAAAGTTACTTTGGTGAATGGCCACCTCCTATCTTTGCCAGTCAAGGATACTAAAGAGGTAACCAGTTCTTCATATGGATTAGCTAATTTACACTCTAAAATTTTATGTTATGGCACTTTAAATAAGCATAACACAAACGGGGGGGGGGAACCCTTTAGTTTTCCTGTAAAACTTTACAGCATTTCCTCCAAACCTCATTTTGCGAGCCACCCTTCCTGCTATATCTATTATCAAACTCCATTCTTTTTCCTGCCGCCACCTCAATCATGCTTCCACCCACTAATTCCAGTTCTGATTAGATCCTTAGTCTTACTTCTGTCACATAACTGTTATTTTTCAAAAAATGCAAGGTCAGTTGCCTTTTCCCATACCTCTTTGCTCCCTGACACCACAAAAGAGACATTATTTCCTCTGTCTCATCAATTCCTAGGGAAAAGGAAATTTTCAAAAAAATTTTTTTCAATTTCTTGTGAAGACAAGAAAAAAAGTGTTCCAAAATATGAAAGATACTGATGGCTTGGAATTGAGTAGTCAAGAACCCAACAGTGCTTGGTATTTGTTGTTGTTGTTGTTGTTGTTGTTGTTGTTATGTGCCGTTGAGTCGTTTGCGACTCATAGCGACCCTATGTACAACAGCCCTAAACCCTGCTCTATCCTGTGCCAATCGCATGGCCTCTGACACACCCATCCCGATTACCCCGGTCACTGAATCAATCCATCTCATAGAGGGTCTTCCCCTCTTGCGCCATCCCTCCACCCTCCCAAGCATGATGTCCCTCTCCAAGGACCTGTCCCTCCTTGCAACATGCCCAAAGTATGTCAGATCAAACCCCAGAATCCTTGCCTCCAAGGAGTAGCTTGGTTTAACCCTCTCCAGGATGAATCTTGGTAGTTACTGAGCTTGGTAGGTACTGAGCATCAAATCATCATTGAATGAATAAATGAAGTAATAGCCAAGGGAAAGAAGAGAAGCAAATTATTTGGGAGAGATTTAGTGTGTAGAGTTGGGAAGAATTGGTGTTGGGTTGAATGTTGGAGGTGAAGCAAAGGAATGATTCTTCATTTTCTAGCATGAACAACTTGAGTGGACAGCAGTGCAATGCATAGAATTTGGAGTCCTAAAATATCAGGTTGGTTGTGGAGCAAAGATAAGAGGAATCATTCCATTTGGGATGGATGGACAATCTCCTCCTGTGTGATTTACTGCTTCTGAAAACTCACTGGAGGGTTAGCTATTGGTCGGTTCCAACTCTTCAGTACTCAACAACAAGAAGACTGACATTTCTAAAAGTTTCAAGAAGCAGATACTTTTTCTTCCTCTTTCCTCTTACCCCTGAGCCTGGAGATGAGGTCAATGTATTTGTTCCTTGTTGCTGTTTATGGACTATTCTTCCAACATTCAGAGAAATTCTTATGTTGAGTATCATAACATCAGATTAGGTCAACAAGTACTCCTTCTTGTATTGTTATCTTCCAAGCCCAGGCCACTCTCCCTTATTCCTTGAGGATTTTGGCTCCTACATTGGACAATGACCAAGGAGGATAGAAGGAGAATTGATGCCTTTGAGCTGTGGTGCTGGAGAAGAGTATTGAGAATACCATGGACTGCTAGGAAAACAAGCAGATTTGTCCTGGAAAGGGTTAAACTGGGTGGCTCCTTGAAGGCAAGGATGGCCGGGAAGAATCAGTCCTTGGAGAAGGACATCATGCTTGGGAGGGTGGAGGGACAGCGCAGGAGGGGAAGGCCCTCTATGAGGTGGATTGATTCAGTGACTGGGATAATTGGGATGGAAGTGTCAGAGACAGTGCGATTGGCACAGGACAGAGCAGACTTTAGGGCTGTTGTACATAGGGTCGCTATGAGTCGCAAGCGACTTGACGGCACATAACAACAACAACAACATTACTATTAATCTTCCCAATACTGCTCCTGTGATAATTCCTGATGATTTCAAAATCTATACAAGTAATCCTTCCAAGACTCTGGTCCTTCCAGTGTCTACGACCTCTACACAATATTTTGTGTGTGTGTGTGTGTGTGTGTGTGTGTGTGTGTTCTGTTATACATTCTGACATTTTCTTTTCAGTCAATGCTATCAGAGTATCAAAAGAAGATGGAAAGAATAAACAGAGTCACTGAACAACAACAACAACAAATATTGTTGACAGGAAATCATTTCAGGAAGTAGCATATGATCAGGAACCAGAAACACTGAAGGAAGAAGTGCAAGCTGCACTGAAGGCATTGGCATAACGTAAGGCCCCAGGAATTGATGGAATATCAGTTGAACTTTTCAGGAAACAGATGCAGCCCTGGATGTGCTCACTAGTCTCTGCTAACAAATAAGGAAGAAACTGACTTGAAGAGATTGACATTTGTTCTCATTCCCTAAAATAGTGATCCAGTAGACTGTGGACATTATCTGTCCAACAAAATCATTAATATTACATGTAAGTAAAATCTTTCTGAAGATTATTCAAAAAACAACTGGAACTGTACATACACAGGGAATTGCAAGATATTCAAGCTGAATTCAGAAGAGGTCATGGTACAAGGAAGAGATATCATGTAGCTCTTGGCTCAAAGAAGAGCACCAAATTATCAATAGCATTGACAAGAATGGGAATTCTAGGACAGTTAATGGTGCTTATGCAGAATTTTTTCTTTTTTAAAAAAAATTTTATTTTAATAATTTTAATGAACATTTACAGAGATTTTG
>NW_006400019.1:3254134-3256813 GCF_000299155.1 Elephantulus edwardii | reverse complement strand
CGCCACCCCCCCATAATTTTTGCATGAGCCAAGAAGTAATCAGTCACTTAAAGAGAACAAGGGAACATTGCATGGTTTTAAATGAGAAAACGTGTTTGTCAAGGTTGTATCATTTCTCCATATCTATTCAGTGTGCATGCTGAGCAAATTATTCAATAAGCTGGACTCTATTAAGATGAAAATGTAGCATCAGAATCAGAGGAAGATTCATCAACTACCTGCATTATGTAGATGGCATAACCTTGCTTGCTGAAAGTGAGGAAGATATGAAATACTTGGTACAGAAGATCAAGGAATGCAGCCTTCAGTATGAGATAACATTTTAATGTCAAGAAAACAAAAATCCTCACTTCTGGACCAGTAGGCAACATTATGATAGATGGAGAAAAGATTAAAGTTGTCAGTGACTCTATTTTGCTTGGATCCACAATCAACAATCATGTTAACACCAGTTAAGAAACCAAAAAATGTATTGCATTGAGGAAATCCACTGGCAAGGCCCTCACCAAAGTTCTAAAGAACAAGGACGTAAATTTAAAGACTAAGGTGTGTTCAATCCAAGCCATAATATTTTCATTTGCTTCCTATACATGTGAAAATTGGACAATCAATCAATCAATAAATAAATAAATTTATGCCTTTGAATCATGGTGTTGATGAAAACTACTGACTCTTCATAGAGATTGCCAAAAGAACAAATTGTCTTGGAGAAAATACAGTCAGAGTGCCCTTGGAGGCAAGGATTGGTGAGACCTTGTGCCATATACGTTGATCATGTTTTCAGGAGAGGACAATCCCTGGAAAAGAATGTCATGCTTGGAAAGATCAAAGGAGAGGAGACCCTTAAGATGACTGACACAGTGTCTGTAACAATAGGCTCAAATATCGCAAAGATGGTGAAGATGGCACAGGATGGGACAAGGCCTAGATTTGTTGTTCATAGGGCTGCTGTGAGTCACAGTCAACTTTATGGCACCATCAACACTACAACAGCTTTGGGATATTATAACAAAACAAAATTCACTCATTTAGTTCAGTAACTCTTGACCAGTGTAATGTAGTGTTCATCTCCTTGCATTCAATCTTTCCTAGGCCTCTCTGCAAACACTGATATTTTTTTTCAGGATAAGATTATTTTTCATACTGTGAATCACACAATATGTACTTTCTCTTTTTCTTTTTCTTTTCCTTTTTTTTGGTCTGATTTCTTTTACTTAGAAGAATGACCTCTCCAAAGTCCTAAAAAGTAATTGTGTCAGTCTAGAGACTAAGGTGTGCCTGATCCAGGTCAGTAATTACTTGCTTTGCATCAGAGAGCTGGACAATGACTAAGGATGACAGAAGATGGACTTATGCCCTTGGGTTGTGGTGCTGGAGAAGAGTCTTGTACATACCATGGACTGCCAAGAGAACAAACAGGTCTATCCTGAAGAGGGTTGTTCCTTGGAGGCTAGGATTTTGAAGCTCTGTCTCATACTTTGGGCACATTTCCAGGAGGGACCAGTCCTTGGAGAGGGAAATTATGCTTGCAAGGGTGGAGGGACAGCACGGGAAAAGAAGACCCAGGATGACATGGATTGATGCAGTAACTGGGGCAATGGTGGTAGGTGTGTTGGAGTCAGTGAAACTGGCTCAGGATAAGGCAGGCTTCAGAATTATTGTGCATAGAAGTCACTGTAAGTAAGCAGCAATAATCATTTGCATACAATTCTTTACATGTCTACACGATTTCACATATAGCTAGCATTGGAATTGCTATGTCACATGATAGGTGTATACTTAACTTTGCCAACTTCTTTCCAAAGCAGTTGTACTATTTGGTATTTCCACCAGCCGTATATTAGGTCCAATTGCTTCACTTTCTCACTTGGACTTTATATGCTCAGTCTTTTCCATTTCAGCTACTTACTTTAATGTGTGAAGGAGCTCTGGTGGTTTAGTGGTAAGGAGTTGTCCTGTCAACCTCAAGGTATGCACTTCAAATCTGCCAATTGCTCCATGGGAGAAATATGGACAATCTCCTTCCATGCAATTTATATTCTCTGAAAACCCATTGGAGAGTCGGTCAGCTCTGAATCCGTTCTGACTCAATGGTACATAAAAGTTACAATTCTTGTGTAGTCTCATTCTGGTCTTAATTTGTAATTCTCTAATACTAATGATGTTGTGCATTTTTCCATGTCCTTATTTACGATCTGTATATATTCTTTTGTCAAGTTTCTATTCAAATCTGTTAACCATTTTTAAAGTATGGTAATTTATTTCCTTATTATGTTATGAGAGTTCTTTATGTATTTCCAAAATAATGAATACAAGTTCATTACATTTTCTTTTTTTTAATTAAATGTATTCTCAAAACATGGCATATTTTTTTACATGATTTTTGCCATCCAGAACTATTTTTTTTAGTTCTAGATTCCCTGTGTATATTCTTTTTTAAATTTTTTTATTATTAATTTCAATGAAAATTTACAGACTTTAGATTTCCACTCACTCATTGTTGCTCTTTTCTCCCTACTCACTCCTCCCCCCACCCCTGCTCACTCTTCTCTTTGAAAAGTAAAAGAAAAATTCTTTCATTGTTATACAATCCCTCCTCCCAAGTCCACTCCACTATGCAGCCTTCATTCTGGACTCCTGTCATGACAATAATACCTAATCACATATCCCTTTTAAATA
>NW_006400019.1:3244468-3248614 GCF_000299155.1 Elephantulus edwardii | reverse complement strand
TAGAAGACACAAATTTGACTAACAAGTTATAAGTGCATGAGTCAAAAATTATGGAAAAGTAAAAAGAGCAGTTTTTAGGGCTGTTGTAAATAGGGTCGCTATGAGTCTCAAGCAATTCAACAGCACATAACAACAACATATTAGGAAATGGCAAATGATTGATTTGGAAACCTGGAGAAAGCTAGTATATTTGAGCCATAGTTAATTTCATATACATTCTCTGATCCATAACTAAGCCGAGAGACATTTGTACTGATAGAAATCAGATTCATTTTATTGTAGACCTCTCTGAAAATTTTCATTATTAATAGGCATAGCCTTTAATTTAATCTCATCTTATAACTCTTCAGGTTAGGAGGATTATGAGGACTAATTTAAAAGATCTGTGTGATTACTGTCAAGCACAATCTATGCATAAACCTTGGAAGAGTCCAATTTCAATCACATAAAATAATAAATAAAACTATGCTCCATAAACTCTTTGTTGAATCTGAACAAACTTGTAGCTAATCTTACAGCTGGTTTTCTGGAGTCTCTAAATTGCATGGGAGGAGATTGTCCAGAGGTGCTGCCACCAGAGCTCCCTAAGACCATATAACACATGAATAATGTTCAGAATCAGACCTTAACATCACTGCAATTCTTATTTGGAGCTGAGTTCTCTCCAGCTCATGCAGGTTGGTGGTAGAGTCAGTTTCTTGCAATTGTATTACTGAGGTCTCTGTCACTAGGGTTCCTATTCAGTTTCTATATTTTGTTGTTTCTAAGGTGGGTTTTTAAAATTATTATTAAATTAAAGGCACACATAAAATTGGAGCTGCTCCAAATTTTATTCTGCTGAAGAGAGCTCACTCTTTCATTTGCTGAGAAGTGAAAATTGTGGCTGATCACCTTAATTCTTTCAGAGACTGTTGAGTCAATAGCCCTGGAAATGCTTAGTCTACATCTAATTCATCCCTGGGCCTCTGGTATTTTCATGAGAACTTGGAAATACTCTGGAATTTTCATATGAGAATCTCAGAATTTGAAAAATGTCTTGAGGGGACAACTGGTAATATTCTTAGGACCCAACCAATCTCCACCAAAATCTACTGGCTTCTTTCTTCCCCAGCAGCAACTGGATGTCATTATATAACAAGTACAAGTGACATGCTTAGAAGGAAGCATTTCTGAATGATTGTGAATAAAAGGTCAGGATACTGCATATTAAGAAAATGTTAACTAAAACAATGGCAGCATAGCAGTGTAATTTTGGTTAAAATGTGATTCTTTGAGATCATAATGGGGGGGGGAATCAGAAGTCAGTACCAAAGATAAAGACAGCCCCTCCACTTTCACTTTCAAATTTAGAAAAGGAAGAGAAAAGAAAATAATTCATAGATCAAAAAAGAAAGAATATAAATTATAAAATATTAAGAATGAATAATTTAGATATGAGACCCTGTCTTATTTTGGAAAATCTCTTTTGGTTCCTGGCCATAGGCAAGTATATAACCCCTGTGGAATGTTTTCATGTAATCATGATAACTTTGACTACATCAAGAGTGAAAAATATAATAGGAACCAATAAGTAATCCAGCTAACAAGAATTTTTATATAAATGTAAGTGATATATTAAACAGTAGAAAAATGGAGACTTCCAATGAAGAATTAAAATATATTTTTATTATGGTGAAATATATATTCCAAAAGGTATGTCATAGCAACAATAGGATGTATTTTTGAAGAACAGAATAAAATTGAAACTTCTGAATTTAAAATGATTGTATAGCAGCCAAGACATGGCAAAATGCTGTTTAGTGACCCAAAAGGTAGGTATATTGAAAATACCAAAACTGACACACTCAAAACTCAAACTTACTGCTATCAAGTTGGTTCGACTCCTAATGATCATCTATGGAGTTTCTGAGGCTGTAAATAAAAATGGGAGGGGGCTGCCCATCTTATTCCCCTGCAAAGCAGCTGGTGAAGACAAACTGCTAGTGACTATACTGCCAGAGCTCCCGTAAGCTGATAGAAGGAAAGAAAAATGAATACTAAACTAAGGCCTTTCTTCCTTAATAGGCTGTGAGCCATGGGGAGAGCATTGGAAACTTCCTCTTTTGCCAACACCTTTTTATGGCCCTGTACATAAGGAACATTAATTGTTGTTAGGTGCCATTGAGTCAAGTACAACTCATATCAACCCTATGAACAACAGATCTGAACCCTTTCCTACCCTGTGACAACTTCATCATCCCTGACACAGTTGAGCCCATTGCTTCAGTCTCTGTTTCAACTCATCTCCTTGAGGGTCTTTCTCTCTTTCACTGACTCTTCATCTTTCCAAGCATAATGTCTTTTTCTAAGGACTGTTACCTCCTAATTACGTGCACAAAGTATGTGACACAAAGCTTCACCATTCTCCCCTCCAAGGAGCACTCTGGCTTCACATTCTCTAAGCCAGATCTGTTTTTTCTTTTAGCAGTACATAAGGTATTCAGTACTCTCCTCCAATAGCACAACTCAAAGGCATTGATGATTCTTCTGCCATCCATAGTAATTGTCCAGCTCTCTGATGAATAGCAAATGATTGAGAAGACCATGGCCTGAACCAAGTGTGCCTTACTCTTCAAACTAACATCATTGCTCTTCAGCATTTTGGACTGGTCCCTGTCAGTGGACTTTGCCAATATAAGATGTCTCCTGATCTCCTGACTGCTGTTACCAAAAGTATTGATTGTGGATCCAAGCAAAATGAGGTCATTGACAATTTCAATCTTTTCTTCATTTATTATGATGTTGCCTATTGGTTTGGTGGTGAGAATTTTTGTATTCTTGATGTTGAGATGTAATCCATATTAAAGGCCATAGATTTTGATCTTCTGCAGAAAATGTTTCAAGTCCTCCTCACTTTCAACAATCAAGGTTGTGTTATCTGCCTGAATCTTCCTCCGATCCTGTTGCCACATTCTTCTTCATAGAGTTCTACTTTGGGAATTATTTGCTCAGCATAGAGAATGAATAGATATGGAGAAAGAATACACCCTGACACACACTTTTTAGAATTTTAAACCATTTAGTGTTCTCTTAGTAAGGTGTTGGAAAAGAGCACTGAATGTCCCATGGACAGCCAAAAGAACTAACAAATATGTCTTAGAGAGGATGCAGCTGTAGTGCTCTTTGGAGGCAAGCAGGATGAGGCTTCACCTCACATACTCTGGGCATGTTGCTAGGAGTGGCTATTCCTTAGAGAGAGGCATGGTGCTTGGAAGGGTGGAGGGCCAACAAAGGAGAGGAAGACCCTCAACTAGGTATGGTGACTGCCACAATGGGCTCTAATTTTTCAGGAAGAGTGAAGATGGCACAGATAAGACAAGATTCAGATCTGTTGTCCACAGGGTCGCTATGTGTCATACTCAACTCGACAACAATAAACAACAATAACACTGTTCCCGTGCTCTGTTCATACAACAGCCTCTTGCTGTAGATATAGCTTTTGCATGCACACAGTTATGTGTTCTGGGACTCCCATTCTTCTCAGTGTCAGCCACAACTTGTTATGATCCACACAGTAAAATGCCTTTGCATAGTCAATAAAGCACAAATAAACATTCTTCTGGTATTCTCTGCTTTCAGCCAGGATCCATCTGACAAGAGCAATGATATTTAGTGCCACAGCATGTACTATTCCAGTCAGTTTTGGATTATTTTAAGCAATATTTGGCTTGCATGCGAATAGTAATAACATTGTTTGATACTTTCCACATTCTGTTCTATCACCTTTCTTAGGAATGGGAACAAATATGGATCTCCTCCTGTCAGTTAGGTAGGCAGCTGTTTTCCAAATCTCCTAGCATGAGACTGGTGAACACACCCAGTGCTGTATCCGTTAGTTGAAACATGTCCATCAATATCCCATCAATTCCTGGGACCTTATTTTTTCCAATACCTTCTGGGCAGCATAAATTTCTTCCTTCATCTCTATTGGCTCCCAACCATGTGCTTTTTCCTGAAATATTTCAGTGTTGACTGATTTTTTTTTAATTTTTTTTTTGGTACAGTAATGTGGTATATTCACTCTCTTTTCTTTTTTATTTTTTTAATATTATTAAATTTTATTAGTTTTAATGAACATTTACAGAGGTTTTGGGTTTTCATTCCTTC
>NW_006400019.1:3242191-3244368 GCF_000299155.1 Elephantulus edwardii | reverse complement strand
ATAAACATGGGTGTGCATATATTTGCTTGGGTGGCAGTTATGGTCTCTTTGGGGTATATTCCCAGTAGTGGAATTGCTGGGTCAAATGGTATTTCTATTTGCAACTTTTTGAGAAAACACCATACAGCCTTTTGTAATGGTTGCACCATTTTACGCTCCCACCAGCAATGAATAAGAGTTCTAGTTTCTCCCAAATCTCGCCAGCATTTGTTGCTTGCTGTTCTGTTACTGGTGTAAGATGATATCTCATAGTTGTTTTGATTAGCATCTCTCTTAGAGCTAGGGATTTTGAACATTTCTTCATTGTTTGCTATCAGAATGTCTTCTTTGGTGAAGTGTCTGTTCATATCCTGTGCCCATTTTTCAACTGGGTTTTTTACCTTTATCTTGTGGTGCTCAAGTATTTTATAAATTCTAGATTTAAGTCCCTTGTCAAACATGTCATTGCCAAATATTTTTTCCCAGTCTGTGGCTTCCCTTTTTACCCTGTTGGAGTACTTTTTGGATGTGCATAGAGATTTGATTCTTGCAAGGTCCCATTCATCTATTTTATCCTCTCCTGGTTATAGATGTAATGAGATTTTTACACTTATCATTTCTATCTGTAAATTGTAGAATCTATGAAAGTAAAAACTTTCCACTGGGCCTGTGTCTCCAATAACTAGCCTAGTTGAATGAATGAATGAACTAATGAATGAACTTTCTTAATAGGCTGCGAGTGATGGGGAGAACATTGGAAACTGTCCTTTTTGCCAGCGCCTTTTTATGGTCCTGTGGCTTAAAGGAGTTAAATTCAATGTGACTACTGTTGACATGACCAGGTAAGAGAAATCAGAGTATGTTTCATTTTGGGAACTGAGTTCAGTGGTCACTAATATAATGTTGAGATTTATATAATGTGTGCTTTATCTATAGGCCTAACTCTGCTTATTTTCAATAATCATAGAAAACCTGAAGAGCTGAAGGACTTAGCTCCAGGCACCAATCCTCCATTCCTGATGTTTAACAAGGAGTTGAAAACAGACTTCATTAAAATTGAGGAGTTTCTAGAGCAGACACTGGCTCCTCCAAGGTACAGCATTTTACAGGGTAATATTTTATTTGAGAAAATCTCTCTTATTGACCTTATATTTTATTATTTCTTATAGATCAAGGCATCTAATTAATCTTTTTCAATACCAGGCACCACTTTTGCTCTTTGTAGAGAAGTTTTGTAAAGATTTCCTTTGATTAGAAAACAGTATTACAAAAAAGAAAACTAAAACAGTATTATAGAATTTATTTAAGTAGTATTCACATGTAGATAACAGAAAGGGCAACTGAGGTTGAGCTTTCAGGTATGGAAATACAAAAGAAGAGAAACAACATCCAAGCAGATATATGCCCACCCATGTTTATCGCAGCTTTGTTCACAATAGCAAGGAGTTGGAAACAACCTAAGTGCCCATCAGCAAACCCATGGATAGAGAAGCTGTGGTACATTCACACAGTGGAATACTATGCTGCATTGAAAAACAAGGAACTCATGCAATTTTATTCAAAATGGGTGACCCTGGAGGACGTTATGCTGAGTGAAGTGTCTCAGACACAAAAGGACAAATAATGCATTGTGCCACTGTTGTAGAATGGGACTGACATCAGGGTTGGGGTAATACTGAGAAAAACTGGATAAATTCTGTATACTGCATTGAAACAGATGAGGAAGAGAACAGTTTAAAAGCTATATATGATGGCGTATTATGGTTATCACAAGAGTCCAGAACTAAGGTTACATAGTGGAGTGAATTCTGGGCCTTAGTGGGTTGGGGGTTGTATACCAATGAAATAATTTTACTTTTTGAAGAGGAGTGAACTGGGTGGGGGGAGGGTTGGGCAGGGAGAAGAGTACAACAATGAAGGGAAATTCCAAATCTCTCTAAATGTTCATTTAAATTAATAAAATTTAAAAAAATTAAAAAAACAAAGGAAGAGAAACAGTTGTAAGCAGACACTAGTGACTGGGATGTGGAATGTGAGAACCATGAATGTAGAAAAATTAGATATTGTTAAGGAAGAAATGGACCGCATAAATATTGACATACTAGGCATTGGGGAGATGAGATGGACTGGCATTTTTGATTCAGATGATCATATGATATATTTCTCTGGAGATGAAAAGGTGAGGAAAAATGGAGTTG
>NW_006400019.1:3208080-3234606 GCF_000299155.1 Elephantulus edwardii | reverse complement strand
CCTTTTGTGACTGGGATATTTCACTCAGCATAATGTTCTCCAGAGTCAACCATTTTGAATAATATTGCATGAGTTCCTTGTTTTTCAGTGCAGCATAGTATTCCATTGTGCAAATATACCACAGCTTCTCTCTCCATTCTTTTGTTGATGGGCACTCTCTTTTCTTTTGATGTTTCCTGGATCATTGAATATTTTGCCTATGTTGTTGTTGCTATGTGCCATCAAGTCACCTGTAACACATAGTACAATAGCTTTGAAGCCTGCCTTATCTTGATTCTATTTCATTGTCTCTGATGACACACCTACTCCCATTACCCTAGTCACTGAGTCAATCCATCTCCTCCAGGTTCTTCCTCTCTTGTGCTGCCCCTCCGCCCTTCTAAACATGATGTCTTTCTCCAAAGACTGGTCTCTCCTGACAACAAACCCAAAGTATTTTAGGCAGAGCTTCAAAATCCTTGCCTCCAAGGAGCAACTTAGTTTCACCCCCTCCAGCACAGACCTATTTGTTCTCTTAGCAGTCCATAGCATGTTCAGTATTCTTTTCCAGCACCACAATTAAAAGGCATCAATTCTTCTATCCTCTATAGTCATCATCCAGCTCTCTGATGTATAGCAAGTAATTGTAAAGATCATGCCTTGAGTCAGGTGCATCCTAGTTTCTAGACTAACATTGTTGCTCTTGAGCACCCTGGAGAGATCCCTGACAGCTGATTTTCCCCAAGGTGATTAGTCTTATGATTTCCTGGCTGCTGATACAAAAAATGTTGATTGTGGGACCAAGAAAACGGAAATTGTTAACAATCCCTTCTCTGTCAATCATAATGCTGCCAATTAGCGCAGCGGTGAGAATTTTGTTTTATTATTATTATACTAGTTTATTTACAAAATTAAAATACTTTGTTTTCCAGAACAGATTCTTCTAATTTCCCTCACCCCCCTACCCATCAAATTGTACAACCCCATGATTAATCCCTCCCTCCCTCTGCACATCCTCATCCCTCTGCTTCCACCCTTTCCCTCCCCCTACTTCAATCCTTATACTCATTCTACAATAATCTTTTTATACAATATTTGTCTTTGTGGGACTGAGTTAGTTCACTCAGCATAATGCTCTCCAGTCCCTCCCAAGTTAGGTAATAATTTACAAAGTCATTGCTCCTGTGTGCTGTGTAGTATTTCATTGTGTGAATGTACTATAATTTCTCAATTCATTCGTTTGTGGTTGGACATCTGGGCTGTTTCCATGTTCTTGCAATGGTTAATAATGCTGCTATGAACATTGTTGTACAAGTCTCCATTTGTGCCTCCGTTCTCATTTTCTCGGGGTATATGCCAAATAGTAGAACAGCTGAGTCATATCGAAGTTTTATGTTCAGCTTTTTGAGGAAGCGCCAAACTGCCTTCCAGAATAATTGTACCATTTTACAATCCCACCAACAATGTCTAAGAGTTCCTTTCTCACCACATCCTCTCCAACATTTATTACTTGCTGACCTGTTAAACTTTGCCACTGCTACTGGAGTGCGATGGTATCTCATTGTGGTTTTGATTTGCATCTCTCTTATTGTCATTGATTGTGAGCATTTCTTCATGTGTCTGTTTGCCATTCAAATACCTTCCTCTGTGAAAATTCTTTCCATGTCTTTTGCCCATTTTGTAATTGGTTTTTCAGTCTTTTTCTTGTGGAGGGCCAGAAGTATTCTGTAAGCTTTTGTTATGAGACTCTTAAGAATTTTGTTTTCTTGATGTTGAGCTTCAATCCACATTGAAGGCTGCAGTCCTTGATCTTCTGCAGCAAAAAGTCTCAGGTCCTCCTCAGTTTTGCCAAGCAAGGTTGTGTCATCGGTATAATGCAGGTTATTCATGAGTCTTCCTCCAATCCTGATGCCACATTCCTCCTCATAGAGCTCAGTCTCCCAGTTGTTCTGTTCCACATATAAATTGAAAAGGTATATAGAGAGGATGTATCCATGGTATATACTTTTCCTGATTTTGAACAGTGCAGTATTCCCTTGCTCTATTCTAGTGACTGCTCCCTGGTCCAAGTATAGGTTTTGCATGAGCATAATCAAATGTTCTGGGATTCCCATTCTCCTAAAGGTTAGCTATAATTTGTTGTGATCCACACAGTGAAATACCTTTGCATAGTCGATGAAATGCAGAGAGACATTCCTCTGGTACTCTTTGTTTTCTGCCAAGATCCATCTCACATTGGCGTTAATGTCTCTAGTGCCAGAGCCTCTTCTAAACCCAACTTGAACATCTGACAGTTCTCTTTGGATGTACTGTTCCAGTTGATTTTGGATAATCTTCAGCAGGATCTTGCTTGTGTGTGATATTAATTATATTGTTTCATAATTTCCACACTGTTGGATCACTTTTTGAGGAGAATAGGAATAAATATGGATCTCTCCCAGTCAGTTGGCCAGGTAGTTGTCATCCAGATTTCTTGGCACAACCATGCATCCAGGGCAGCATCTGTTTGTTGAAATATGTCAGCTGGTATGCCATCAATTCCTGGGGCCATGTTTCTTGCCAAATCCTTCAGAGCTGCCTGAACTTCCTCCTTCATCACCACTGCCTCTTCATCATATGTTGTTTCTTGAAATTCTCCGTCAGCCACTTATTTTTGGTATAGAGACTCTGTGTACTCCTTCTATCTTCTTTTTGATGCTTCCTGGG
The DNA here is from genome assembly GCF_000299155.1 of Elephantulus edwardii. Taxonomy (NCBI): domain Eukaryota; kingdom Metazoa; phylum Chordata; class Mammalia; order Macroscelidea; family Macroscelididae; genus Elephantulus; species Elephantulus edwardii. The sequence goes on along the minus strand of NW_006400019.1, from coordinate 3,231,921 downwards.
TCATTCAACATTCTGCCCATAGCATCCTTAAGTATTGCAACTCAAGACTTTAATTTGTTCTTCAGTTCCCTCAGCTTAAGACATGCTGAGTGAGTTCATCCCTTTTGATTTTTCCGACTCCAGCTCTTTGCACATTTCATTATAATACTTGGCTTTGTCTTTCCATGCTGCCTTTTGAAATCTTCTGTTCAGCTCCTTATCTCTTGATTTCTTCTCTTTGCTTTGCTTCTTGGAATTCGCAATATTCAGAGTCTCATCTGACATCCATCTCAGTCTTTTCTTCCTCCTCTGTGTTTGTAATGACCTTTTGCATTCTTCTTGGATGATATTCTTGAAATCCACCCACAACTCATCTGGTCTTTGCTCATTAGTACACAAGGCTTCAAACCTGTTCCAGAGATGGTCTTTAAATCCAGGTGGGATAAACTCAAGGTCAGACTTTGGTTGTTGTGGATTTTCTTTTCTTTTCTTTAGCTTAAATTTGAAATTGCATAGAAGTTGTTGATGCTCTGTTCCACAATCAGCACCTGGCCTAGTTTTCACAGCTAATACCAAGATTCTCCAATGATTTTTTTTCCCCACAGACGTAATCAATCTGATTTCTGTGTAGTCCTCCTGTGTAGTCCATCAGGTGATGTTCATGTATATAATCATTGTGTTTCTTCCTATAAAAAGTATTTGTAATGAATAAATTATTGATTGGTAGAACCACTAAGTGTATGTTTCCCAACTACCAATCCTTCTTCCCTGTCCCTAACATTTGCCTTCAAGTCATCCATTATTATTAATGCATCTTAGTTGTATGTTTGATCAATTTCCAAGTGCAACCATTGGTTGTTGTTAATGTGTCATCGAGTTGCCTGTGACTCATAGTGACCCTATGCACAATCACTCTGAAGCTTGCTATATCCTGAACAATCTCACTGCTTCTGACACATCTAGCCCCAGTTACTGTGTCAATCCAATTCATCCAAAGTCATCCTTTCTTGTGCTGTCTGTCCTTCCAAGAAGGATGCCCTTCTCCAGGGACTGGTCCTTCCTGGCCACCTGCCTAAAGTATGTGAGATGGAGCTTCAAAATACTAAACTCCAAGAGAGACCTACTTGTTCTCTTGGTGGTCCATAGCATGCAACAGTTGGTAGAAGTCATCTATAGCCTCCCTTTTGACTTGGCTGTTGGTGCATAAATTTGAATGATAGTGGTATTAACAGGTCTTCCTTGTCTGCATATGGATATTATCCTGTCACTCACAACATTGTATTTCAAGATGGATCTAGAAATTTTTTTTAAAAACTATGAAAGTGACCCATTTTTTTCTCATCTTTTCATTTCCAGCATAGTTGATCATACTATGGTCTGATTCAAAATGTCCTATGCCAATCCATTTCATTTCACCACTGTCCAGTATGTCGATACTTTTGCATTCCATTCCTTTAATATTGCAACTTGAGGCTTGAATTTGTTTTTTGGTTCTTTCAGCTTGGGAAATGCTAAGCAAGTTCATCCCTTTTTATTCTCAATTTCAGTGCTCTGCATATTCCTTTGAAATATTGTGCCTTACCAAACAAATAAGTAAAAATAACAAAATTAGAGCTACATGGAATTCAGGGAAATAATAATCACAAGGGCTGAGGGGGAGTGGCAGAAGTAGAACGGGACATAATCAGTATCTGAAGATTCAATTTTCATCCACGGCTGGTGAGAAACTGCTACTCATAATTTCAAGATCTTTGAGGCCCCCCCCCAAAAAAATTCCAAGAAATAGCAAAACGGGATATCATAGTAAGACTTTTAAAAACTGAAAACAAAGACTAGATTTGAAAAGGAGTGAAGAAACAAAGACACTTTCCTTAAAAGAAGCAAACATATTGAAATCTGAGTTCTCCACACATAAAAATTTGACATATTTAACTGCAATCCCAGAGGCGCACAGTTCAAATCCACCAAATGCTCTGCTGGAGAAGGAGGGGCAATCTCCTCCTGTATCAGTCAGATCCAATTTGACTGTACACATACACAAAAATAATAAAACTAAAATTTTAAAAATTTGACATATTTAAAGTACTGCGAGAATATATGCTCACTTTGGCAGCACATATACTAAAGTACAGAGAGAATATTACTGCCAACTCAGAATTATACATCCAACAAAAAAATATTTTTCAAACACAAAGGCAAAATAAAAATGTTTTAAAATAGAGTAAAACTAACATAATTCGAGGCCATTACTCTTGCATTAAAAGGTTTATATTTCAGGGAGTTCATTGAGAAGAAAAGGTATTCCTGATGGAAATACAGAATTGCATTAAGTAATGAAGCACAACCTAGCTAACTCCAAACCACTCCCATCCACTGATTCCAACTCAGAGCAACCCTGTAGGACAGAGCAGAACTTCCCCTAAAAGGTTTCCAAGACGTTGAGTCTTTATGGAAGCAGACTATGAAAACTTTCAAAGAGCAGATGGTAGGCTTGAACTGCTGTCCTTTTGATTAGCAGCTAAGTGACTTAGCCACTGTGCCACCAGGACTCTTTTGAAGAGGCACCAAAAATGTGACTATGTAAAAAGATATAGGTGAATAGTAACCGTATATTGACTACAGAACAATGTCATGTTTTATGGGCTTTAAAATGTACATATACAAAGAAAGAATTTTTCTTTTACTTTTTCAAAGAGAGGAGCAAACTGGGGGGCCAGGGGGAGGGCTAGGCAGGGAGAAAAGTGCAACAATGAATGAATGGAAATCCAAAATGTCTGTAAATGTTTATTAAAATTATTAAAATAATTTTTTTAATGTACATATACTTGAAATGCAAGGGAATAGCACTTTATTTTATATTGACCTTGTATTCTCTGATTTGTCAAATTCATTTATTAGTTCTAATAGCTTTTACGTAAATTCCATAAAACTTTTCTTATATACAAATATGCCATCTCTGAAAAAGACATTATTCATTTCCATCCTGTATCTCCTATTTCTCTTCTTGCTTTATTGTACTGGTTAACAGTTTAAAGTTTAATAGACTATGGTAAGAGCACAAAGCCTCCTTCCCTTGTTACCAGTATTAAGGGGAAAACATTCAATGTTTCACCATTAACAGGATATTAGTTGTAGGGGTTTGCACATGCTTTTTTAGCGGGTTGTGGAATCAACCTGTAATATCAATAATTATTTTTATTTCTAGAACTTTTACTTACTTCTTTCACAAACACACATGTTATTTTTTTCAGTCCTGCTCATGTGTTTTGTATTGTATTTTTACCTCGATTTCTTTTTTAGGGATTTCTACTTGTCTAGTGGTAAGAAGTAGTGCTGCCAATCCAGAGGTAAACAGTTAAAATCCACAAGCTGCATGGTAGGAGAAAGATGGGCAGTCTCCTCCCAAGTGATTCACTGCTTCTGAAAACCTGCTAGAGGGTCAGCTAGGGCACACAACAATATTTCTTTTTGAAATTTTTCTAATGGAGTTTCTTTTACTCTCTTATTAACTAAATTACTGTCACTATCACCTTTTCATCTACTTTGGGCATGTGGCCGGGAGAGATCGGTCCTTGGAGAAGGACATCATGCTCTGAAGGGTGGACAGACAGCACAAGGGAGGGAGACCCCAGATGAGATGGATTGATACAGTAACTGGGGCGATGGGGGTTAGTGTGTTGGAGTTAGTGAGACTGGCTCAGGACAGGGAAGGGTTCAGAGCTGCTGTACATAGGGTTGCTATGCATCACAGGCAACTCAATGGCACATAACAATAACATACTATGACAGGTTGGGAAACAGGAGTGACATCCAATTCCTAAAAAGCATGCTTCCAGAAATTCTATGAACTTTGATAAATGTCATTAATTGTAGAGGGTCTTCAGGCCTTTTCTTCATGGGGTCGCTATGAGTCGTGCTCAACTTGAAGGCAATCAACAACAATTCAAAACTATACCTACTTAGCATACTAAATTGTTTACTTCATCCTTCAGCATTAATACACAATAACTGGAAACGTTACACATGCTACCTGTGTTTATGAAGCAAAATTATCTTATGATGTTGTTTTTGTTGTGTACCACAGTGTCAGAACACTCCAGCAGGTTTTTAGAGACAGTAAATCAAACAGGAGGAGATTGTCCATCCTTCTTCCACGAAACAGTTGGTGGATTTGAACCATGTGCCTTTGGGATTGCAACACAGTTTCTTACCACTAGGCCACCAGAGATATACTCTGCATTATTTAATATATTGCTGTCAAGTCAGAACTGACTCCTAACTGACCCTCCAGTGGGTTTTCAGAGGCTGTCAACCACATGAGAGAAGATCCATCTTTCTTCCACGGGGCTGCAGTTGAATTCAAACCTCCAGAGAGATGAAGTTGTAGGAGGACCAGTGCAACTTCCTAACAACTTCAACATGATTTGCTTTATACTCTTTTATTTATGTTTTAAATTTTCTTTTTATTTTATCTTGATGTATTTACAATGTTCAAATACATTGTTCTTCATACAAGATCCTTCCATTTCCTTCACACAACCCCCACTCATCAAATTGTGCAACCCTATGATTAACATCCCCCCTCCCATCCTCACTCCTCTGCTTCCCCCCCCCCCCCGGATCCTCATTCTCATTCTACAATAATGGTTTTATACAATATTTGTCCTTGTGGGACTGAGTTCGTTCACTCACCATAATGCTCTCCAGTCCCTCTCAAGTTAGGTAATAATTTACAAAATCATTTTTTCTGTGTGCTGCATAGTATTCCATTGTATGAATGTACTATAACTTCTCAATCCATTCATTTGTCATTGAACATCTGGGCTTTTTCTTTGTTCTTGAGATGGTAAATAATCCTTTTATGAACATTGGTGTACAAGTCTCCACTTGAGCCTCAGTTCTCTCTTTCTTGGGGTATATTCCAAGCAGTGGAATAGCCGAGTTATATGGAATTTCTATGTTGAGCTTTTTTAAGAAGTGCCAAACTGCCTTCCAGAATAATTGTATCATTTTACAATCCCATCAACAATGTATAAAACTTCCTATCTTGTCACATCCTCTCCAACATTTATTACTTGCTATCCTGTTAAACTTTGCCACTGCTACTGGTTTTGATTTGCATCTCTCTTATTGCCAGTGATAGTGAGCATTTCTTCATGTGTCTGTTTGCCACTCAAATATCTTCGTCTGTGAAAATTTTTTCCATGTCTTTTGTCCATTTTGTAATTGGTTTCTCAGTCTTTTTCTTGTGGAGGCCCAGGAGTAGTTTGTAAACTTTTGTTATAAGACTCTTGTCTGAGGTGGTATTGCCAAATGTTTGTTTCCATATGGTAGGTTTTCTTTTCATCCTGTTGGAAAAAAGTTTTTATGTGCACAGGGATTTAATCTTTAGAAGTTCCCATTCGTCAATTTTATCCTCTTCAGATTGTGCATTTCTGGCTGTATTTGGCAGTCGCTTTACACCATAGACTAGGCCTTCTTCACTTGATCCCAGTTTGTCTCTTATGAACTTTATGGCTTTGGGCGTTACTCCCAGGTCTCCGATCCACCTTTAGTTGCTTTTTGTGTATGGTGTGACATGTGGATCCTGTTTCAGCTTTCTGCAGGTGGCAGTCCAGTTTTGCCAGCACCATTTGTTGAAAAAGTTGTCATTTCCACATTTGATAGGTTTGATTTCCTTGTTGAATATCAGTTGACCCTAAATGTTGTTTTTGTTGTTGATTGCCATCAAGTTGAGCATGACTCATAGTAACCCTATGAACAAAAGACCTGAAGCCTTTCTATAGCTATCGTAATTTCCCAAAGTTCATAGAGTTTCCAAAGGCATGTTGTTTAGGAAGTGGATGCCACTCTTGCTTCCAAACCTGCCTTAAACTGGGAGCTCCACCAAACACTGTCCACCATGGGCAATCATTATGGCATCTGACACCCCATTGGCACAAGGTTCAGCAACACAGCAACCCCAGGTTAACTCAATACAGCACATTGACAGAAGAATGCTGTACCACTTAGAAGACTGTTCCTCTCAAATACTGACTTTTAAATACAAAGGCCCTCCCCGAGGTCTTACTGACTTTAAACAAAAGTTTAAATAAAAAATTAAAAAAAAACCAAACCCAATATAGTATATTGTTGTTGTTGTTTTGTGCCTTTGAGTTGCCTGCGACCTACAGTGATCCTATATACAGCAGCTCTGAAGCCTGCCCTGTCCTGAGCCAGTCTCCCTAATTCTGACACACCAACCCCCATTGCCCCAGTTACTGTATCAATCCATCTCATCCAGGGTCTCCCTCTCATGCACTGTCCCTCCACCCTTTCGAGCATGATATCCTTCTCCAAGGACTGGTCTCTCCTGGCCACGTGCCCAAAGTATGTGAGATGGAGCCCAAAATCCTAGCCTCCAAGGAAAGACTGGGTTTCACACTCTCCAAAATAGACCTGTTTGCTTTCTGGACAGTCCATGGTATGTTCAAGACTCTTCTCCAGCACCACAACTCGAAGGCATCGATTCTTCTTCAGTCTTCCTTAGTCATTGTCCAGCTCTCTGAAGCATAACAAGTAATTGTGAAGACCATGGCCTGGATTAGGCACACATTTGTCTCTATACTGACATTTTTGCTTTTCAGCATTCTAGAGAGGTCCCTGACAGCACACTTTCCCAGTGCAATTCATCTTTTGATTTCCTGACTGCTGGTGTTAAGAGTGTTGATTGTAGAGCAGAGCAAACTGTAATTGCTAACAACCTCAATCTCTTCTCCATCCACCATGGTGCTGCCAATTGTCTTAGTAGTGAGAATCTTTGTATTCTTGATGTTGAGCTTCGATCCATATTGAAAACTACACTCCTTGACCTTCTGCAGCAAGCGCTTCAAGTCTTCTTGAGTTTCAGCAAGCAGGATTGTGTCATCTATGTATGATAGGTTGTTGATGAGATAGCTGAGTCTGAGTTCTCAATTCTGTTCCATTGGTCTAAGTGCCTGTTGTTGTACCAATACCATGTTGTTTTGGTTACTACCACTGTGTTTTGAGGTCTACACTTTTAGATATTAAATATATTTTTTAAAAACTACTTTGCCATCTAGTCAGAATCAAGCCATAATGGACCCTCCAGTTCTTTCTTTTTTTTTTTTATATTGTCCAGTGGTTTTTCAGAGGCTATAAATCACAGGGGAGGAGAGTGTCCATATTTCTTCAGCAAAGCAGCTGGTGGATTGGAACCACCTGTGTTTGAGTTGGCAGTGAAATTCCCTACCTACTAGGCCACCAGAGCTCATTAGTTAAATATAAAAAACAACAAAAAGCTCTTCTACCAATCAATTATTCTTTCTTTCAAAGTACTTGCAATATAATTATGGATTCTTTTATGTATGCTTATATTAGATTTCTTTGATCCATTATTGATAAATTATTTTCTTTTACTTAAGCAGCTGCTTCAAGTTTGATTGCTAAGTATTGAGTTTCACTGTGTTCTTTCACCTGTCCTATACTTTCTCCTCTACCACTGTCTCTTCATACCTAATCCCCACTCTCCTTTTAAAAAGTATTTTATTTGAGGGAAAGTTTATAAATCACACTGGGTTTTCATTCAATTATTCATAGACATTTGGGTCTAGTGGATAAGAAGCTATGCTACCAACTCAAAGACACAGAATTTAAATCCACCAGCTGCTCCACACGAGAATGATAGGCAATCTCCTCCTATATGATTTACAGCCTCTGAAAAACCTTCTGGAGAAGTTATAAGTTATAAGTTGGTTCCAACTCGACAACACATATCAGCACCCACATTAATTACAAACCCTTACTTCATATTGCCTTGCCCTTCCCCAAGTTATCTTTTATTAAGTTTTACTCCCCTCTCACTCCCTTTTCATCCCAGCCAAGCTTCCAAAAATTTGGCCTAGATGGCTTCTAGCTGATTTCTACCAAATATTCAGAGATGAACTATCACCAATTCTACTCAAATTATTTCAAAAAATGAAAAAAGAAGGAGCACTCCTAGAGTCATTTTATGAAGCAAGCATAACCCTAATACCAAAACAGAGCAAAGACATTACCAAAGAAGAAAAATACAGACCAATATATCTCAAAAATATAGATGCAAAAGTCCAAAACAAAATCTTGACCAATAGAATGCGACATTATATATATAAAAAAAAAATTCATCAGGACGAAGTGCGATTCATATCATTTATGCAAGGATGGTTCAACATAAGAAAATCAATGTAATTCATTACATTAGCAAAGCAAAGAACAAGAACCACAGATTTGTAGACCAATGTTCATAGCATATTCACCACTCAAAAAATATGGAAACAAATGTCCAACCGCAACCAAATGTATTGAAAAATTGTGCTACAGGCACACAATGGAATACTATGCAACATTCAGGAGCAACTATTTTGAAAAATACTATGTAACTTTGGGGAGGCTGGAGAGCATTATGCTGAGGGAACTAATATAGTCTCATAAGGACAAATTCTGCATAAGACCATTATTGTAAAAATAAAAGGACAACTAGTAAAACATGTATGGGAACTCAAGGGGGGCAGAGGGGTGGAAGTGGAGGGGTGAGAATAGGTAGGGGCGAAACAACAGGGTTGCCCAGTTTAGGGAGGGGAGGGGCAAAGATAGGGAAACAATCCTGGTGAAAAGACAGGGTAATGATGGGCAAGGTCCAATCGTGATTGATTTTATGAAACATGGTTCATGAGAATGATTGTACTAAACACAGTGTGAATGAAGGATAGTGTGAAATGCAATGTATACTGAACTTTGTAAGCAAACAATTAATAATAATAATAATAATAAAAGAACCACGTGATCCTAGCAATTAATGCAGATTTCCCCCCCCTTAATAGTTTGGTCTGGGAAACTTGCATGGGGCGGGGGGAAATCTGGTCTGATGCTTATTATTATTCTACTTGTGAATTTATTTTAAACTACAGTCTCTATTTTTTCAATATTTATATGTTTGTTGAGATTTATTGTTCCTGAGTCAGTTGTATTTAGCACTATACATTTTAAGATAATTGACAATTTTCTAACTTACTGAAAGACTTCCCTTATAATCTTCAAGATTGTTAGCTCCATCCTCACTTTGATATATCCTTTACATTTTTCTCTCTCTTCATGACCTCATCCATTTTGTGAATGAAAAGATTGAAATTGTCTTTTTTCTACTATTTATCTTTGACAATGTAGTATATAACCACCATATCTTCTGCCAAATAGGCTTTTTGGAACAAGCATGGGAATTTAAACACCATTTGAAATATTCTTTCTACAGGTAAATGAATTTCAAATTCTAGACAAATTATTTAAGTGTTTTCTCAGTGAATCTTAGAAAGTAAAAAATTTTGAATATTTGAATGGAATAAACCACTATTTCTTTGGGATTGCAGCACAGCTTCTTGCCACTAGGCCACCAGAGCTCCTGAAAAACCTCTCTTTCTAATGAGAGATTTCTTAGAACTGTCAATTTCCAGTAAAATTTTCCAAAGTTTCCATTCTCTGTATAAAGTATATTTCCCAATCTTATCTCTACAGATTCCTCATTTTTGCCTTGTTATGTATATGTAAATAATAGCTCAGTAGTGTTTCTTTTTAAGGTATCCTCACCTGAGTCCCAAGTACAAGGAATCCTTTGATGTGGGCTGTAACCTCTTTGCCAAGTTTTCAGCATACATTAAGAATACACAAAAGGAAGCAAATAAGAGTAAGAAACTTTTCTTTAAGTATGTATTTTCTGACTTGCATATTCATTTTTATATTCTCAGTCAGCTAAAATATATTTTCTTGAAGATATAGTATAGGTTGGGGAATAGCCTACTCTCTACCCCCTGCATGTCTCCTCTGAAATTCCCATGCATGAAGTCTTATTAGATTTAGAAACCAAGATTCAACATGGAAATTGTCAAGGTAGCTCTATTAGAGCACTGGCCTGTCACCTTTAAAATTGTGTCATCTGTAACATCTATTATCTCCCATAAACCTCCTTGCACAGCTGATGAGACTGGCTCAGGATAGGGCAGGCTAAAAAACTATTGTATATAGGGTCACTATGAGTCACATATAACAACACAATAAAGTGAGGCATGTATGGAAGCTCTGGAGGCCTAGTGGTAAGAATCTGCTCTGCATTCGCAAAGGTGCACAGTTTGAATACACCAGCTGCTGCTCCTCGGAAGCTGGATGGGCAATCTCCTCCTCTCCCTCTTTACTGCCTCTTAAAACTCGCTGGAGGGTCACCTATGAGTCGATTTTGACTTGATGGTGCACGACAACAACAAGAAAGTGAGGCATGAGGGGAGCTCAGGTAACTTTGTGCCAGAGTTATGCTGTCACATGGTTAGAAACCACCAGCTGCTCTGCAGGAGATGATGGACAATCTCCTCCTTTACCTCTAAAAACCCACTGGAGGGTTCAGCTATGAGTTAGTCCTGACTCCATGGCACATAACAAACAACAAGCTGAGCCATGAGTCACTTCTTTCTCTTTAACTCTTCTCTCAATGTACTCACCCAAGAAAAACCCCAAAATATTTTTTATTCACCATTTGATTAAACAACATTTGACTCTCATTAGTGCACAGACCATTCTAAAAAGTTAGAAATTTCGATTTTGGAGAGCTAGTGTAGACAGTATGCACAGTCAGAGGTGCTTAAATATGTGAAAAGCAAAGTTAAGAATGTATTTATTTATGAAGACAAAACATTTATAAATGACCAATGATTTCAATGTCTCAGATTTTGAAAAATCTCTGCTCAGAGAATTTAAGCGTTTGGATGACTATTTAAACACCCCACTTCTGGATGAAATTGATCCAGACAATGCTGAAGAACTCACAGTTTCCAGAAGATTGTTCTTGGATGGAGATGAATTGACACTTGCTGACTGCAACCTGCTACCCAAACTGAATATTATTAAAGTAAGTTTTTTTTAATTCACAGATATTTGTTATCAAATACAAATTCTTTCCACAAAATAATTGCCTTATATCTCAGTATTGTGGCTTTTCTGTTTGTAATTTTCCTCTTTTTTTCTGAGTTTTTTTTCATTGTCTTGCATAAGATAATTAATATACACTGGTTTGCATTCATGTGCATTGCATTTTATACAGCCATTCACACAAATTGTGTTTCATTTATGTACATTGTGTTTTATACCATCATTCATATACATTGTATTTTATATATTTAATTACTATTGATCTATGCCCGATTTTTTTAAGGTAAAATAGTAAAGATAGCTTTATTAGAAAGTTGTGATTCCCAAAGGCACCGGACTGCTTCCTTGAAAGGAAATTAGCTAGTGAGGTGAGGCCCTGTTTATGGCCTCAATGGAGTCTGGGCCAATGAAATGATACCATGGAGAATTCAAAGTTTAGTAGGTGGGTCTCATTCTAGACCTTGTTCTCTGATGTCATTCATGTACCCTACGAGTCCACTGCCTCTGACATCACTCATGCGCCCAAAATACTATTTTTATGTGTGTCAATATCTGCTTTCCTGTCCCTGATGTAACTTTTGCCTCCCCCATATCATTGATTCTAATCCTAACACTCCCTCCTGGAGAGATCAAGATCAAAGAATCTTTTTTGAACATGACCACTCTCAATGCTTCATGCTGGATTAGGTGTTGTCCTGCCTACAGGAACAGTGAATCTCTCCATAGCCCTATTTCTGTAGGTCTCTAAATGCTTTGGCTACAGTGCCATGTAGGTTGACAGGCATAGGGTTAGGAGGCATGGAAGATACAAACTTTATTGGATTAAACAAGCAGGGTTCAAAAAAGTAGTAGCAGACAAATTATGACTGGCTACTTAAAAATGAACAACTATTAGGCTTGATTTCAGATTTATGATTAAGAGGTTTAAGAATTAGGAGCTTACTGATTGGAAAGGTTTGGTTTGTTAGTGATTTTGAATTTATAAAAATTTATCCTTGGTTATTAACTGAAAAGGGTAGCAATAAGGTAGGAGACTTTTAGTGTAGAGAATTTACTATTAAAGATTGTTGTTGTTGTTATGTGCCGTCAAGTCGTTTGCGACTCATAGGGACCCTATGTACAACAGCCCTAAATTGTGCTCTATCCCGTGCCAATCTCATTGCCTCTGACATACCCATCCTGATTACCCCAGTCACTGAATCAATCCACCTCATAGAGGGTCTTCCCCTCCTGCGCTGTCCCTCTACTCTACCCAGCATGATGTCCCTCTCTAAAGACCTGTCTCTCCTTACAACATGTCCAAAGTATGTCAGGCAAAGCCCCAGAACCCTTGCCTCCAAGGAGCAGCCTGGTTTAATCCTCTCTAGGATGAATCTGTTTTCTTGGCAGTCCATGGTACATTCAATACTCTTCTCCAGCACCACAGCTCAAAGGCATCAATTCTCCTTCTATCCTCCCTAGTCATTGTCCAACTCTCTGACGCATAACAAGTGATTGCAAAAACCACGGCCTGTATCAGGTGCACCTTAGTCTCCAGAAAGACACCGTTGCTCTTGAGTACTTTAGACAGGTCCCTAACCGCAGACTTTCCCATCGCAATACGTTTTTTGATTTCCTGGCTACTGGTGCCAAGAGTGTTGACCGTGGAGCCGAGCAAACTGAAGCTGTGAACACTCTCAATCTCTTCGCCATCCATCCTGATGCTACCGATTGGTCCGGTGGTGAGAATTTTTGTCTTCTTGACATTGAGCCTCAGTCCATACTGAAGGCTGCAGTCCCTGACCCTCTGCAGTAAGTGCATAGGTCCTCCTCAGTTTCAGCGAGCAAAGTTGTGTCATCTGCATAACGCAGATTGTTGATAGATCGTCTACCAATCCTAACGCCACACTTCTCCTCATAGAGCCCAGCCTCTCGGATAATCTGCTCTGCATACAGGTTGAAAAGGTATGGAGATATGACACATCCCTGGCATAAAGAATATTAAAAGAAGTAAGCTAAAGCGTAGGGCAAGAGAGTCTTTACTCATCTGGCTTGTGTTGAGAGTAGGCTTTCTCTTTTTTTGTTGTTGTTAAGTGCCATTGAGCCATAGACGACTCAGCGATCCTATGAATGAAAGACCTGAACACGTGTATAACTTTCATCATTTCTCCAAGTTCATAGAGTTTCTGGAGGCAAGCTATTACGGAAGTGAATGCCACTCCTGCTTCCAAGCTTGTTTTAATCGGGGAGCTCCACCAAACACTGTCCACCATGGGTGGGTGACCATTATTGCATTTGACACATCAGTGTCACAGTGTTCAGCATCACTGCAACCATGAATTACCTCTGTGCAGCAAGTGGACAGACCAGTGCTAGACCACTTTAGAAGAATGTTTGACCAAAAACAATTAAAACCAGGCTTGCGGGCCGCAGATTAAAATCACACACCTTTGCCTTGGTAGCATCACTTTCTGTCCACTAGGCCCACAGAGCTCTCTTTATGTTGTTTTGTTGTTGTTGTTGTTGTTGTTGTTGTTAAGTGCTATTGAGTTGTAGACGACTCATAGTGACCCTATGAACGAAAGACCTGAACACTTGTGTAACTTTCATAAGATTCAATCTTAATGAGTTTAGTTGGTTAACATTGTTTTCTGGTAGAAAGACAAAGCTTGAGCCTCTATTGTTTTGTTGAGCCAACCATCTGTTTTGACTATGAGACATGAAGCTTGGGACAAGTGGCTGTCATAGACCTTAAGTGCGTGGCTCTTATTTGTTTAAATTAAACATCATTACTTTACTGACCACATCTAGAGTCACTCGTATAAGGCTCTGGGTGTGCAATATCAGTGGTGTAAGTGGGAGCTGCTACAGAGCCTAGGCCCTTTTAGTCTTTTTTTTTGCTTTTCCTGCCAGAAAGGTTTGATGACTTCCAAAGCGCTCCCTTCAGAACACAGGGCAATCACATGCCCAATGCCCAAACTCAATTAAAAACTCAATTAAATCAGGAAACATGGTTTTATGGGAAGCTTTCACTGGTATGTTTAGCTCACCCTGGATGGGCACTTATTGTAGTACCATGGTGACCTATGCCTTTTATCACCCCCATCTCATCAAGTCCCCATTATAACTAGCCTATTCCTTCACCACCACCCCTGTCCACTATCCTCTGCTGTCCTAGTGATTTTCCCTCATCTCCTTTCTTTCATCATCCTTCTTCTCCTCTCTCTGCTCTTTTGCCCCTTTTGAACAGTTAAACATTTCTTGTTTTTATTTGCTAATTGCAATAGCTGTCCTGTCCTTATACCAGTTCTTCCCGGGTTGATCCTCCCTTGACTTGATCCTTTGCAGTGTTCATTGTACATTGTCTTTCTGCTCCCCTGATTGCTTTACCCTCCTAGTTACTCTACTCTTTTTTGGAGTAATAGTCTCATGCAGTATTTGTCCTTTTGTGACCAAGATATTTCACTTAGCATAATGCTCTCTAGTCTTTCCCATGTTGTGTAGTATTCTGCATATTCTTGGTTGTTCTTTAGTGTTGCATAGTATTCCTTGGAATGACTATACCAGTTTCTCTATCCATTTGTTGATGGGCATTTGGGCTGTTTCCTTATTCTTGCTATTGTGACTAGTGCTATGATGAACATAGGCATACAAATGTCTGTTCATGTCTTAGCTCTGATTTCCTTGGGGTATGTTCCTAGTAGTGGAATAGCTGCATACTGCCATCCATAGCAGTTGTACTATTTTATGGTCCCACTAGCAGTACATATGAGCTCTAATCTCTCCACATCCTTGCCAAGATTTATTGTTTGCTGACCTGCTCAACTTTGCTATTGCTATTAAGGTGAGGGGGTATCTCGTTATTGTGTTAATTAGCATCTCTGCTAGTTATTTTGAACATTTCCATATATGTTTGTTGGTCATCTGCAAATTTCAGTTGTGAGTCAGTCCCTTGCCTGAAATATTATTGCCAACTTTTTTCCCCAGTCTATGGGCTTTTTTTTCCCCCACCTTGTTGGAAAAGTTTTTTATGCATACAGGGATTTGATTTTAGAAGACCCCATTCATTGCATTCATTGATTTTTATCCTCTCCTTTTTATGCTTTTTTTACTATGTTTGCAAGCCTATTCATATTGACTTGTTGTGTATTGTCGAGTTGGAACCAGCCTACAACTGAACCCCCAGCAGGTGTTCATAGGCAGTAAATTGCACAGGAGGAGCCATCTTTCTTCCTTAGAATAGCTGGGAGATTAGAACTGTATGCCTTCAGATGAGCAGCATATTTCTTTACCATTAGGCCTCCAGACCTCCCTATGCCATAGATTGTGTAGTTGTGTACCGTAGAGTTGGAACCAACCCATAGCTGACCCTCCAGTAGGTTTTCAGAGGTAGTTAATCGCATGAAAGGAGATTTCCCATGTCATAGATTAGGGCTACTAGATATTTTTTCTATTCTTTCTGTGCTGATCTTAATGATTTTTTTAAATTTTACCCTATGATCCACTTTGAGTTGGTTTTTTTGTGTGTGTGTATGCAGTGAGATTTGAATCTGTTTCTGTTTTTTGCAGGTAGCTTTCCAGTTTTGCCAGTACCATTTTTTGAAGAGGTTAACATTTCCCCACTTAATGGGTTTTGTTTCCTTGCCAAATATCAACTGATGTATGTACATGAGTTTATTTCTGGGTTATCAACACTTTTCCACTAATCTATGGGCTAGTCATTTTACCAATACCATGTTGTTTTAATTTGTACAGCTGTGTAGTGTAGTAAGTTTTGAGATCAGGGAGTGTGATGACTCCTACTTTGTTTTAATTTTTCAGAATAGCTTTGCTTATCTGTGGTCCTTTCCAAAGGAAAATAGAAATTGTCTTTTCTATCTCCTTGAAGAATGAGTTTGGTATCTGTATTGGGACTGTATTGAACCTGTAGATGGTTTTTGGTAAGACTATCATTTTCACAATGTTCAGTCTTTCAGTCAAGGAACAGGAGATATATATATATATATAGATATAGATAGATATATATACACACACACATACATACTGGATTGATCTACTAGGTCTAGCAGGGGTTTTGTTGGTTCTTTAGAGTTTTCTATATATACTATCATATATTGGCCAGGATTTTATTAGGGATTTTTGTATCGATGTTCATGAGAGATATTTGTCTACAGTTGTGTTTTTTTTTTTCGAATGTCTTTGCCTGGTTTTAATATCAGAGTTATGCTTGTATCACAGGATGACTCTGGGAGTATTCCTTCTTTTCCTTTATTTTTAAATAATTTAAGCACAATTAGTGACAGTTGATCTCTGGATGTTTAGTAAAATTCACCTGTGAAGCTGTCTGGGTCAGGACATTTTTTAGTTGGGGATATTTTTTTTATCTGCCCAATTTCTTCTTTTGTAATAAATTTTTTATAAGGCAGGCTGAATGTTTTTGCGAGAGACTTTTGGTACAGTATAGGTAAAGTATAATGACTTTGAAGTATGCCATCATCACTAACCAGAATGTACCACTTTTTGCTCCTCGAGATTCATGATTACTTTCTCTGGGAAATAAAATACTTTCTTATTTCTTTATCCATAAATTTGAAGGGCACTAAATAAGCTCTTAGACTATTATAGAAGATATATGCTTTTCTATGCTCCTTTCCTCTAAACATATTCATAATTAAAGTATCAATATACGATAGAATTGAGAGCATGTAGCTTTTTCTATAATGATAGACAAAACATTAAAATAGTAAATCCAAGATACTTTAAGAAAATGTACTTTATTTTATACTGCTTTTTTAGTAGATAAGTTATCTTCATGGGTTTTTACTTTTAAGGCATGGTTGCATATACTAGGCATATTATGCTTTCTTTACTAGTAACTGACTTTTCCCCTCTTTTCCAAAACACAAGATTGCTGCCAAAAAATACCGTGATTTTGACATTCCAGCAGAATTCTCAGGAGTCTGGAGATATCTCCACAATGCCTATGCCCGGGAAGAATTTACCCACACATGTCCTGAAGCCAAAGAAATTGAAAACACCTATGCAAGTGTGGCTAAACAGAAGACTTAAGACAGGTCTTCAAGTAGGAAGAGTCCACTTTGTTATCCGATTTCAATTTTTATGATATTGGGAATGTTTTGGGTAACAAAATTATGAGGAATACTATTCTTTCTATCTTACACTCATTAAAAAGAACTCTATTTTCCAGTTAGCTACAAGCAACCTGTGCACTGTGTACTTTACAAATCATCATACTTCCAACTTCATTTCTTTATACTCATAGCATAAATCTTGAGTGGTATGTAAAAGATCAAGATGTTTGGCTTTTTGCTTGAATTCCTAGAATGCATTGTATATAAGCTAACTAGATGTCTGACGTTTCAGATTATATATACGGTATTTTTCCCCACAAGTAGTATGTACTCACAAATATAACTCTTGGAAATTATGAAATTAAGTAAAATAGTTTGAGCATATCTTGCTTATGCACTGCTATGCATGCCTCTGACATTTCCTGAAGTGAATTTCAACCTTATTCTCTCATGGGCCTGTATTATACGTACTGTTCATGTTTTTAAATCTCTTGCTAATGTGCATAAAAGTAATAAAAACCCATGTAACTTTTGTAGTTCTTCATTAATTCATACTCTGTAGTTTCAACATGGCTTCTTACTGCTCTATTCATGAGAATGATAATATTTTAACAGGAAATTACAAAATCAATATTATATTAGTTATCTAGTGCTGCTAGTGAACAGTATCACTAGTATCACACACAAGCAAAATCATGCTGGAAAATTTTACAAAAACAACTGGAACAATACATTGACAGAGAACGACCAGAAATGTAGGTCAGATTTAGAAGAGACTGTGGCACAGGGACATTATCACCAATGTCAATTGGATCTTGACTGAAAGCAGAGAGTACCACAAGAATGTCTATCTGTGTTTCATTGGCTATGCAGAGGCATTCAGCTGTGTGAATCACAACCAATTGTGGCTAACCTTGACAAGAAGGAGAATCCCAAAACATTTGATTGTGCTCAGGTGAAACCTACACTTTTGGACCAGGAAGCAGTTGTCAGAACACAGCAAAGAAATACTACATGGTTCAAAAATCTGGAAAGGAGTGCATCAGGGATGCATCCTGTCTCCATACCTTTTCAATCTACATGTGGAACAGATCATTTGGGAGGCTGGACTTTCTGAGGAGAAATGTCGCATCAAGATTGGAGGAAGACTCACCAACAACCCGTGTGATGCAGATGGCACAACCTTGCTTGCCAAAACTGAGGAGGACCTGAAACATTTGCTGCAGAGGGTCAAGGACCTGGACTTCAGTCATCATATGGATAGAAGCTCAACATCAAGAAGACAAAGAATCTCACCACTGAGCCAATTGGCAGCACCATGATAAATTGAGAAGAGATTGAGGTTGTTAACAATTTCAGCTTGCACAATCAGCACTCTTGGCACCAGCAGTCAGGAAATAGAAAGATGAACTGCATGGTCTTTCCAATTACTTGCTCTGCATCAGAAAGCTGGACAATGACTAAGGATAACAGGGGGGGAAAATGATGCCTTGTAGTGCTGGAGAAGAATGCTGTATATAACCTGGGCTGCCAAGAGAACTAACAAGTCTGTCTGTCCTAGAGAGGGTGAAACCAGGTTGCTCCTTGGAGGCAAGGATTTTGAGACTCCATCTCACATACTTTGGGCATGCCGTCAGGAGGGACCAGTCCCTGGAGAAGGATGTCATGCTTAGAATGGTAGAGGGTTGGCGCAGGAGAGAAAAAGCCTGGAAGAGATGGGCTAACATATTAACTTGGGAATAGGGGTAAGTATGTCAGAGACAGTGAGACTGTCTCAGGATAGGGCAGGCTTCAAAGCTATTATACATAGGGTTGCTATGAATTTCAGGTGACTCAACGGCACATGAAAACAAGTACTGCTATTAAGGAAATATCTCAAGTGGATGACTCGAGTAAATGGAAATTTACTCTCTCACAGTTCAGGAGGCTAGAGGTCCAAATTCAGAGTACTGCCTCTAGGGGAAATCTTGCTTTCTATTGACTCTGAGAGTAAGTCCTTGTTTTCTTTCAATTATCTGTAAGCCTGATGTTCCTTGGAAATGTACATGTGTCTTGACATCCATCTCCCTAGAGTCTAGGAGATTCTCAGCTAAAGGACTCTAGAATCAAAGGATACACACCAGTTCCCTCTCTGCTCACATCTCTCCTTTGGTCTTTTGTAAAATAAAAAGTGTGGCTTAAATATGGGTGTGACTTACTAATCCACACTCTCTTATAAGGCTATGACTCAAGATAAACTTTATATTAATCCTGGCTCATTATCTTATAGAAATTAGGATTTACAACACATCACAAAATAGAGAACCACCACAAAATATTGGGAATCATGTCCTAGTCAGGTTGGTACAAACTGTGGAAGGTAAGGGAAAACACACACAACTCAGTCTATGAAAATATCTACCTTTTATGAAGTTTCCATATGATCAGAAGCAGAAACTGAAGTTTTTACATGTTAAAAAATATTGTCATACATACATACATACATACATACTCTGGGCCACCATATAGTTACCACAACATAATATTTACTAAGGAAAGACTCACATAATGTCAATAAAGCAGCAGTCTGCCTCAGTTGTCGTTGTTGTTGTTGTTATGTGCCACCGAGTCAACTGTGACTCATAGCGACCCTATCTATAACAGCCCTAAACCCCGCTCTATCCCCTGCCAAGCTTCTTGTCTCTGACACACCTATCCCCATTACCCCAGACACTGAATCAATCCATCTCATCGAGGATCTTCCCCTCCTGCGCTGTCCCTCCACCCTCCCAAGCATGATGTCCCTCTCCAAAGTCTGATCCCTCCTTGCAACATGTCCAAAGTATGTCAGACGAAGCCTCAGAATCCTTGCCTCCAAGGAGCAGCCTGGTTTCACCCTCTCCAGGAAGAACTTGTTTGTTCTCCTAGCAGTCCATGGTATATTCAATAATCTTCTCCAGCACAGTAGCTCAAAGGCCTCAACTCTCCTTCAGTCATCCCTCGTCATTGTCCAGCTCTCTGATGCATAGCAAGTAATTGCAAAGACCATGGCCTGTCCTTCAATCATCCCTAGTCATTGTCCAGCTCTCTAATGCACAGCAAGTAGTTGCAAAGACCAAGGCCTGTATCAGGTGGACCTTAGTTTCCAGACTGACATCGTTGCTCTTCAGTACCCTGGAGAGGTCTCTGACAGCAGACTTTACCAATGCAATTCATCTTTTAATTTCCTGGCTCCTGGTACTAAGAGTGTTGATTGTAGAAGCAAACAAACGGAAGCTGTCAACAATCTCAATCTCTTCTCTGTCTACCATGATGCTGTCAATTGGCCCAGTGGTGAAAGTCTTTGTTTTCTTGATGTTGGGCTTCAATCCATATTGAAACCTGCAGTCCTTGACCTGCAGCAAGCACTTCAAGTCCTCCTTTATTTAAGCAAGCAGGGTTGTGTCATCTGCATAATGCAAATCGCTGATGAGTCTACCTCCAATCCTGATGCCACACTTCTCTGCATGCCCAGCCTCCTGGATAATCTGTTCCACATATAGATTGAAAAGATATCAAGATAAGACACATCCTTGATGCATACACTCCCCAGTTTTGAACCATGCAGTGTTTCCTTGCTCTGTTCTGATGACTGCCTCCAGGGCCAAGTATAGGTTTCCCATAAGCACAATCAAGTGTTCTGGGATAGTCAGCCACAGTTTGTTGTGATCCACACAGTCAAATGCCTTTGCATAGTCAATGAAACACAGATAGATATTTCTCTGGTACTCTGGTTTCAGCCAAGATCCATCTAACATTAGCTATAATACCCCTAGAGTCACGGCCTCTTTTAAAACCAGCCTTCCCTCCAGGCAGTTCTCTGTTGATATGCTGTTCCAATCCTTTTTGGATAATCTTCAGCAGAATCTTGCTTGCATGTGATATCAGTAATATGGTTTGATAGTTTCCACACTCTGTCAGACCACCGTTTTTTTTTATAGGAATAAATATGAATCTCTTGAAGTCAGTTGGCCAGGTAGTTGTCCTCCAGATTTCTTAGCTCAACTTGGTGAGCACATCCAGGGCAGCATCTATTTGTTGAAATATGTCAATTGGTATACCATCAATTCCTGGGAACTTGTTTTTTGTCATTTCTTTCAGAGCAGCTTGAACTTCTTCCTTCATCACCACAGGCTCTTGCTCATACGCTGTTTGATGAAATTCTGTGTCCACCAATTCCTTTTGGTACAATGAATTTGTATACCCTTTCCATCTTCTTTTAATGCTTCCTGGATCATCTAATATTCTGCCCAAAGCATCCTTAAATATTGCAACTCGAGGTTTGAATTTGTTGTTCAGTTCCTTGAGCTTAAGAAATGCTGAGCAAGTTCAGCCCTTTTGATTTTCTGACTCCAGCTCCTTGCACATTTCATTCTAATATTTTACTTTGTCTTCCAATGCTGCCCTCTGGAATCTTCTATTCAGCTCCTTAATATCTTGATTTCTTCCCTTTGACTAGGCTTCTTGTCACTCCAGTGCAATAAAAACCAAAATAATCCTTCTTCTAATATAGCAGACCCAATGAATAACCCACATAGAGAGAACCAGAAGAAATATGTTGATGTGGAGTTACTTGAACAGCTACAGATGAAGACGCAAATGATGGAAGAAACAAAGGAAACCATTAAGGGAGCAAATGCCTCAGAGCCAACAATTCAGAAAGAATATATTGATGAGGAGGAACTTGAACAGCTATGGAAGAAAATACAAAAGATCGAAGAAAGATTTGATAATATAGATAAAGAGAACGGGAAAAAATCATCACAAGACAGAGAGGGTACAGCCAATGCAGTACAGAAAATAACAGAAAAGCATGAAAATTCAATCCAGAATATTAAGACCAAAATGGCAGAGGTGTCAAAAAAAAAACTGGTAGGACAAATCAGTAGAAATGAAGAGATGGAACAAAGAATCAGTGAAGACAAGAGCCTCATTAGAAACATACAAGAAAACAAATCAGAGATGAGATAAAAAGAAAATGAAGAAAACATTAGAAGTATGTGTGATAACATAAAAAGAATAATGTACATATGACTGGAATTCCAGTACTTGGGAGTGACAGGGAAATCACTGAGAAAAATGTGGGAGAAGTAGTACTAGAAGAAAATATTGTTGTTGTTGTTGTTGTTGTTATGTGCCGTCGAGTCGCTTGCGACTCATAGCGACCCTATGTACAACAGCCCTAAACCCTGCTCTATCCTGTGCCAATCGCATTGCCTCTGACAGCCAAGGTATTGTGAAGAATGTGGAAATTCACATTCAAGAAGCACAGCAAACACCAAATAGACTAGACCCAAAAAGAAAATCATGAAGACATATCATAGTCACATTCTGCAAATGAAAAGATAAAGATAGAGTTCTAAAAGCAGCACGAAAAAATGAGTCACCTACAAAGGGGAAACGATTAGATTAAGTTTTAATTTCTCAGCAGAAGCCATGCGAACTAAAAGACAATAGGTTGCCATATACAGAAAGGTGAAAGAAAATAATTGCCAGCCAAGGATCCTATACTCAGCAAAGCTCTCCATCAAATACAGGAAAAACTAGATATTTTGCAGAAAAGAAAGAATTTAAGGAATTTGTGAAAACAAAACCAAAACTACAAGAATTCTAAGTGAAGTCCTACACATGGAAATGCCAAAGGAAAGTAGACCGACCATAGTAACAAGAAACAATAGGAAAAAAAACCCACAACAAAATGGCAATAGTAAAACTTAGCCTAACAATAATCACACTTAATGTGAATGAAATAAATGCACCAACTAAGAGAAAAAGAGTAGCAGAATGGATAAAAACACAAAGCCCATCAATATATTGCCTACAAGAGACATATCTAAAATTTGAAAAGAAAGAAAACCCCCTCAAAACCAAAGGCTGGACAAAAAAATATACCAAGCAAATGGCAACCTCAAAAAATCAGGAGTGGCAATACTATTTTCTGATAAAATAAAGTTCAAAATGAAAACCACCATAAAAGATAAGGAAGGGTCACTACATACTGATTAAAGGCACAAGAGATCAAGAAGACATAACCTTGGTCAACATTTATGCATCAAATGATAGACCTGCAAAATATATAAAACAATGATTAACAGAATTGAAGAAAGAAATAGCCAGCATCACAATAGTGGTAGGAGCCTTCAACACACCACTATCACCAAAGGATAGGTCAACCCAAAAGAAATTCAACAAAGATGCAGAAGGCCTAAACTATACAATCTAATAACTCAATCTTGTGGATGTATTCAGGGTACCGCATCCAACTAAAACTCAAGTCACTTTCTTCTCAAGTGCACATGACATATTCTCCAGAATTGAGTATACATTAGGACACAAAGCAAGCCTCAACAAATAAAAAAAAATTTATTGAAACAATACAAAGTATCTTCTCAGACCACAATGCTATAAAACTAGAAATTAACCACAAGAAGGTAAGCTTTTGCACATCCAAAAACTTTTCCAACAGGTTAAAAAGGGAAGCCACCGACTGGGAAGACATATCAGATAAGGGACTTATATCCAGAATTTATAAAATACTTGAGCACTACAAGATAAAAGTAAACAATCCAATAGAAAAATGGGCACAGAATATGAACAGACACTTCACCGAAGAAGATATTCAGATGGCTAACAAGCACATGAAGAAATGTTCAAAATCCCTAGCTCTAAGAGAGATGCATATTAAAACAACTATGAAATATCATCTCACCCCAGTCATAATAGCAAAGTTTAACAGAACAGCAAGCAACAAATGCTGGCGAGGTTGTGGAGAAACTGGAACCCTTATTCACTGTTGGTGGGAGTGTAAAATGGTGCAACCACT
>NW_006400019.1:3188593-3207705 GCF_000299155.1 Elephantulus edwardii | reverse complement strand
GAAAGATGGGTTCAATAATGTATACTGCATTGAAACAGATGAGGGAGAAAACTGTTTAAAAGGGATATGTGATTAGGTATTTTTGTCATGACAGGATTCTAGAGCGAAGGCTACATGGTGGAGTAGACCTGGGGGAGGGTGTGTAAAACAATGAAAGAATTTTTCTTTTATCTTTCCAAGAAGGTAGTATACTAGGGGGGAGGGATAGGAGGGGAGAAAAGTACAACAATGAATGGATGGAAATCTAAAGTCTCTGTAAATTTTTTTTACTGAAATTAATAATAAATTTAAATAAGAAGGTAAAGCTTACAAAACCATCAGTGTGGAAACTGAGTAACTCTCTGCTAGAAAACTATTGGGTTATAAAAGAAATGAAAAATGAAATAAAAAAGTTCCTTGAAATAAATGAAAATAGAACATACCAAAACCTCTGGGATGCTGCTAAGGCAGTCCTCAGGAGGCAGCTCATAGCAATAGGCACATATTAAAAAAAAAAAAGGAAGAAAGAAGAAAAATCAATTCTCTAACTCAACACCTTCATCACATAGAAAAAGAACAAGTCTTATCCTACAGCCTCTAGGAAAAAAGAAATTATAAGGAGAAGAGAAGAAATCAATGAGATAGAAAACAGAAAAACAATTGAAACCATCAATAAGAGCAGGAGTTGGTTTTTTGAAATGGTCAATAAAATTGACAATCCAGTGGCAAACTTAGCAGGGGAGGAGAGAGAGAGAACACAAATAACTCGATTAAGATATTATAGAGGTGACATCACAACAGAACCAGATGAATGGAGAATATTAGAATACTTGAAAAGCTATCCTCTGATAAATTCTAAAACATAGAGGAAATGGACAAATTCCTTGAAGCTCATGCCTCATGCAGAATGACCCAGGCAGATGTAGAACACCTGAACAGACCCATCTCAAAAGAAGACATAGTTAAAAAAAACAAAAACAAAAACAAAAAGAAGACATAGGTCATAAGAAGTCTACTTAAATTATTTTTAAAAAATTGAAAAAGAGCCCGGATGAAAATAAAATGAAAAAAAAATTGAAAAAGAAGGAACATTCCCAGAATAATTCTATGAAACGATCATAACACCAATACCAAAATCAGGCAGATATTACCAAGAGAGAAACTACAACCCAATATCTCTCTTAAATATACATACAAAAGTCCTTAACAAAATTCTAACCAATAGAATCCAAAAGCACCTTAAAAAAATAGTCCATTATGACCAAATGGAATTCATAACAGGTATGCAAAGATGGTTCAACATAAGAGAAACAATCAACATAATGCATCATATTAACAAAGCAAATAACAAGAACCATATGGTCTTAGCAATTGATGCAGGAAAGGCATTTGACAAAATCCAACACCTCTTCCTCATAAAGACACTCAGCAAAATAGGAATAGAAGGACATTTCCTCAACATAGTGAAAGTCTATATGCAAAACCAAGAGCCAATATCATTCTCAATGAAGAAAGACTAAAAACATTTTCCTTGCAAATAGAGGCCAGACAAGGATGCCCACTGTTTCCACATCTATTCAACATTGTATTGGAAATGCTTGCTAGGGCAATAACAACAAGAGAAGGGAATAAAAGGCATCCAGATCAGCAACGAGATAGTTAAACTATCGCTATATGAGGATGATATGATAGTGTACACAGAAAACCACAAGGACTCAACAAAATAACTTTTAGAGCTAGTAGACAAATTTAGTAGAATGGCAGGATATACGGTCATTACCCCAAAATAAGTGGGATTCCTCTACAGTAATAAAGAGAATACAGAAAAGGAAACCAAGAAAGCAATACCATTTACAATAGCCAACCACAAATTGAGACACTTGGGAGTGAGCCTAACTAGAGATAAAAGAGACCTATACAAAGACTACTGAAAACCATTTTTATGAGACACAATAAAAGACCTAAAGAAATGAGAAAGTGTTTCCTGTTCATAGATAGGAAGTATCAATATTGTGAAAATGACAGTCCTACCAAAAGCAATCTACATGTTCAATGCAATCCCAATACAGATACCAAATTCCTTTTTCAAGGATATCAAAAGAGAAATTGTCAAGTTTATTTGGAAAGAGATCCAGAATAAGCAAAACACTTATGAAAAACAAAAATGAAGTGGGAGGCATAGCCCTCTCTGACCTCAAAACCTACTACTACACAGCAGTGGTATCCAAAACAGCATGGTACTGGTACAATGACAGGCACATAGACCAATGGAACAGAATAGAGAATCTAGAAATGGACCCAGCTATCTAGGGTCAACTGATATTTGACAAGGAAATAAAACATATCAAATGGGGAAATGACAACCTCTTCAACAAATGGTGCTGGAAAAACTGGACTGCCACTTGCAGAAAGCTGAAACAGGATCCACATCTCACACCATGCACAAAAAGCAACTCAAGGTAGATCAGAGACCTGGGAGTAAAGCCCCAAACCATAAAGTTCATGAGAGACAAACTGGGATCAAGCTTACACAATCTATTCTATAGTGTAAACAGACTGCCAAATACAGCCAGAAATGCACAATCTGAAGTGATAAAATTGATGAATGGGACCTTCTAAAGATTAAATCTCTGTGCACATCAAAAACATTTTCCAACAGAGAGGGTGGGGTGGGGAACCTACTGACTGGGAAAAATCATTTGGCAATACCAGTTCAGACAAGGCTCTCACTCATATCAAAAGTTTACAGGATCCTACAGGGCCTTCACAAGAAAAAGACTGATCACACAATTACAAAAATGGGCAAAAGACGTAGAAAGAATTTTCACAGAGGAAGAAATGTCGATGGCCAACAGACACTCACAATCACTGGCAATAAGAGAGATGCAAATCAAAACCACAATGAGATACCCTCTCACTCCACTAGCAGTGGCAAAGTTTAACAGGACAGTAAGTAATAAATGTTGGAGAGGATGTGGAGAGATAGGAACTCTTATATATTGTTGGTGGTATTGTAAAATGGTACACCCACTCTGGAAGGCAGTTTGGCGCTTCCTCGAAAAGTTGAACATAGAAATTTTGTATGGCCAAGCTATTCCATTGGTTGAAATATACCCTGAGAGAGTAAGAACTGAGGCTCAAATAGAGATTTAAATACTAGTGTTCATAGCAGCATTATTCACCATCACAAGAACATGGAAACAGCCCAAATGTCCAGCCACAATTGAATGGATTGAGAAATTATGGTACATTCACACGATGGAATACTACGCAGCACATAGGAATAATGATTTTGTAAATTACTAACTTGGAAGGGACTGGAAAACATTATGCTGAGTGGACTAACTCAGTCCCATAAGTACAAATACAATATAAAACCATTATTGTAGAAATACATAACTAGTAAAACATATATAAGGATCTAGGGTGGGGAGGGTGGGAGCAGAGGAGTGAGGAGGGGTGTTATTGTTGTCGTTGTTGATTGCCATCGGGTCTAGCACAACTCATAGCAACTATGAACAAAAAGCCTGAAGCTTTTCTATAACTATCGTAATTTATCAAAGTTCATAGAGTTTCCAGAAGAATGTTGTTTAGGAAGTGGTTGCCATTTCTGCTTCCAAGAAGAGGGGTTAGTGGCTTGGTAATCATAGAGTTGCATGATTTAATGGGTGGAGAGAGGGGTGAGTAAAGGAAATGGTAAAGATCTGCTGTTTAAAAAAACAAGGTATATGAGCTTTGTCAGTAAACCAGTATAAAATAAAAATTTTATTTTAAAAAAATTACTAGAACAGTACATAGATAGGGAATTGCCAGAAGTTTTAGCAGGATTTAGAAGAGGCTGTGGCACCAGGGATATCATTGCTGATGTCAGATGTATCCTGGCTGAATGTAAAGAATACCAGAAGAATGTCTATTTGTACTTTATTAAGTATGCAAAGGCATTTGATTGTGTCAATCATTACAAATTATGGATAACATTGAGGAGAATGGGAATCCCAGAACATTTAATTGTGCTCATGAGAAACCTATACCTTGACCAAGAGGTTATTGTGTGAACAGAGCAAGGGAACACTAAATGGTTTAAAATTAAGAAAGGAGTATCTCAGGGTTGTGTCCTCTCTCCATACCTATTCAATCTGTATATTGAGCAAATTATTCAAGAACCTAGACTCTATGCAGGAGAAAGAATGTAGCATCAAGATCAGAGGAAGACCCATCAATAAGCTGCATTATGCAGATGAAAGAACCTTGCTTACTGAAAATGAGGACTTGAAACACTTGTTGAAAAAGATCAAAGAATGCAGCCTTCAACATGGATTGCATCTCAACATCAAGAAAATAAAATTCCTACCTCTAGACCTATAGGCAACATCATGATAGATGGAGAAAAGCTTGAAGTTGACAATCATTTTCTTTTATTTGGATCCACAATCAACACCTTTGGAATCAGCAGTCAGGAAATCAGGAGACATTCTGCACTGGGAAAGTCTGCAGTCAAGGATCTCTCCAAATTTTTGAGAAGCAATGATGTCCGTTTGAGGACTAACGTGTGCATGATTCAGGCCATGGTCTTTTCAATCACTTGCTATGCATCTGGGAGCTGGACAATGAATGATTAAGGATGAGAGAAGAAAAATTGATGCCTTTGAGCTGTGGTGTCCGAGTACTGAATATCCCATGGACTGCCAAAAGAACATATAGATATGTCTTGGGAAGAGTGCAGCCAAGTGCTCCTTGGAGGCAAAGATAATAAAGCTTCATCTCACATACTTTGGGCATAGTGCTATGACAGGCTGTTCCTTAGAGAGGGACAACATGCTTGGAAAGGTGGAGGGTTGGTGAAAGACAAGAAGACCCTCAACTAGGTGGATTGACACATTGACTGCTGCAATGGGCTCTGGTATGTCAGAACGTGTGAAGATAGCGCAGAATAGGACAGAGTTAAGATCTGTTGTTCATAGGGCTGCTTTGGGTCGTACTCAACTTGATGACACCTAACAATGATAACCAGCACCTCCACAAGAAAAAGACAAAGAACCCAATTACAAAATGGGCAAAAGTTATGAATAGAGAATTCACCAAGGAAGAAATTCAAATGGCCAATAAATACATGAAGAAATGTTCAAAATCCTTAGTTATTAGAGAGAAGCAAATCAAAACAATAATGAGAGATCATCTCACTCCACTACAATAGCAAAGTTCAACAGAACTGAAAACAAATGTTGTCTAAGATGTAGAACTCTTATTCACTGTTGGTGGGAATATAAAATGGAAGGCAGTCTAGCACATTCTCAAAAAGTTGAAAGTAGAAATACCATTTGACCCAGTTAACTCACTACTAGGAAAATGCCCCAATGGAGAGCTGTGACACAAACAGATATATACACCCCCATGTTTATTACAGGATTATTCACAATAGCAAAGAGATGGAAGCAGTCCAAGTATTCATCCACAAACAAATGGAGAGAAAAACTGTGATGCACTCAAACAGTGGAATATCACATGGCAGTGAAAACCAATGAAGTTCTAGAATATTACACAACATTGATGAGTGATGAGTCTGGAAGACATTATGCTGAGTAAAATATCTCAGTCAAAAGGACAAATACTGCATAAGACCATTGTTATGAAAATAGGATGGATATGAGGGAGGAGTAACAGGAAAACAATGGCTAGATAACAAACATTACAGTGGACTAAGTTAAGGAAAGGGCTATCTGAAAGGAATGTATGATTAGACTTTTTTGTATGACAATCTGCAACAAGACATGGATTGCAAAGTGTGTAGAGTAGGGGATGGGCTGAAAATGTGTAAACTCTCACTAAAATTACATTTTAAAAATAATATAAAGATAATTTTTTAGCATTTTAGTAAATTAAAATTTTGAACATAATCTAAATTTCTCATTACTGGGAAAGGGGAAAAAAGTTGAACATTGCGGGATTCCAATGACTCTATTAATTGAAAAAAGCAAATGTCAGAGTAATACCCAGTTTGGTATAATCTCTGTAAAAATATAGAAAGTAAATGTATACACAATATATGTTTATGTTGTCAAATGTTATTTCAGGTCATATATCATTTCTACTCCCATATCATTTCTAGGGCTCTCTGGTGGCCTAGTGAGTAAGGAGCTGTGCTGCCAACTTGAAGGCCTGTGGTTCAAATCCACCAGCTGCTTTGTGGAAGAAAGATGGGAAGCTTCAAATTGAAAGAAAGATCCTCCCATGTGATTAAATTGCCTCTGAAAATCCATTGGAAGGCTAACTATGAGTTGGTTCTGAATCAATGGTACATAAAACATATAATTTCTACTCATACAGAGAAATAAGTACATATACTCATATATCAGAGAAATACTCATACCAGAGAAGTAAGTCTGTTCCTACTAGTACCAGAGAAAAACTGCTCCACAGGGCTTTCTATGCTCAAATGTTCATAAAGTACATTGCTATATCTAGCTGCCGTGGCAACCGTAGGTGGATTTGAACCTCTGATGCTTTGATTTATAGCTGAGCTCTTTTGTTCCAGTAAGGCTCCCTTTTATAAGAACATAAAAAAAAACCCATTTCCCTATTTTGCATATATTTTGAGTTATTTCACTAGTTTCAAAGAAAAAAAAAACTAAAAACATTTGCAACTTAGACAATTGTTGTTAGGTACCACTGAGTCAAGCACAATTTATAGCAACCCTATGAACAGTAGATCTGAATCCTGTTCTATCCTGTGCCATCCTCACATCTCTGACACACTCAAGTCTGTTGCTTCAGTCACTGTGTCAGTCCACCTGGTTGAGGGTCTTCCTATCTTTCACTGACCCTCCACCTTTCCAAGCATGATGACCCTCTCCAGGGAATAGTCTCTTCTAGCAACATGCCTGAAGTATGTATGTCAGTTAAAGCTTTATCATTTTTGTCACCAAGGAGCACTCTGGCTGCACCTTCTTTTGGCAATCCATGGGATATTCAGCATTATTCCCCAACACCCTGACTCAAAGGCATCAATTCTTCTTCTGCCTTCTTATTCATTGTCCAGTTCTCAGATGCATAGCAAGTGACTGAAAAGACCGTGGCCTGAAACAGACACACTTTAGTCCTCAAACTGACATCAGTACTTCTCAGTAATTTGCAAAGACCCCTAATTACAGACTGTCCCAGTGCAGTATCTTTCCTGATTTCCTGAGTCCTGGTACCAACTGTGTTGATTGTGGATTCAAGTAAGATGAAATCACTGACAGTTTCTCTTTTCTCCATTTTTCTTGATGTTGCCAGTATATGGACAGTAGGGAGTTGTGTTTTGGTTTGGTTTTTTTTGTTTGTTTTGTTTTTGTTTTTGTTTTTAATTGAAAGAGTGGGTTGAGTGGACTTGGGAAAGGTGTGTCCTATTCTCCCCTCCCCCAGCCCGCAGCCATTTCTTCATGCGCTCCTCTTAGAGACAGTGCGGTGCTCTGACAGAGGCCCTTGGAGTCGCATCTATGCGAGGAATTACAGTAACCCGGTAGTCAGTGATGAGTCAGAGTGCGTGGTGCTGATGCTGCTGCCATTTCATCACCTCTGAGCGCTGCATCCATCCCTCTGCTCTCGCGGTGCCTGGGCCTACCTCGCCTTGGGCTCCTTGGCCAGCGATGTGATTTCGACCGAGCTAGATCTCTGAGGGACGTTTCCTCCTGCTGCCCCTGGCCCAGGTGAAGGAAACCTGTCGAGCTGCGGCCATGGAGGCCATCTGGCTGTACCAGTTCCGGCTCATTGTCATCGGGGATTCCACTGTAGGCAAGTCTTGCCTGATCCGCCGCTTCACTGAAGGCCGCTTTGCCCAGGTTTCGGACCCCACTGTGGGGGTGGATTTCTTCTCCCGCCTGGTGGAGATCGAGCCCGGGAAACGCATCAAGCTCCAGATCTGGGATACTGCGGGTCAGGAGCGGTTCAGGTGGGAGCGCATCCTGGGCCCGCTAGCGAAGTGGGAGGGTCCCAAGGGATAGCACATCGTCTGGGGAGAGTCTTTCCTGCTGTTCCTAGTAGTTCCCCGAAGGGGGTGACACTGAGGGTCTGTCGGGGAAATTAATGCCGGAAGAGCAGCACCCTGGCAGGGAAGGCCTGTCAATAACACGTATATTGTTTTTGCATCCTAACTCCACCAACCTGATTTGCCCCTCCAACCCACTAGCCAATAAACTTGTAAGAACTGACATTTTAATCTCGGTCCTTATACCACATACTTACAACAAATATTCCAGGTTTTTCTAACATGAAGTTAAACATTGATAAATTTGTTGATTGCCTCCTGCAAAGAAGCACACATTACATGACCATCTACTATGTGCTACACATCCTGCTTGTTTCTGGGGAAACTAGAGGATACCACAGTGAGCAAAACAGACACAGTCTTTCCCTCCTGGGGGAAATAAACAGTTACGCAAAAGAGTGTCTGGTGTCTGCTTATGTTTCTATGCTTTCCCCCTACTGTAATGATTGCACCATAATAGGTGACACAGGAATAGATTTGGGGTTTTCTCTTACACCTGTTACTCTTCTTTGATAGCATGTAGCATTTGTAACTGAATACAGGGAAAGATGGAGCCTGGTGGGTAGGACGGTCCAAGCAAAGACAGAGAGAGAAGAGAAGGTATACAGGACACTTTGCAGAGAGCAGTTTGAACAGAAGTTGGGTAAATCAGCAAGAACCAGCTCAAAACAGACTCAATTAGCCATATCTCAATCCCTACATGAGCATAGAAGGTATTAGTTGACAAGAGGTGAAAAGATCACTACAGACTAAGCTGTTTCCAACTCTGTACTTCTACAAGCAATATATTTGTTGGTAGAATTTCAAGATTCAAGGTCACTTTGAACTTCTCATATTGTAATTCAAGAAGGTATTGTTTATTGGCATTTCTTTCTGTAGGAAGAGCCTATTTATACAAACTGCTTTTTATTGGCTCATACTGATTTTTTCACCTTTTTTGACATTTTATTCTGCTTTGTAATAATTTTTTTAAAATACCATATAACAAAAAACCCCAAAAAACAAAAATAAAACAAAAGAACAAACAAAACACAACACCCCATATAACATGGAAGAGTCTAGAGAGCATCATGCTGAAGGAGCTCAGTCTCAGAAGAACAAATGCTATATGAATTACACTCCTTTCAAGAGTTCCTTTTGGATTAAGAACACAAACCCTGTCACAAATGCTGTAAAAGAACTTCCCATTCTATCATTTGACTTTTCAAAATCCAGCTTTACACAAATCAAAACTTTTTTTGTTCATGTCTAATTTTCTCCACAAATCTTCACACAAAAGGAAACCAGAGATGCTTTTAGCATCCAGAAATTCAATCCAGAAATCAATTTTCTGTATTCTCTTATAAGCTCTAATAGGCTTTAAGCAAAATGCCATAATTACGGCATTAAAAATTAAGGCCCGTAAAATGAAGTTTTTCTAAAAATTCATAAAATACATGAAGTTTTATTCTGTTTAAAAAGTACAGCAAATGTTATGTGCCGTCGATTCAGAATTAGCCCATAGCTGACCTTTCAACAGGTTTTCAGAGGCAGTAAATCGAATAAGAAGAGACTGCCCATGCTTCCCATTCAGAGTATCTGGTAGATTCTAACTGCGTGCCTTTGAGATTGCAGTGCATCTTCTTACCACTAGGCCACCAGAGCGCCCTTAATCTATATTCTAAGGAAAACTATTTCAATAAATGCCATCTTTCAGGAAAATCTTGGGTTATTTTGAAAGTAAATCCTAGATCCTACTGAAAAGATGTGGGAGCTGATCATGACAACTATTTGTTGCTGGTCTCCCTTGTTCCAGCAGAGTCATAAAGTGCGAAGTATTGAGCTGCTAACCCAAATGCCAGTGCTTGGAATCTCTCAGGTGCTGAGAAAAAAGATAAGGTAGTCTGCTGCCAGAAAGATTCACAGCCTCAGAAACCCTATGTTGTTGTTGAGTACCTTCAAGTTGGAACCAACTCATAGCTGACCCTCCCATGGGTTTTCAGAGGCAGTAAATCGCCCAGGAGGAGAATTGCCCATCTTTCTCCCACAGAGCAGCTGGTAGATTCATTTGAACCACTTACCTTTGAGATTGCAGCACAGCTTTTATACCATTAGGCCTTCAGAGCTCCCTTAAACTAAAGGCATGTGGTTTGTGCATTTGCCCAGGGCCCTGTCACATAAAGGCAGTGTGCTTTCTTTGTGTCTTATTTTCAAACCATCTTATTGTAGAAATTTATTTTAATCATAATTTATGCCTATTTTTTCATACATGAAGACTCATTCCTACACCTATCTAAAGTTATTTTTATTTAAGACAACTAGTAGATTTTCTCTGGTGGCCTAATGGCAAGAAGCTGTGCTGCAATCCTGAAGTCATGTAGTTCGAGGCCACCAGTTAATCTATGGGAGAAGGATGGGCATTCTCCTCCTGTGTGATTAACTGCCTCTGAAAACCCACCAGAGGGACAGCTCAATGCTACAGTACACAACCACCAAGATTTTCTTCAACATCTATAGTTTCTTATGCAATCTTGAGCAAAAGTCCCTGGAGGAAGATCAGAGTCCCTTTCCTCCCCTGACCTGAGGGCTGAAGATCTCTAGAATATGAAGTATTGTCAGGTTTAGGCATATGATAACAGCTGTAATGAGAAAAGTACTTTAAGAACTAGGCTTTGATGTAAAAGTAAAGATGAAAATAGATCATCCAGCATCAGAAAATGTAGTTATTGGCTAAAAATGGATAGGAGTATGGCTGCTGTGAAGAGATTTCTTTATGTCTTAAGAAGACTCCATTATGTTGAAGTTCCAATAGATCTGAAAGTGCTGGTAGTTTTCCCAGATGGTGGCCTCTCTCTGGAATGTGTCAGAAAGTAGGGTTGAGAGAGCTGTCCTCCCCCACTTCCCTCAAGGCCTCTGCAGTCAGGGCTCTAGAGTCCTCCTCTATACCTTCTTTTACTAGTCTCACATGCCTAGGAAAATCACTTAAATATATATATATATATTCCTCTTCACAGAAGACTTGATTAAAATCATAGAAGGAAAGAAGTGTGGCAATAGCCAATGGAAAAAACCATGGGAAATATTTCAAGATACCTTTATACTTATGAATATTTTGTTAGCCATCATAAAGTTTTCCTCCTCATGACTACTTTATCAGTTACTCGCTTTTAGGAGTGGGGCAGTTACTTGTGGTTCAACTTCTAGGGTCATTTCTAGTTGCCAAATCAAGGGGAGGGAGGGAAATGCCTCATTGCAAAACGGCTGTTAAAAAAAAAAAAAAACCACCAAAAAAACCACCACCACCAAAACCAATACTGTTCACTATCTCAGTAATGAAAAATACCAGAATACAGTATCTGAGTTAACAGAATTGCAAAGGTTTCAGCATGCCTTTATTCTTTGCTTCTTTCTTGTATTTCAGATCCATCACTCGGGCCTACTACAGGAACTCAGTAGGTGGTCTTCTTTTATTTGACATTACCAACCGCAGGTCCTTCCAGAATGTCAATGAATGGTTAGAAGAGACCAAAGTACATGTTCAGCCCTACCAAATTGTATTTGTTCTGGTGGGTCATAAGTGTGACCTGGATACACAGAGGCAAGTGACTCGACATGAGGCAGAGAAACTGGCTGCTGCATATGGTATGAAGTATATTGAAACATCAGCCCGAGATGCCATTAATGTGGAAAAGGCCTTCACAGACCTGACAAGAGACATATATGAGCTGGTGAAAAGGGGGGATATTACAATCCAGGAGGGCTGGGAAGGGGTGAAGAGTGGATTTGTACCAAATGTAGTTCACTCTTCAGAAGAGGTTGTCAAATCAGAGAGGAGGTGTTTGTGTTAGTCAGGCCTCTGAATTGCAAAACATACTTTCCAACCTGAACTTAAAAGCGATGAAAGCAAATAGAATTCCTGTGTGACTGAGAGAACACAAACTCCATTTTGGATACCAAGCGAACACCAACCAATTCTCCTTCTCAGGGGGAGCCTGAAGGCCCATATGTGGGCAGATGGTGAGGCCTGAGCACTATGACTGAAGGACTGTTTTGTGACCTTTGTTGACTTCATATTAAGGGGCTAAGGCTTAAGGAACTAGGCCCCAGCAAAATACACCTAAAGGCAGGACAACTGTCTCTTGATATTTCAGCTTATTCATAGGTTATGAACACAAATGATATAAAGGGGTGAGGGAGTATCACATTGGTAACTAAAAATGACTATAAGTTAAACTTATTCAGTGAGAATAACCTACACAGAATGTGTGTACTGGGTTTAGCTTCTAAACAGTCATCCATAAAACAGGGGTATAAACTACCTATTTGCTGAAACTTTTGTTCAAGGTCTGGCATTCCAGCAAAAATGATGTCACTATGAAAAGAAAGTTTATTCATACACTGTTATATATAACTAAAAAAAAATTCACCCTTGTATTAGAATAATTAGCCAGAAGATGGGGGAAATGATCCCATGCAAATTATTGTATAAATGAAGGAAGAAATACTAGAACCTAAACCTTCTGGCAAATGTAGTCTGGATGACAGGAATTGCCTCTGAAAAGAGCCCTGAGACATTCCTTCATCCACTGTGTACTGAGTACTTGCTAAAGAGGAACACTAAAAGATCTTACACATCACAGTTTACATTTTAGTCTCTCGTGTGTTACCTTATTTTATCATCACAACAGGCCTCTGAGATCTTATACCCATTTTACAGGTGAGTTAACTATGAGCCAGGTGACTCATTTGGCCAAGGTCAAGAACCTGACTCCTAGTTTCTGTTCTACTGTCAGATGAACAAACTGTTTTTAAGTTGTTTGCTTTGGAAAAGACTTGCCTATAAATAAACATTCTCTACATGTTAGGATATGTTTTCCTTATTGATTACAACTCAACTATAATCCTGAGGGAACCTAGAGATGAATCAAAGGTAAGACCTATTCAGGTAATATTGGCAAGAGGGCTTTGAACATGTAAATAATTGTACAACTGAAAACACACTGGAACTGTGTAGGCACTTTTATAAGTGTACTTATCATTGAAACACTAAAGGACATTTTCTTGAAAGGAACCAAATACAGCATGGGGACTGGGGTGGCAATAGAATACTTTTCAACAACCTTGGTCACCTATTTGCCATATATGTACCCTGGGTTCCTGTCTGCTGTAGAGAATCAGCTCTTAATTCTCAGGTGAACAAATAACTGCATCAGAAATTTAGAATGGCTGGTTTGAAAAGTCCATTATCTTATTGAAGAGAGGTGATGCATTAAACTATTTTTTGACTAGCCAGTTCAGCAAGGCAAAAGCCATACTTTTCACAGAAAGAAAACTACCCTGATTAGAGTCAGGTTTCTCATATCCATTGTGATAGGAAAGCCTGAGAATGGCTTCAGTATAATTGTGACTGTATCTGAGAGTTTAGGGATTTACTTCATTCAGTCGGAATAAAGAAGCCAAATTAAAATGATGGAAAACTATCCTGTTGTCTGTGCCTCAAGCTGGATGAGCAAACTCGTCTTGGACAGAATCACAACATCAGCTGCAAGTGAACTGATTATCGTCTTCACATTCATTTCACATTATCTGAGGTAATAAAGTAGCCAGCTTCTTGAATATAGAAGACAAAGATGGTAAATTGGGTTAACAACAACATCAACAGCAGCAAAGTCATCAACATATACTTATGTTTAGAAGTTTTAGAAAGCAAGATTACCCAGTGGCTAAATGAGTTGACTATATACTGTCAATTCAAAAAAGGATATCAGCAATCCTCTATGTTTTTGGTGTGGGGTTTTTTTTGTTTGTTTGGTTTTTGTTGTTGTTGTTGTTGTTTTTTACAAAAATACATTATATGTATACTTTTCCCATTCCTTGAATTTTTTAGGCAGGTTTTAAAATACTCCGCATAAATCCAGCAGAGGTAACTGAGCTTAATTGCTTAAAGGGGTCCTAGAAATATTACAAATTATTTTAGTAGCATTCAGTGCTGTTGTCACTGCAATAAGTGGGTTTTAGAAAATAAGTGTGAAAAAAAAATCAGGTGTTAATATAATACTAAGGATAAAGCTCTAGAAGCTATTTTACTACTTAGGTAAAGAAAAGATTAACTTGTAACAAAGACCACAACTGCATGTTGGATTAGATTGTCTCATATTCCAGAATAAAATGTACTGTATACTTTTCCTCACTTTGTTGTGCACTATAAAAAATGTGAAAAATGCTATATTTAGCTGTTTGTGAATGAAAACATGCTTGTATTTAGTAAAAAGGTTGATTATGTGACTGTGAGATTCTAAGTGTGTGTTGTAGCTATTTCCAAAGTCTATCATTACAGTATATCAACCACTATGAAAGTGCTCACTAAGGTATTAATATGCTATAGGAAGCACCAGTGGCCTAGTGGTAAGAAGCTGCACAGCAATCCCAAAGACACGCAGTTGGAATCCACCAGCTGCTCCGCAGGAGGATGGGCAGTC
Source organism: Elephantulus edwardii (assembly GCF_000299155.1). Taxonomy (NCBI): domain Eukaryota; kingdom Metazoa; phylum Chordata; class Mammalia; order Macroscelidea; family Macroscelididae; genus Elephantulus; species Elephantulus edwardii. Next base: position 3,193,245 of record NW_006400019.1, on the reverse strand, counting down.
TCCTTCTGTGCAATTTATTGCCTCTGAAAACCCAGAAGGGTCAGCTATGGGTCATTTTCTACTTGAAGGCAAAGAACAACATACACACAAAAAAGAGACTCTTATTTTCAAAAGTTAGATAACCATCATGTCAAAAGTTACTCATTACTTCATTACCTCATCACTTTCTGGGCAATCCCATTGCAATTTTCATTGAAGGATCTTAAGTCTGTCAACAGATACTTTATGACAACTAAAGTCTTTCTCAGAAAGTCTCTATTCTCTAGGCTAAATTACTTCCGTTTTTCCAACTCTAAAGACATACTGTTCAAATCCACTAGCTGCTCCTCAGGAGGACAGGCAATCTCCTGTGCTATTTACTGCCTCTGGAAACTCGCTGGAGGGTCAGCTATGAGTCATTTCCGACTCAACGGCACACAACTACTACAGTGTAGATTTTTTGTTGTTGTTGTTTACCATAATCACTTGGAAGATGGAACCCAGATTAGAGCACATCTGTTCTTCTCATTGTCCAGTGTTAATAGTGCCTTTTTGGAAGGTTGGGAAGAGGAGACCATGTTTAGTTCTGAATATGGACATAGGAAGGCTGGAGGGGAGGTGAAGAAAGAAAACTAACAATGTAACAATAAAGAATTCTAATATCCCTAATTTCTACTCCTCTTTGGGACAAAATGTCTCAAAAATTCTCAAAAATAGTCCTGGTTTCAATTGTCCATCCATTCACACACCACACACACAAAAAATAATAAAAAAAAGCTCTTGTTAAACTTATCAATGACTGTTACATTGCTAGACTCTGTGCCCCTTCTCAGGCATCACCTTTGACTGTCCAACACTGCCTCCTCCATAAAAGACAATTCCCAAGGGCAGTACACAATAATTGCAATCTCATTAAATCTCATAGCTGGAAATACCATATATAACCCAAGTCTTAAATTTATAGCTCCAGTTCCTCTCTTCTCCTAGGTCACGAAACATTTTTAAGCCCGCCAAATATCTCAATTTGAATGTCTATTGTTGTTGTTGTTGTTGTGTGTCATCGAGTCACTTGCAACAGCTTTAAACCCTGCTCTGTCCTGCGCCAATCACACTGCCTCTGACACACCTATCCTGATTACCCCAGTCACTGAATCGGTCCACCTCATAGAGGGTCTTCCCCTCCTGCACTGTACCTCTACCCTCCCAAGCATGATGGCCCTCTCCAAGGACCAGTCCCTCCTTACATGTCCAAAGTATGTCAGATAAAGCCCCAGAATCCTTGCCTCCAAGGAGCCACCCGGTTTAACCCTCTCCAGGATGAATCTGTTTTCCCAGCAGTCCATGGTACTCTCAATACTCTTCTCCAGCACCACAGCTCAAAGGCATCAATTTTCCTTCTATCCTCCCTAGTCATTGTCCAACTCTCTAATGCATAACAAGTGATTCCTCATAGAGCCCAGCCTCTTGGATAATCTGTCCTGCATACAGGTTGAAAAGGTATGGAGATAGGATACATCCTTGGCATACGCCCTTCCCAATTTTGAACCATGCAGTGTTTCCTTGCTCTGTTCTGACAATTGCCTCTTACTCCAAGTGTAGGTTTCACATTAGCACGATCAAGTGTTCTGGGATTCCCATTCTTCTCCGAGTTAGCCACAGTTTGTTATGATCCACACAGACAAATGTCTCTGGTTGCTGTTGTTGTTAAGTGCCATCGAGTCACAGGCAACTCATAGCGACCCTATGAAGGAGAGTCCTCAACGCTTGTGTGTCTTTCATCCTCTCTCCAGGTTCGTAGGGTTTCCAGAGGCAAGCTATTACAGAAAAGGATGCCACTCCTGCTTCCAAGCTTGTTTTAATCAGCGAGCTCTACCCCACCCTCTGTCCGCACTAGGTAACCAACTATTAATGCATTTGACACAACAGTGTCACAGTGTTACAGTCAAATGTCTGTTGTTGTTGTTGTTGTTAAGTTGAGGGTCTTCCCCACCTGTGCCGTCCCTCCACCCTCCCAAGCATAATGTCCCTCTCCAAGGACTGGTACCTCCTTGCAACATGCCCAAAGTATGTCAGACAGAGCTTCAGAGCAGCCTGGTTTTTCATCTCCTCTAAGATGAACCTGTTTGTTTTCCTGGCAGTCCATGGTATAATCAATAGTCTTCTCCAGCAACATAGCTCAAAGGCATCAATTCTTCTTCTATTATCCTTAGTTATTGTCTAGCTTTCTGATGCATAGCAGGTAATTGTGAAGGCCATGGTCTGGATCAGGTGCACCTTAGTCTCAAGACTGATATCGTTGCTCTTCAGTATTCTGGCGAGGCCCCTCACAGCAGACTTTCCCAATGCAATTTGTCTTTTGATTTCCTGACTGCTGGTACCAAGTGTGTTGACTGTGGAACCGAGCAAGTTGTAACTGTTAACAACCTCAATCTCTTCACTGTCTATCATGATGCTGCCAATTGGCCGAGTGGTGAGAATCTTTGTTTTCTTGAAGTTGAGCTTCAATCCATATTGAAGCCTGCAGTCCTTGACCTTCTGCAGCAAGAGCTTCAGGTCCTCCTCAGTTTCAGCAAGCAGGGTTGTGTCATCTGCATAATGCAAAAGTTATATTTTTTTAAGAAAATGGAAATTTAGAGTAACAGAATGAAAAACCTGGAGAGTATATTTTGAAAACAGGCCAATAGTATCATAGTGCAATAGAGAGTTCCAAAAGGTATCTATAGGATTTGAAGGAGCAGGAGTTCCTAACTGACCTTTGCCAGTACAAAGCATCTCAGTAAGTTTTTTTGTTATTTTTGTTCTCAGTTCACTCAGAGGCCCAAGTCCTTTTCCCCCCACTCTCTATGCAGGCTCATCTACTCCCATGACTTTATCTTTGCATTGGTGATTCCTATATAAATTATTACAGCCCAGTCTTCTGGATGTTATACTGATAAGCCAACTTGCCTACTAAGCGCATCCACAAATTTTTCAAATTTAACACACTAGTATCAAAATGTATTTTTTTCCACTCCAGTCTCCTTATCTCCTTAAATGACCACCACTCACTATCTCCCAACAGAGAAACTTAAGAGTTATCCCTAATTTCTCACTACCTCTCACTTTTCATATCAAATCCACTATCAAGCACTGTCAGCTCTATCTTCAAAAGATATCCAAGTCTCATTTTTCTGCTTCTTTATTGGTATTACCTTTGTGCAGGATACTATAAATTCTTACCTGAGCAACTGCAATATCTCCCTTTTCTGTGGTTTTTTTCCACTCTCATGCTGCCTTCTTAACATAACAGCCTTAACATAACAGTGTGATTTTTTCAAAGCAAGAAATCAGATCAAGTCATTACCCCATTTAAAATGGATACTCATCACAGTTAAAATTCAAACAAACCACACACTTCTTATAATGGCAACAAGGTCTCTATCTAAATCACTAGCTATAAGATTCACAAAAGCAAGATTTTTATTCATCTTATTTCTCAAACCTTTATAAGGACACTTACAGGCAGTGAGTTTTCCATGTATCTTCAACCCAAGCCCTCCAACCTTACTCTAAGTCTTTAAGCTTCCTTCCTTCATCTTTCTATACCCTCTATCCCTGCTTCTACAACTTGTTAATCATACTTGTGGTAACATATCTGTTGCTCCCTTGAAAACTCTCTGAGTAGCAGTGGAATATTGTTTAAGATAGTATCACAAGATGAGCCCCTCAGGTTGGAAAGCATGCAAAATGCAACTGGAGAAGAGCTGCTTCCTCAAAGGGGAGTCTACCATAATGACACATGAAGTCAATCTTTCACTCAATGAAGAACCTTCATTTGCTGATATGACATGACTCAAAATAAGGAGAAACAGCTGCAAATATCTATTAATAATTGAAATGTGGAATACATGAAGTATAAATCTAGGAAAGTTGTAAGTTGCAAAAAATAAATGAAATGGAATGCATAAACATTGACATTCTAGCCATTAGCCGAGATGGACTGGTAATGACCATTTTTAATCTACAACCAGGGTCTACTATGGCAACATTGACAAATCAAGAAGAATGGTGCAAAAATCATGGTGGGGAAAAAAAATCAAGATCTATCTTGAGGTAATATATGTACCATGCACTATACCCAAAGATGAAGACATTGAAGATTTCTTCAAACTTCTACAGTATAAAATCAATCAAACATATAATCAATATGCATTATTAATAATTAATGACTAGAACTAAACTTTAAATGAAAATTTGCTCTAGACTGTACAGAAAGACGTTAAAGCAAAAGAAATAACTTATCACATAAGAAAGCTGACCAAAAGAGTTTGCAGCTAGAGAAGACAAAGCATACTATTACAATGGCATGTGCAAATACCTAGAGTTAGAAAAGCAAAAGGGAAGAGCATAGTCAGCATTTCTCAAGCTGAAAGAACTGAAGAAAAACAAATTCAAGTTTGAACACAATACTGAAGGATTCTATGGGCAAAATATTAATCATGACACGCAAAAAAAAATCAACAGAAGATGGAAGGACTACACAGTCACTGTGCAAAAAAGAAAAAAAAAAAGTAGAAGATAGAATTGCCACCACAGATATAACTGAGAAAAAAGCAGAAGCAAAGAAGAAGGAAACAGAAGAAAACTTAAGAGTAATGTGGGATACCATTAAAAGAAATAACATCCGCATCATT
>NW_006400019.1:3176821-3183312 GCF_000299155.1 Elephantulus edwardii | reverse complement strand
AAAAAAAAAAACCCAGCAAACATACAAAACTTTGTCTATGCTGAAATATTTGAGGAAGTAGAAGATTAGCAAGAAACAATGGTAATAAAGGAGGAAGTTCAAGCTGCACTAAAGGCATTGGGAGGGGGGCGCGGGAAGAAAGAAAAGCCCCAGGAATTGATAGAATATCAACTGAGGTATTTCAGTTAACACATACAACCCTGAATATGCTCGCCAGTCTATGCCAAATAACTGGAAGCGATCAGTATTTGTTCCCATTCCGGGGGGGGGGGGGTGCCGGGGACAGAAAGGTGATCCATCATATTATGGGAAATATAAAAAAAAAAGTATTATATACAAATAAAATCTTGCTGAAGTGGCTGGAGCAATACATGGACAAAGAAGTGTCAGAAATTCAAACTTTATTCCGAAATAGACTTGGTAAGAGGTATATTTCTGCTGATATCTGACAAGCTTTGGCTGACTGGGATATCTTGAGCGAGGTGGAGATGCCAGCTCTGGAAAGGAAAAATAGGCTTCCTGGTTTGCCATTTAGGTACATTGGAGGAAATGCAGATGTCGGGTTCTAAGCCCTGCAGGCCTCCAGCCAAAAAGGTAGCACAAATACACAAGTTCTTCACAAAACATTGCCATACTGTGGGTCACTATATAATTCAACAGCCTAACATCTGCTAAGAAAAGACACACATAATGTCAAAAACGCAGCACTCTATCTCAGTCCTCATGAGAAAAAAAAAAACCCAAAATAACACTTCTTCTAAAAAAGTAGGCCCAATGAATACTCCAGATAGAGAGAACCAGAAGAAATATTTTGATGTGGAGTTATTTGAACAGCTACAGAAGAAGATGAAAAATGATGGAAGAAATCATTAAGAGAGCAAATACCCAAGAGACAACAATCCAAAAGAAATATATTGATGAGGAACAACTTGGACAGCTATAGAAGAAAATGCAAAAAATGGAAGAAAGAATTTATAGTATAGATAAAGAGGTACAAGAACGGAAAAAAATGATCACAAGTCTGAGAGGGTGCAGCCAACACAGTACAGGAAATAAAAGAAAAGCATGAAAATGCAATCCAGAATACTGAGATGAAATGGCAGAAGTGTCCAACACACTGTTAGGACCAAAAAGTAGAATTGAAGAGATGGAACAGAGAATCAGTGAGCTGGAAGACTAAAGCCCCACTGGAAACACACTAAAAGAAAAATCAGAGATGAGATGAGACATAAAGAAAATGAAGAATACATAAGAATCATGTAGGATGACATCAAAAGGAACAACATATATATGACTGGAATTCCAGAACATGGGAGTCACAGGGAAATCACTGATAAAATTGTGGAAGAAGTACTAGAAGAAAACTTTCCAGGTATTTTGAAGAAAGGGAAATCCACATTCAAGAAGCAAAGTGAACACCAAATAGACTACACTCAAAAATAAAAACATTGAGAGATATCATAGTAAAAAAGATAAGAATGGAATATGAAAAGCAGCAGGAGTAAAACAAAGAGTTCCCTACAAAGGGGAAACAATTAGATTAAGTTCTGATTTCTCAGGAGAAACAATGAGAGCTGGAAGACAGTGGGATGGCATATAGAAAAAGTTGAAAGAAAACAATTGTCACCCAAGGATCCTATATCCAGCAAAGCTCTCCAGCAAATATGAAGGATCCTTTGCAAAAAGAAGGAAATTGTGAAAATAAGACCAAAACTACAAGAACTTTTACGGGAAGTCCTTCACATGGAGATGCCAAGGGAAAGTGGATGGCAGTAATGAGAAACAACCAGAAAAAGAAGCACCAAAAAAAGGGTGATGGCCTGACAATAATAACAATAAATATGGATAAATTAAATGCACCAGTTAAAAGGGAAAAAAGAGCAGAAGAATGGATTTTTTTTAAAAAAAACAAACCCAAAGTCCATCAATATGTTGCCTATAAGAAACATATCTAAAAAACTAAGAAAAAGAAAGACTCAAAATCAAAGGCTGGTAAAAAAATATACCAAGCAAATGGCAACCTTAAAAAAGCAGGAATGGCAATCCTAATCTCAGATAAAATAGACTTCAGAATGAAAACCACCATAAAAGATAAGGAAGGGCATTACATACTGATGATTAAAGGCACAAAAAATCAAGAAGGCATAAACTTGGTCAACATTTATGCACCAAGTGATAGACCTACAAAATACATAAAACAACACAGTTAACAGAATTGAAAAATGAAATAACAGCACCACAAAAGTGGTAGGAGATATCAACACACCACTATCACCAAAGGATAGGTCAACTCAAAAGAAACTAAAAAAAAAATTAAAAGAAAAGAAAAAAGAAACTCAACAAAGATGCAGAAGGTCTTAAAAAAAAAAAAGATGCAGAAACAATCAGCCAACTTGACCTTGTGGATGTATTCAGGGTATTGCACCCAACTAAAACTCAATTCACTTTCTTCTCAAGTGCACATGGTACATTCTCTAGAACTGATCATATATTAGGACACAAAGCAAGCCTCAACAAATTAAAATACATTGAAATAATACCAAGTATCTTCTCAGACCACAATATCATAAAGCTAGAAATTATCCACAGGAAAGTAAAGCTTACAAAACCACCCAAGTGGAAACTAAATAACTCTCTACCAAAACATGATTGGGTTATAAAAGAAATAATGAAATTTAAAAGTTCCTTAAAACAAATTAAAATACAACTTGCCGGGCAGTTCACAGCAATAGGCACACATTTAAAAAAGGAAGAAAGAAGGAAAATCAAGGATCTAATTCAATACCATCATCAAAAGAACAACAGTCTAATCCTACAGTCTCTAGAAGAAAAGAAATTATAAGAACAAGAGATGAAATTGATGAGACAGAAAACAGAAAAACAACTGAAACCATCAATAAGAGCAGGAGCTGGTTTTTCAAAAGGGTCAATAAAATTGACAAACCACAGCCAAACTTTACAAAAGAAAAAATAGAGAAGACACAGATTTAGAAATTATAGAGGTGACATCACAACAGAACCAGATGAAATTAAATCAATAATACCAGAATACTATGAAAAGCAATACTCTGATAAATTTGAAAATACAGGGGAAATGGACAAATTCCTTGAAACTCATGCTCCATGTAGATTGACCCAGGCTGATGTAGAATGCTTGAACAAACCCATCACAAAAGAAGAAATTGAACAGGTTATAAAAAGACTTCCCCATAAGAAAAGTCCTGGACTAGATGGCTTTATAGCTGAATTCTACCAAACTTTCAGAGGAGATCTATCACCAATTCTACTTAAATTATTTTAAAAAATTGAAAAAGAAGGAACATTCCCAGAGCCATTCTATGAAGCAAGCATAACACCAATACCAAAACTAGGCAAAGATATTACCAAAAAGAAAATCACAGACCAATATATCTCTTGAATATAGATGCAAAAATCCTTAACAAAATCCTAGCCAATAGAATCCAAAAGCACATCAAAACAATAATTCACCATGACCAAGTGGGATTCATAACAGGTATGCAAGGATGTTTCAACATAAGAGAAACAATCAACGTAATTTACCATATTAACAAAGTAAATAACAAGAATCATATGATCTTAGGAATTGATGCAGAAAAGGCATTTGACAAAATCCAACACCCCTTCCTGATAAAGACACTCAGCAAAATTGGAATAGAAGGGAATTTCCTCAACATAGTCAAAAGTATATATGCAAAACAAAGAGTCAACATCATTCTCAATGGAGAAAGAAAAAAAAAATTTCTTTACAAACAGGGACCAAGGATGCCCACTGTCACCACTTCTATTCTAGTCACTTCTATTCTAGTCACCACTTCTATTCAATATTGTATTCGAAGTGCTTGTTAGTGCAATATGACAAGAGAAGGAAATAAAAGGTATCCAGATCAACAAAGAGATGTTTAAACTGTCACTATATGCAGATGAAATGATAGTATACACAGAAAACACCAAAGACTTGGGGGGGGGAACTGTTTAGAGCTAGTAGACCAATTTAGTAGAGTGCCAGGTTATAAGATCAATATCCAAAAAAAAATCAGAAGGATTCCTCTACAGTAACAAAGAGAACTCAGAGGAGGAAATCAAGAAAGCAATATCATTTACAATAGCCAACCACAAATTGAGATACTTGGGAATGAACCTAACTAGATATACAAAAGACCTATACAAAGAAAACTACAGAACATTTCTGCAAAACACACAAAAAAGACCTAAATAAATGGGAAAATGTGCCCTGTTCATGGATGTTGCTGTTGTTAGGTGCCATCAAGTTGTAGACAACTCATAGTGACCCTATGAACAAGAGACCTGAACACTTGTATAACTTTCATCATTACTCCAAGTTCATAGAGTTTCCTGCTTCCAAGCTTGTTTTAATTGGGAAGCTCCATGAATAGGAAGTCTCTATATTGTGAGAATGACAATCCTACCAAAAGCAGTCTACATGTTCAATACAATCCCAATACAGATACCAAATTCCTTTTTAAAGGAGATTGAAAGAAAAATTGTCAAATTTATTTGGAGAGGCAAGAGACCCCGAATAAACAAAATGCTTCTGAGAAGAAAAAAAAAAATGAAGTGGGAGGCATAGCACTCCCTGACCTCAAAACCTGCTGCATAGGGTAGTAATAACAAAAACAGCATGTTACTGGTACAATGACAGGCACATAGACCAATAGAACAGAACTGAGAACCCAGAAATAGACCCAGCTGTCTATGTTCAACTAATATTAGACAAGGAAATCAAACCTATTAAATGGGGAAATTATAACCTCTTCAACAAATGGTGCTGACAAAACTGGGCTGCTACCTGCAGAAAGCTGAAACAGGATCCACAACTCATATTATACACAAAAATCAACTCAAGGTGGATCAGAGAGTTAGGAGTAAAGGCCAAAATCATAAAGTTCACCAGAGACAAACTGGGATCAAGCTTAGACAGTATAGTCTATGGTATAAAGAGATTGCCATGCACAGCCAGAAATGTACAATCTGAAAAGATAAAACTGATGAATGGGACCTTCTCAAGATTAAATCCTTGTGTTCATCAAAAACTTTTTCCAGTGGGGGGGCGGGGGGCGGATTATTGACTGGGAAAAGTCATTTGGCAATACCATTTCAGACAAGGGTCTCATATCAAAAGTTTACAGAATCCTATAGGGCTCCACAAGAAAAAGACTGATCATACAATTACAAAATGGGCAAAAGACATGGAAAGACTTTTCACAGAGGAAGAAATTCAGATGTCCAACAGACATATGAAGAAATGCTCACAATCACTGGCCATAAGAAAGATGCATATAAAAACCACAATGAGTGCTCGCTTCGGCAGCACATAACTAAAATTGGAACGATACAGAGAAGATTAGCACGGCCCGGTCCTTGGAGAGGGACATCATGCTTGGGAGGGTGGAGGGACAGCGCAGGAGAGGAAGGCCCTCTATGAGGTGGATTGATTCAGTGACTAGGATAATTGGGATGGGAGTGTCAGAGACAGTGCGATTGGCACAGGACAGAGCGGAGTTTAGGGTTGTTGTACATAGGGTCGCTATGAGTCACAGGCGACTCGACGGCACATAACAACAACAACCTGCGCAAGGATGACACGCAAATTCGTGAGGCGTTCCATATTTTTGCGACTCATTGACTTACACAGTCCTTCTAAGATTGTCAAGCAGATCACTTCCATCAGCATTGAGCCTGGAGTAGAGGTTGAAGTCACCATTGCAGATGCCTAAATCAACCCTTTTAATAAATTGACTATCCATTGGTAAAAAACAAACAAACAAACAAACAACACCCACAATGAGATACCCTCCTACTCCACACTTGTTGTTGTTGTTGTTGTTATGTACTGTCGAGTCGCTTATGACTCATAGCGACCCTATATACAACAGTCCTAAACTCTGTTCTGTCCTGTACCAATCTCATTGTCTCATTGTCTCTGACACACTCATCCCGATTACCCCAGTCACCAAATCAATCCACCTCCTAGAGGGCCTTCCCCTCCTGCTCCTGCTGTCCACAACCCCAAGCATGATGTCCTTCTCCAAGGACCGGTCTCTCCTTACAACATGACCAAAGTATGTCAGAAGAAGCCTCAGAAGCCTTGCCTCCAAGGAGCAGCCTGGTTTAACCCTCTTAAGGATGAATTTGTTTGTTTTCTTAGCAGTCCATGGTACCCTCAATACTCTTCTCCAGGACCAAGGCTCAAAGGCATCAATTCTCCTTCTATCCTCCCTAGCCATTGTCCAACTCTCTAACGCATAACAAGTGATTGCAAAGACCATGGCCTGTATCAGACGCACCTTAGTCTCCAGGGAGACACCATTGCTTTTCAGAATTTTGGAGAGGTCCCTAACAGCAGACTTTCCCATGACAATACGTCTTTTAATTTCCTGGCTGCTGGTGCCAAGAGTGTTGATTGTGGAGCCAAGCAGACTAAAGCTGTGAACAATCTCAATCTCTTCACC
>NW_006400019.1:3143947-3176061 GCF_000299155.1 Elephantulus edwardii | reverse complement strand
CAATATTGTTCTATAGTTTCCACACTCTGTTGGTTCACCTTTCTTTGGAATGGGATCAAATATAGATCTCTTCTAGTCAGTTGGCCAAGTGGTTATTCTCCAGACTTCTTGACACAAGTTGGTGAGCACGTTCAGGGCAGCATCTGTTAGCTGAAATATGTCACTTGGTGTACCATCTATTCCTGGGGCCTTATTTTTTGCTATTTCCTTCAAAGCAGCTTGAACTTTTTCCTTCATCACCATAGGCTCTTGCTCATATGCTGTTTCATTAAATTCTTTAAATTTCATTAAATTCTCACTCCACTAGCAGTGGCAAAGTTTAACAGGACAGCAAGTAATAAATATTGGAGAGGATGTGGAGAGATAGGAACTCTTATTTATTGTTGGTGGGATTGTAAAATGGTGCAACTACTCTGGAAGGCAGTTTGGCACTTCCTCAGAAAGCTGAACACAGAAATTCCATATGACCTAGAGAATGAGAACTGAGGCACAAACAGAGATTTGTATATTAATGTTCATAGCAGCATTATTCACCATTGCAAAATGTGGAAACAGCCCAAATGTCCATCCACAATCAAATGAATTGAGAAATTATGATACAGTCACATGATGGAATACTACAGAGCACACAGGAGCAATGATTTTGTAAATATTACCTAACTTGGGAGGGACTGGAAAGCATTATGCTAAATAAACTAACTCAGTCCATTAATGACAAATACTGTATAAGACCGTTATTGTAGAATTACTATGAAGATTCAAGGGGGGGGAGGGTGGAAATAGAGAGGTGAGGATGGGTGGAGGGGTGGGATTAATCATGGGGTCACAGAATTTGATGGGTGGGTAGGTGAAGGAAATGGGAAGGATCTGGTGTGAAAAAAATATATTTGAACTTTGTAGATAAACCAGTATAAAACAATTTTTTTTAAAAAAATGCATTAAGAAGAATGAGAATTCCAGAACACATACGTGTGCTCATGAGGGACATGTACCTAGATCAAGAAGCAGTTATTTAAAAAGAGCAATGGAATATAATCTGATTTAATATCAGGAAAGGTGTGAATTTGGGCTGTGGTCTTTCACCAACCTATGTTTGAGGCATTGAATGGTAATTATCAAAGACCAGAGGAGTTATGAGATGACATCAGGATGCCATCCATAAAGAAAGCAAAAGGTAGTACAGAGACAGATGAGGAAGAAAAGACTAAAATGTCTGACAGAAGAGACTTTGAAAATTACACTAGAGCAGCAAGAAGCCAAAACAAAGAGAAATACAAAGTAAGAGAGATGAACAGATGATTTCAAAAGGCAACTTGAGAAAACAAAGCAAAATATTATAACAGAATGTGTGAAGAACTGGAGCTGAAAAATTAAAAGGGAAGAACTCATTCAGCATTACTCAAGGTGACAGAACTGAAAAGAAAATACTGACAGATGCGATGGGCAAAATCTTGAATGATTCAGGAAGCATAAAAATAAGATGGAATACACAGAGTCACTGTTTCAAAAAGAATTGGTTGACATTAAAAAATGTCAGGAAGTACCATATGAACAAAGGTAAATTGTAATGAAGGAAGACGTTCAAGCTGCACTGAAGGCATTGGCAAAAAAAAAATAAGATCCCAGGAATCTATGTAACATATATTAACTAACAGATGTAGCCCTGTACTTTTTCACCAGTTTATGCCAGGAAATTTAGAGGGCAGCTCCTTGGCCAACTGAGTAGAAGAGATTCATATTTTTTTCCCATTCCCAAGAAAGGTGATCCAACAGAATAACGAAATTATTGCACAATATCATTAATATCACATGCAAGCAAAATATTGCAGATCATCACCCCAAACCAGCTATATAATATATTGAGAGAGATCTTCTAGAAGGTCAATCTAGGTTTAGAAGAGCCTGTGACACCAGGGATATCATTGTTGATGCCAGATGGATCCTAAGTGAAAGCTGAGAATACCAGAAGAATGTCTGTTTTATTGATTATGGAAAGGCATTTGACTGCATGGATCATAACAAACTATGGCTAACATTGAGAAGAACAGTAATTCCAGAACATTTAATTATGCTTATAAGAAACCTATACCTACATGGTTTAAAGTTAGTAAAAGAGTGTGTCAGGGTTGTAGTCTTTCTCCACATGTATTCAGTCTGTATGCTGTGCAAATCATTCGAGAAGCTAGACTCCATAAAGAAGAATGCGTCATCAGGATAGGAGGAATATATATTGACTACATTATACTCTAGCCTTCAATATGGATTGCATCTCAACATCAACAAGAGAAAAATCCTCACCACTGGACAAATAAGCAACATGACAGATGGAGAAAAGATTGAAATTGTGAACAATTTCATCTTATTTGAATCCACAATAAACACCCTTGGTACCAGGAGTCAGGAGATAAGGAGACATATTGCATTGGGCAAGTCTGCAGTCAGGGACCTCTCCAAATTACTCCAAAATGAAGACTGAGGTGTGTCTGATTCAGGCTATGGTCATTTCCATGACTTGCTATGCATCTGAGAGCTGGACAATGAATAAGGATAACAAAATAATTGATGCCTTTGAGCTGTGGCATTGGAGACGAGTATGGAATATCTCATGTACTGCCAAAAGAACAGACAAATCTTGGAGAAAGTGCAGCCAAAATGCTCCTTGGAGGCAAAGACAACAAAGCTTTGTCTTATACACTTGGGTATGTTGCTCTTGCTGGTAGGTCACAGAGTCAAGTTTGACTCATAGTGATCCTATGAACAACAGATTTGTACTCTTTCCTATCTTGTATAATCCTCATAATCTCTGACACACTTGAGCTCATTGCTGCAGTCACTGTGTGAATACATCTCATTGATGGTCTCCCTTTCTTTCACTGACCCTCCACCTTTCCAAGGCTGATATCCCTTTCCAAGGAATAGCCTCTTCTAACAACGCCCAAAACATAAGAAGTTTCACTACCCTTGCTTCTAAGGAACAGTCTGGCTACACTTTTATCCATACGTATTTGTCTGTTATTTTGGCAATGCATGAGATATTCTTTCCTCTTTTCCAAAACTAAAAGGCATCTATACTTTTTCTGTCATTTTTATTGATTGTCCAGCTATCAGATGCATAACAAGTGATGAAAAAGATCATGGCCTGAATCAGCTGCACCTTAGTCTTCAAACTGACACCACTGCTCCTCAGTAATTTGAAGAGATCCCTGACAATGACTTGTCCAATTAAATACATCTCCAAATCTCCTGACTGCTGGAGCCAAGGGTGTTGATTGTGGACCCAAGTAAGATGAAATAACAGACAATTTTAATATTTTCTCCATCTATCATGATGTTGCTTTTTGGCCCAGTGGTGATTTTCCTCTTCTTGATGTTGAGATGCAATACATATTGAAGGCTATATTCTTTGATCTTCTGCAGCAAGTGTTTCCTACTCACTTCCAGCAAGCAAGGTTGTGGCATCAGTGTAACACAGATTATTGGTGAGTCTTCCTCTAATCCTGATGCCATATTCTTCCTAGAATCTAGCTTCTCAAATTATTTCCTCATGGACATGTTGTTAGGGGAGGTTATTCTTTGGAAAGGGGCATTATGCTTGGAAAGGTCAATGAAAGAGAGGAAGACCCTCAATGAAATGCTTTGACATGGTGACTGCAGCAATGGCCTCAAACGTGTCTGAGATGATGAAGATTGCACAGGATAGGACCGAGTTCGGATCTGTTGTTCATACGGTAGCTATGAGTTGTACTCAACTTGATAGCACTGAACAACAACATTCAATATGTAGGGAGTTCTGTGGCCTAGTCAGTAAGGAGTTGCACTGCCAATCTCAAGGCAAGTGATTAAAATCCACCAGTCACTCCAAAGAAGACAGATGAGCAACTTCCTTTTGTATGACTTATTGCCTCTGAAAACCCATTGGAGAGTCAGCTACGAGTTGGTTCCAAGTCAATGGCAATCAATTGCTGTTTGAATATTCAATATGTAGACACCAGACTATATGAAGAATTTGTCATCAAGATTGAAGGAAGACTCATTAACAACTGCTATTATGCTGATGACAAAGCTTTGCTGAAAATGAAGATTTGAAGCACTTACTGAAGAAGATCAAAGAATTCAATATGGATTACACCTCAACATTAAGAAAACAAAAATTCTCATCACTGGAGCAATAGCATCATGAGAAACAGAAACAATTTGTTGACAACTTCATTTCATTTGGATCCACATGACAGTAGCAGTCAAGAAATTAAAACGTGTTATGTTGGAAAAATCTGTTGTTAATGACCTCTCCAAAGTGCTAAAGAATAAAGATGTCAGTTTAAAGATTAAGGTGTGCCTGATTCAAGCCATGGTCTTTTCAATTGCTTCATATAGATGTGAAAGTTGAACTAGGGAAGATAACAGAAAAATCCATGTCTTTCAATTGTGCTGTTGGTGAAGAGTTTTGAATATACCATGGACTGGGAGTGGGGGGAATCCTAGAAGTGCAGTTAAGATCCTCCTTAGAGGTAAAGATGGTAAGATTATTGTCTCACATACTCTGGACATGTTGTCAGGAAGGGCCAGTCCTTGAAAAGGGGCATCATGCTGGGAAAGGTATAAGGTCAGAGAAAGGGAAGACCCTCAATGATAGATTCACACAGTGACTGCAACAATGGGCTCAAGCATGGCATAGATTGTAACTATGTCATGGAATAGGGCAAGACCCAGATCAAGAGGTTGCTATGACTCAGAGTAGACTTGATGGCACCTGACAACCTTTATTTCTCAATATTATCTACAATTTGTTATGGTCCACACATTCAAATGCTTTTGCCTAGTCAATTAAAACAGTTAAACATCTTTCTCCTATTCTCTGAATTCAGTCAAGATCGATTCATCATCAGCAATGATATCTTTCATGTCACGGCCTCTTCTGAATTCAGCTTGAATTTCTGGTAGTTCTTGACAATGTACTGCTTCAGCTGGTGTTTTTTTAAGTAATAACCAGAAATATTTTACTTGCATGTGACATTAAGGATATTTTTCAATATTTTTTGCATTCTGCTAGATTACCATTTTATGGAATGGGAATAAGTACCAATCTTGTCTAGTCAGTTGGCCAGGTACTGGTCTTCCATATTTGTTGGCAGAAACTGGTATGTCCAGGGCTACATCTGTTTCCTGAAACCTCAGTTGATATTCCATCAGTTGGTGTTCCATTTACTTATTTATGGGTCCTTATTTTTTGCCAATACCTCCAGTGCAATTTGAACTTCTTTGTTACCATTTGTTCTTGATCTTGTGCCACTTCCAAAAACAGTCTCTTGTCAACCAATTCTTTTTTTGTCACATGACTCTCTATTCTTTCCATGTTCTTTTGATGCTTCCTGCACTATTCAGGATTTTGCCCATAGAATCCTTCAGAATTGCAACTTGGGGCTTGAATTTGTTCTTTAGTTCCTTCAGCTTGATAAATGCTGAGCACGTTCTTCACTTTTGACTTTCTAACTCCAGCTTTTTGCACATTTTCTTATAATAAATTGATTTGTCTTCTCAATTTGCCCTTTGGAAACTTCTGTTCATTCATCTTTCTTATTTGTTTTGGCTTATATTCTAGTGCAAATATCAGACTCTCTTCTGACATCCTTTTTTTTCGCCTTATAGATACTTCAATTTTTTTTGTCTCTTCATTCTTGTCTTTGTAATAACAATTTGCTTTCTTCATCAATGATGTCTATGATATCATCCAACTTGTCTTTGGTCATTTGTATTAAATGTATCAAATTCAGCCCCCTCCCCCTCCCCCACCCGTTGGGGGTGCTCGGGTCAGTCCGCCCAAGTGGGAGCAGGATTGGCTGTTGGGCCCGCCTTCTGGAGAGCCCGCGGGGCGCGCTTAGGCTGCGAGGCTGGGTGGGAGGGGTGCGGCTCGGGTGGGAGGGGTGCAGCGCAGAGTGTGGAGCCGAAGCAGTCCCCCACTGCTGCAGCCCACCCACTGGGCAGATCATCACCAACCAGCCGGTGGTGATCGACAACTGCTCAGGTGTGATCAGGCTGGATTTGCGGGAGACCAGATCCCCAAGTACTGTTTCCCAAACTATGTCAGCCGCCCCAAACACATGCGTGCGATGGCCGGAGCTCTGGAGGGGGACCTCTTCATTGGACCAAAAGCAGAGGAGCACCCAGGACTGCTGACCATCTGCTACCCTATGGAGCACAGCGTGGTACGAGACTGGAATGACATGGAGCACATCTGGCAGTACGTCTACTCCGAGGATCAGCTGCAGACCTTCTCTGAGGAGCATCCTGTTCTTCTAACGAAGGCTCCACTCAACCCAAGTAAGAACAGAGAGAAGGCAGCAGAGATGATCTTTGAGACTTTCAACATGCCGGCCCTGTTCATCTCCATGCAGGCCGTGCTCAGCATGTACGCCACAGGACGCACAACAGGGGTGGATTTAGACTCGGGGCATGGAGTCACTCACGCTGTCCCCATCTATGAGGGCTTCACCATGCCACACTCCATTATGTGGGTGGACATTGCTGGACGAGATGTGTTGCTGCTGCACAAGTAAGGTGTTGACTTCACACCTCAGCTGAATCTGAAGTTGTCTAGACCATCAAGGAGGGAGCCTGCTATCTGTCCATCCATCCACAGAAGGACGAAGCTCTAGAGACAGAGAGGTTTCAGTACACCTTACCAGACGGCAGCACGCTCGATGTGGGACCTGCATGGCTCTGAGCCCCTGAGCTGTTGTTCCAGCCAGACCTGGTGGGGGATGAGAGTGAGGGGCTTCACAAGGTGCTGGCCTTTGCCATCCACAAGTCTGATGTGGACCTCCACTGGAACTCTTCGCCAACATTGTGCTTTCGGGGGGTTCAACGCTTTTCAAAGGTTTTGGTGACTGATTACAAAGTGAAGTGAAGAAGTTTGCCCCAAAGGATGTGAAGAGCAAGATCTCGGCCCCTCAGGAGCGGCTGTATTCCACGTGGGTTGGTGGTTCCATCTTGGCTTTGCTGGACACTTTTAAGAAAATGGGGGTAGCCAAAAAGGAGTATGAAGAGGATGGCTCCCATGCTATTCATTGCAAGACTTTCTAGTACCTACGAAAGATGTAGGGAGAATGGGAGGAAAGGGCAGCCAGTGCCTTTAACCCCTTCCAGTCTGGGCTCATGTACTTAGGCACAGGGCCTCCTGCATGCCCTGAACCCCCAGCAGGTGAGGCAGCCCTGCTCCCTGCCACCTTCTCCTTAACGCACACATACTGTGTTCACATTTAGCTTTATGGATGGGATTCTTGAGCTGGAACGCAGAAATTGAGCTCAACTTTGAGGTGTCCTCCATGGCAGGGTCAATAAGGCCTTTGGTCTCTTGTTCTGACCCTTGTGGGGGCTGCTGCACTGTATCTCCAGACCAGGCACCTCACCATCGCCACCTCCTCTGTCAGGATCTGATCCCTCAGGGCCAGGGTATCTGGAGACCTCTTTCTCCCCTTGGGGAGTGGGGTAGAAGAGGAGGTGGGCGGTAGCTCCCCAGTGACACATCATTGCTTCTCATCAGCTCAGAGATGTTTGTGTTCCTTTTCTTCCTGAGCCAGCCAGGTAGCCTCCAGGCCTCACTTAAGCCATGCCTGACCCTTCCTATTCTGTCCTTCAGTCTTCCCAGGTGGATGCCCCAGTACAGGGCTAAATACCAGGCCATCTTCTACCCCAGCAAAGGTGTCTGGGCCAGGGTCAGACCTCTGGGACCTAGGGCAGCGTTTGCCCAGGGACCAGGCAGTCACAATTAATTTCGCTCTCCTCTGCAAAGCATGTCACTGACCTGCTCTTCCTTCTCTTCCCTTTACCCCTAATATCCTGGACAGAAAAGGGTTAATGGTCTTCATTTGTTGAAGGGAAGCCACTTTATCCTGAGTCTAGAGAAGGGGAGCATTCCCTCCTCACCTGCAAGAACCAGGTCTACACAACCAGGCCCCTATCACCTCTACCCCAAACCCATCCCCCCGTCCTGATAATGTACAATAATTTAACACAGTTGCTTGAAAAAGACATTTTTTTAAAATCATTACAGTAATAATTATGGAAAGAAATGTATCAAACTCATCCTTGAAATGTTTTTTAAACTCAGGTGAGATTAACTCAAGGTGGACTTGTTTTGATTTTCTTCAATTAACATTTGAACTTGGACATATATATGTAGACCAATTATAATTAATGCATCATGGTTGTAAGTTCAATCGATTTCAGATTGCACAAGTTGGTAGAAATCCTCAATTTCTCCACATTTAGCTTTAGTGGTTGGTGTGTTGTTGTTGTTATGTGCCGTCGAGTCATTTGCGACTCACAGCGACCCTATGTTGGTGTGTAGATCTGAATAATGGTTGTATTACCACCAATACTTCCCTGCATGTGCATATGGATAGTGTCTTATCACTCACAGCATTGTGCTTCAGGATAGTTGCTGAAATGGTCTTTTTGACAATGAATTCCACACCACTCCTCTTCAATTTGTATTCCAGGCATAAAGCTCACATAACTGTCTGATTCAAAATGGCCAATGCCAGGGCATGCTGAGTCATATTTGATTGAATTGTACCAGACAAGAAACAGGCTGAGATCTGAGTCAATCAGAGTAGGTTCACTCTCCACCTGCTTATGTTGCTGTGGTTGCCATGTCACTTCCATTTTCAAACATTTCAAACACCAGAGGGAGTTCTCATGGTACAGTGAGAAGGAGTTGCACTGTCAACCCAAACACAAATGATCCAGTACACTAGTTGTTCTGATGAGGGAGAAAGACAAATCATCTACTCCTGTGCTATTTACAGCCTCTGAAAACCTCTGGGCAATCAGCTATGAATAGGTTACAACTGCATGGCAATAAGTTAACATCACTCAGAGCAAATCTAAAATATATCAGATGTGTTGTTGTAGTAATTATGTGCCATCAAGTGGCCTGCGACTCATAGTGACCTTATGTCCATTAGCTTTGAAAGCTGCCCTATCCTGTGCCAATCTCATCATCTCAGACAGACCTAATCCCACTGCTCCAGTCACTGAGTCAATTCATCTCATCCAGGGTCTTCCTCTCCTGCCCTGTCCCTCCACCTTTCAAAGCATGATGTCTTTCTCCAAGGACTGGTCCCTCCTGACCACATACCCAAAGTATTTGAGACAGAGCTTCAAAATCCTAGTCTCCAAGGAGAAAATAGGATTCACATTTTCTTGGTGGTCCATGGTATGTACAATAGTCTTCTCAAGCACCACAACTCAAAGGCATCAATCCTTTTTCTGTCATGCTTAGTCATTGTCCAGTTCTCTAATGCATAGCAAGTAATTGCAAAGACCACGGCCTGGATCAGGTGCACCTTAGTCTCTCTCTAGACTGACATGGTTGCTCTTCAGCACTCTAGAGAGCTCCTTGACAGCCGACTTTCCTAAGGCATTGACCTAATTGCAAAGTATTCTAGGGATAATGGCTCAAGTAGTGCTCTGGAAAGAAATTCAAAGTGGTGTTTACAAATTCCTTTGATAAAACCTGACCTATAAACTCAGATGTGTCTCTAACCAGCATACCCAACTCAGAACTGAACAAGACTGTTTCAGAAGATCACTACCTACTTCTAGAAATAACAACTGAATGGTGTAAAAACAAAGGAAATATACCAGTGACTCCAGAGGTGCTTATGGAAAATAAATAACACCAGTTGCACTTCATTTTAACTCTCAAGGTGCCAACCAAAATGATGGCAAATAAACTTTTTATGGATGCTCCCCATTCAGGTGTGAGATATGTGTGTGTGTGTGTGTGTGTGTGTGTATATATATATATATATAGAGAGAGAGAGAGAGAGAGAGAGAGATACACACACACAGAAGTGAGATATATACATACACACACACACACACACACACACACACCCATACCTGACTTCTCACATACCATATTCCAATCAGTAGTGTCTACCTGCAACTGTTCCTCCTCCTTCGTGATTCCCAGTGAGAAGGTTCTGCCTCTGGTGCCATACCTGCTAGTCTAACCTAAATGTGCCCTATTGTACATAGGGTTTTCTGAGGTCTGTTATTTCAGGAATGGATGGCCAATCCTCCTCCCTAGTCTGTCCTAATTTGGTTGCTCAAGTCTAAAGCAATATTTGACAGGCAAGAGTTTTGCCAAAAGAGCAGATGAGAGAACTTTCTCATTATTCAGGTAATAGATTAAGGTTCGGTCCTGTCCACCATCCCCTTAGGTTACATGTGTCTTGTTCTCACCTCACCCCTGTTCTGCCAGCATCCAGCTCAATTCTCTCTTGTTGTCCCTCCAGCACCTTGCACCACTACCCCCTGCCCCCAGCCAACTCTGGTTGGACGGTTCAGGCCTCCACCCATCTCTATCCACCCACTCCCCTGTGATGCTGGTGTTCCTGCACAGTGTGGATGGGACGTTCTCCTGCTGATGTCTCCTGAAGTCTGTTATCTTCCTTTGTGTCAGAAGTGGCATGAGGCATTTGCTGCTGAAGGTTAAGGACTGTAGTGTTCAATATGAATTGAAGCTCAACATCAAGAAAACAAATATTCTCACCACCAGGCCTATTGGCAGCTTCATGATGGACAGAGAAGAGATTGAGATTGTTGGTAACTTCAGCTTGCTTGGTTCCACAATCAACACTCTTGGCACCAGCAGTCACGAAATCAAAAGACAAATTGCACTGGGGAAGTTTGCTGTCAGGGACCTCACTAGAGTGAAGAGCAATGATGTCAGTCTGGAGACTAAGGTGTGCCTAATCCAGGCCATGTTCTTTGCAATTACTTGCTATGCACCCATGAGCTGGGCAATAACTACGGATGATAGAATAAGAAGAATCTATTCCTTTGAGTCATGCTGGAGAAGAGTGTTGAACATACTATGAACTTCCCAAAGAACAAACGGTCTGTCCTGAAGGTGAAACCGGTTTGTTCCCTAGAGGCAAGGATTTTGAGGCTCCATCTCACATACTTTGTGCTCGTGGCTAGGAGGGACCAGTCCTTGGAGAACGACATCATGCTTGGAAGGGTGGAGGAATAGCACAGAAGAGGAAGACCCTGGATGAGATGGATTGAAACAGTTAACTGAGGTGATGAGTGTAGGTATGTCAGAGACAGTGAGATTGGCCCAGGATAGAGCAGGGTTCTGAGCTTTGTGCATAGGTTCACTATGAGTCAAAGTTGACTTGACAGCACATAACAACAACATAGTATAACAGATGGTGATAAGGCGGGCCACATAATTAACAGATGGTGATAAGGTGGGCCACATAATCTATCAACCAATGTTTTTTACAATTTATAAATTTAAAAATGGTTTTATAAATTAAAAAATTTGGTTTTGTTTAGTCATTCATATACATTTTAATGTTGTTGTTATGTGTCATCAAGTAGACTATGATTCATAATGACCTTACGCACAATAACTCTAAACCCTGCTCTATCCTGAACCAATCTCACCATCTCTGAGACATTTACCCTCGTTACCCCAGTTACTGTGTCAATCCATTTCATTTGGGGTTTTCTTCGTTCTGTGTTGTCCCTCCACTCTTCTAAGCATGATGTCCGTCTCTAAAGACTGGTCTCTCCTGGCCACATGCCCAAAGTATGTGAGACACAGCCTGAAAATCCTTGCCTCCAAGAAGCAACTTGGATTCTCCCTCTCCAAGACAGACCTGTCTATTGTTCATTTTGTATTTGGGTTATCAGTCTTTTTCTTGTACAAGCACAGTTGTTGTTGTTGTTGTTGTTGTTGTTAGGTGCCATTGAGTATGACCCCTAGTTGGGTCACTATGAGTCATACTCAACAGCACCTGAATCCTGTGCCATCCTCACAATCTTTGACACACTTGAGCCCATTAGCCCGTTGCTGAAGTCAATCATCTGGTTGAGGATCTTTCTCTCTTTTCCCAACACTCCACCTTGCTAAGTATGAGACCTCTCTCCAAGGAACAACTTTCTCTCTCCTAGCAACATGTCCAAAGTATGTGAAATGAAGCTTCAGAATTTGCCTCCCAGGAGCATTCTGGCTGCACCTTCTCCAAGATATATGTTTGTTCTTTTGGAAGTCTATGGAATATTCAGCACTCTTCAACATCACAACTCAAACATCAATTCAGTCATCCTTATTCACTGTTCACCTCTCAGATGCATAGCAAGTGACTGAAAGACCATGACCTGAATCAGGCACACCTTTGTCTTTAAGTGGTTTTCCATTCAACAATTCATACACATTTTGTTTGGTGACACTGACTGTAATCCCACAATGTAACAGCACTCTTTATACTTTCTATTTTATTCTTTTCATTCTTCTCATCCCTTCCTTCCTCCTTCCAGAGCTTGGTTGTTATGTGCTGTCAAGTCACTTGTGACTCATAGCGACTGTATACGCAAAAGCACTGAACTCTCCACTATTCTAAGTTCACTGTCCCTGACACACTTATTCCCATTACCCCAGTTATTTTGTCAATCCATCTCATCCAGGATCTTCCTCTCTTGTGCTGTCTCTCCATCCTTCTAAGCATTATATCCCTTTCCAAGGACTGGTCCCTCCTTACAACATGCCCAAACTATGTCAAACAGAGCTTCCAAATCCTTGCCTCTAAGGAGCAACTTAGTTTCACTTTCTCCTGAATGAACCTATTCGTTCTCTTAGCAGTCCATAGTATGTTCAAGACTCTTCTGCAGCCCCACAACTCAAAGGTAACAATTCTCCTTCTGTCATCCTTAGTCATTGACCAGATCGCTAATGCATAGCAAGTAATTGCAAAGACAATGGCCTGGATCAGGCACACCTTAGTTTCCAGACTACTATCATTGCTCTTCAGTACTATGGAGAGGTCCCTGACAGTAGATTTTACCAATGCAATTTGTCTTTTGAATTTCTGGCTGCTGGCACCAAGAATGTTGATTGTGGAGCCAAGCAAGCTGAAGCTGTTAACAATCTCAATCTCTTCACCATCTGTTATGATGCTGCCAGTGGGCCCAGAGGTGAAAATCTTTGTTTTCTTGATGTTGAACTTCAATCCATATGGAAGGCAGAAGTCCTTAACCTTCTGCAGTAAATGCTTCAGCTCTTCCTCAGTTTTGGAAAGCAAGGTTGTATCATCTGCATAATACAGTTCATTGATACAGTCCAATCCTGATACCACATTCCTCTGCATAGAGCCCAACCTCTAGGATGATCTATTCTGTATGGAGTGTGCCCTTGCTCTGTTCTGACAACTGCCTTCTGTTCCAAGTATAGGTTTTGCATAAGCACATACAAGTGTTCTGGGGTTCCCATTCTTCTCAGAGTCAGCCACGGTTTGTTCTGATCTACAGTCAAATGCCTTTGCAGTCAATGAAACACAGCTAAACATTCTTCTGATACTGCTTTCAGCTAAGATCTATCTAACATTGGTTATAATATGCCTAGTTCCACAGCTTCTTCTAAATCCAATCTGCACATCTGGCAGTTCTGTGTTGATGTGCTTTTCCAGTCGCTTTTGGATAATTTTCATCAGTATCTTGCTTGCATGTGATACTGATGATACTGTTTAATAATTTCCCCTGTTGGGTCACTTTTTTTTTTTAATGGGAAAATATAAAATTCTTTTCCAGTTAATTCAGGTGTTTGGACTCAAGATTTCTTGGGATAACCTGTTGAGCATGTCCAGGTCTGCATCTGTTTGTTGAAATATGTCAGTTGGTATGTATTCAATTCCTGGGGCCTTGTTTTTTTCCAATTCCGTCAGAGCAGCTTGAACTTCCTCCTTCACCACCACAGGCTCTTGATCATATGTTGCTTCATAAAAATTTTGTCAGCCAATTCTTTCTGGTACCGACTCTGTACTCCTTCCATCTTCTTTTGATGCTTTCTGTGTCATTCAACATTCTGCCCACATCCTCCTTAAGTATTACAACTCAAGACTTGAATGTGTTCTTCAGCTCCTTCAGCTTAAGAAATGCTGTTTGTCCCTTTTGATTTTCCAACTCCAGCTATGCACATTTCATTGTAATACTTTATTTTGTCTTCCCATGCTGCCCTTTAAAATCTTCTGCTCCTTAACTTCTTGATTTCTTCCCTCTTCTTTGGCTTTTCAGCATTCTAATCCAATATTCAGCGTCTCTTTTGACATCTGGCTTGGTCATTTCTTTCTCCTCCCTCTTTGTAATGACCTTTGCATTATTCCTGGATGATGTTCTCGATACCCTCCCACAGCTCTTCTGGTCTCCAATCATTAGTATTCAACGCCTCAAACCTGTTCTTGAGATAGTCTTTAAGTGGGATAAGTCTTTAAGAGGGATAAGCTCAAGGTAGAACTTTGGTTCTTGTGGATTGGATCTTTTTTTTCGCTTCAGTTTGAACTTGCATTCAAGTAGTTGATGATTGGATCCACAATCAGCACCTGGCCTAGTTTTCACAGCTGATACTGAGCTTCTCTAATTATTTTTCCCACTTTTATAATTGGATTCCTGCGTAGGCCATCAGGTGAGGTCATTTGAAACATGCAGTGTTTCCTTGCTCTGTTCTGACAACTGCCTCTTGGTCCAAGTATAGGTTTTGCATTAACATGATCAATTGTTCTGGGATTCCCATTCTTCTCAGAGTCAGCCACAATTTGTTGTGATCCACACAGTCAAAAGCCTTTGCATAATCAGTGAAACACAGATAAACATTCTTCTGGTATTCCCTGCTTTCAGCCAAGATCCATCTAACATCAGCTACAATATCCCTAGTACCACGACCCCTTCTAAACCCAGCCTGGACTTCCAGCAGTTCTCTGCTGATGTGCTGTTCCAGTCGTTTTTGGATGATCTTCAGTAGAATTTTGCTTGCATGTGAAATCAATGAGATTGTTCTATAGTTTCCACACTCTGTTGGGTCACCTTTCTTTGGAATGGGAACAAATATAGATCTCTTCCAGTCAGTTGGCCAAGTGGTTGTTCTCCAGATTTCTTGGCACAACTTGGTGAACACATCAAGGGCAGAATCTGTTATTTGAAATACATCAATTGGTATACCATCTATTCCTGGGGCTTGAACTTCTTCATCACCATAGGCTCTTGCTCATATGTTGTTTCATGAAATTCTTCTGTGTCTGCCAATTCCTTTTCAATACAGTGACTCCGTATATTCTTTCATCTTCTTTAAATACTTCCTGGATCATTTAACATTCTTCCTAAAGCATCGTGATTATAGCAACTTGAGGTCAGAGATATATAGATATATACACGCATGCACACATTCCTTTAGGTTACATATAAAGTACATGTAACTTTGCCCTGTTAGCTCTACTATGTACCTGCATCTATTTATAGCACAAACTCATATGCCAATAAACTGTCAAACCTATAGTACACTCTCATTCACCTATGTATGTTCAGCCTGTGTCAGATTGTGTATCCAATGATGATTAATATCTGGTGTTACTGACAATGTCAGTATGTGTACGTAAAAGCATTTACCTTTGTTGTCTAACTCTTGTGCACCCGTTTTCCTTTTCCTTAGTGATACCGTGTAAACACATCCTTATTGTATATTGCCTTCCCTTCACCCAAATCAATACACACCTGTAATTTAATGATTTTTTTTTGTCCTTGCTCTCCCTTATCCCAGGTAACCTTCAAAGAATATTTGTGTATTTTCTTTTTGTAGCAGATTATTTGATTGACTTATTTTACTCACCATGATGTCCTCCGTGTTCATCCTTGTTATGAGATGATGTCCAGATTCTTCACTGATCATTAGCATTACACGCTTTTTCCACTGTACCAGTTTGTTTATCCATTTATCCACCGATGGGCAGATTGTTCATCTCCTTCCTATTGCAAATGCTGCTGCAATGAACATGTATCACCCATACAAGAT
The DNA here is from genome assembly GCF_000299155.1 of Elephantulus edwardii. Lineage (NCBI taxonomy): Eukaryota > Metazoa > Chordata > Mammalia > Macroscelidea > Macroscelididae > Elephantulus > Elephantulus edwardii. The sequence continues at coordinate 3,160,205 of NW_006400019.1, read as the reverse complement.
CAAAAGGGCAGTATTTACTCAGGGCTAAAAAAACAGGAGGCAGGTAAGGGTAAGGACAAATGAAAAAAACAGGAAATGCTAGAAGAGTGCTATTACAATATAGGGATTGTAATCAATGTCACAAAACAGAATATGGATGAAATACTAAATAAAAAAAATATTGCCCTTTAAACATTCATTCAAATCACATTAAAAGGTTAAAAAAAAAGAGAGGGAGGGAGTGTGCACTGGCTCACATGAAAAAAAAAAAAATTAGAGAAGTATTTTAAAGCCAGATCAAGTAGGACATGGTAGATCATTTTAGAGTTTCTGGCTTTGCTCTGATATGGGAAAGCCCTGGAAAGATTTCAGAACAAAAAACACACACGCCTTGACATTATTTTATTCCTTATGGCAAAGGTGAAAATGAAAGAGCCCAGAAGGGGCTGCTATGACGTTAGTTAGAAATAGCTGATGAAATAAATGTGATTTATCAGAGCACGGTTTTTTCCTGAGATAGGAGAAAGGAGGAATAATGAGTCTACAACTCAGGGGTAGTTAAGGATTAAATTTTTTTTTTTAGTGTGTGAAAGGAGGATTGAATTTTATCATCGAAAATGTTACAAATGCTAAACCTGTGGCTGTATTTCAATTTGTCATGTAAATGTGGCCAAATAAGCATGGGATGTTAGAAGCCAATCAGTTTTGAGATATAAAAATAAACTAGGCACAGAAGGAAACTGGAAGATACACACTGCATGAAGATCATCAAGGAACCCAGGAAGAGAGGGAAAAGGTGCCAAAGGGGAGCAAATGCTTTGCCCTAGAGATGGTGCTTTGAATTCAAACTTCAAGCCTTTTAAGAAATTATTTGTTACAACCACAGGTTAAGACAGGGCTCAGATCTATTCTGTGGATCACTGTGAGTCATATTTGACTCAATGGCACTTAACAACTATAGTACTATTACTGATATAGCATGTTGGATGTCAATACTCAGCAGAGAAAATCCCTCAGAATAGGTTTGTGAGGGTAGACTCAAAAACTGAACAAGCACAGAAGACATGGATGCTCAAAGTTTATTGAGGAGAAAACTTACATAGGAAATACTGAAACATTGGTCAATGGTGGCAGGCTGGCTGGTTTGCAATCTGACCTAAGCCTGGATGGGAGTTTTACAGGGTGTGTTAGCGGGTATAGATGAGCTTCAGGAGGTTATTAAGTTTTTTAGCTATTCCTTCCATCCGGATGTTCTGATGTCTGTATTGTCTATTTAGTTCCTGTTAAGTTCTAGGAAGGGAGGAAGGGCTGTTTACCCAGTCATGTAAATCCCAGGAATAGGGAAGTGGTTGCCACAGTTTACTCACTTCCAAGGCAAGGAGAAACGCTGGTGGCAAATGATTAAGCTTGGAGCCTGGTCAGGCTCTTAGCAAAGGAGCATTTGAAGAGGAGCTGAGCTATGTATCTGTACATGGCAACATTAGAGAACTAAAATAGCAGTCAAGAAAGCCAAGTGAGAGAGAAAAATTTGGGTACCATCAGTGCTGGAATTTTTATCAATATGCGATTTGATAAACTCAATTTACACTGAAAAGAGGTACAAAGAGTAAGCCTTAACTACTCATTGCCTTCACGGTAGAATGGATTCATAGCTGTCACTAAGATTTTGGAAGATGAAAACTGAGAAGATATTGCCCATCTTTCTCCCACATAGCACACCAGAATTTAGAGGGAAAGCTCATATAACTAGCACATGAAACAGATAAGGGACATGTAGAAAGTAAGAGGAAAATTAGCCCAAGATCTTAATTTTCAACATCAAGAAAACACAAACTCTTAAAACTGGATCAATAAACACTGTCATGAAAAACAGAAAAGATTAAAGTTGTAAAGGATTTCACTTCACTAGAGTCCAGTCAACACCCATGGAAGCAATAGCTAAGAAATCAGGACATTGCACTTGGCAAATTTGCTGTAAAGGACATCTTTAAAGTGCTAAAGAGAAAGGTTATCAATTTAAAGACTAAGGTGTGCCTGACTCGAGCCATAGGGTTTTTGGGGAGGGTTGGTTTTTTTCCCCAACTGCCTTATATACATGTAAAAGCTGGACAATGAATATGAAGGTCAAATAACTGAAGTCTTTGAATTATTGTTTGGTAGAGTATTGAATATGCCATGGATTGCCAAAACCAGAATGCCATTGTCACTCCTTAGGACGGTGAGAGTTCATCTCACATACTTTGGGCAAGTTATCAGAATGGTCACTTTCTGGAGAAGGAAGGAGAGGGGTCAGCCAAGAAAAGCCTTTCAAAGAGACTGATATAGTGGTCGAAACACTGGGTCAAGCACAGAAGGCCAATGTTTTTTCCTAATACATTGGTTGCAGAGTCAGAACCAAATGATTGGCACCTAATCACAATACCTTACTTTCATATGACCATTTTTCTTGTGTGTGTGTCTGCCTTCCTTTTAGAGGGCATCAAACCAAGTCCATGGCAATTGAGCAGCAAATTCGACAATAGAGCAGGCTGCAATCTCTATGGCAGCAAGACTGCCACATTTTTCTCCCTCAGAGTGGTTGGTGGGTTGAACTGCTGACCTTTTGGTTAGCAGCAGTGTTTTAACCACTGTAACAAGAGCTCCTTAAAACACACTTGTTGAGTACCATCGAGTTGGAACTGATCCATACCTGACTCTCCAGTGGGTTTTCAGAGGCAGTTAACCGCCCCGGAGGAGCTTGCCCATCCTTTTCCCGTGTAAAACCTTCTAGCAGTTTTATATTGTCTGAATTAGTTTTGACCTTTTTTTACTTAAAAAATCTTTAGTATAATTTTTCATTTTAAAGTGTTTTCAGATATATTTTTCCCACTAAAAATTATTAACTTCTAATTTATCTGAGTTATGGCCATAACATGTGGTCGGTCCAGATGTTTTGTACTTTTGGAAATGTAATTGCATCATTAACTCAATTTATACTCACTTATTGAAAATGCTTTTTAAAAAATGGATCTGTAATAGGCAAAATTTTATATTAAATTAGCATCAATAGCAAGGACTAAATATTGTATTAAGACTCCCATCATATTTCTTCAGTTAAAAGAAGGGATGTTTAAGGGAGCTCAATTCTCAAATAAAGCTAAATTTAAAAATCCATACTATCTAAAATTGGAATAATTGTTACAAGCAAGCAATGAAAAGTGCTGAGTTTGTGTCACGGATGTTCTGTTTTTCTTCAGAAAAATGTCATTCCTATCATATCTCAACTTTCAAGACAGAATATGGTGATTCTGCTATAATAAAATGATCTTATTAGGAAAAAAACCTCCCATATTTCTGTTTTCCCTCCCATTTCTGATACTTTATATATTGAAACAATGATATTCAGCAGATATGTATCATCGAGTCGCCTGTGACTCATAGCAACTCTATGTACAACAGCCCTAAACCCTGCTCTATCCTGTGCCAATCTTATTGTCTCTGACACACCTACCCCTATTACTCCAGTCACTGAAGCAAAACATCTCATCAAGGGTCTTCTTCCTCTCCTGCACTGTCCCTCCACCCTCCCAAGCATGAAGTCCCTCTCCAAGGACTGGTCCCTCCTTGCAACATGTCCAAAGTATGTCAGATAAAGCTTCAGAATCCTTGCCTCCAAGGAGCAGCCTGATTTCACCCTCTCCAGGATGAATCTGTTTGCTCTCTTAGCAGTCCATGGTACATTCGCTACTCTTCTCCAGTACCACAGCTCAAAGGCATCAATTCTATTATCCCTAGTCATTGTACAGCTCTCTGATGCATAGCAAGTGATTGCAAAGACCATAGCCTATATCATGCTCACCTTGGTCTCAAGACTGACATCACTGTTCTTCAGTACTCTGGAGAGGACTCTGACAGCAGACTTTCTCAACGCTATACATCTTTGAATTTCCTGACTGCTGGTGACAGGACTGCTGATTATGGAGCCAAGCACACTAAAGGTGTTTACAATCTCGGTCTCTTCACCATCCATCACGATGCTGCCCTTTGAAATCTTCTGTTCGGTTCCTTTAATATCTTGATTTCTTCCGTTTGCTTTAGCTTCTCGGCACTCTAGCGCAATATTCAGAGTCTCTTTAGAAGATATATGTTTACAAAAGTTTTATCTTTACTGTAAATGGTAGCCTTTATGTATGATCTTGTTTTAAATCTTCAAAACAGTAATTCCTTACCCCCCTAAAAAAACCCAGTAACTTCCTGATAATATTATACCAAATCACCTCTTTTGTATACCACCTAACCTGCTTGCTATTTATTTATTGTCCTTAAGTGATTTTTTCCTCTTACATCCTCCCCTTCCAACCCCAGTAACCATCAAAGAATTCTCGTCTTGGGGTTTGATTTCCATCCCCTTCTTTCTTTCTTTCTTCTGCGTTTAAACATTTCCCTTGATATTTTTTGACTCATGTCAAGATTTAAGTCTATAAAACATTTGATACTAATAAGGTATTAATCTCTAAAATACATAGAATACTCCAATACCTCAACAAGAAAAAGACAAATTCATATACAAAATGGGAAGGAGACATAAACAGACACTTCACCAGGCATTCACATGACCAACAAAACCTCCACAAACCATGAAGAAATGCTCAACCATTAGCTATTGTAGTTGTTAAGTACTGTTGACCACAACCCACAGTGACCCTATGAACAAGAGATTTGAATCTTGCCCTCTCCTGCACCATCTTCTCCATGTCTGACATACTTGAAGCCCACTGTTAGTCACTGTCAATCCATCTTGTTGAGGGTATTCTTTTTTTCCTCTGATCATCCACCTTTCCCAGCTTGATGTTTTTTCCCAAGGATTGGCCCTCCTGACAACATGCCCAGAGTAGGTGAGATAAAATTCTACCATCCTTGCCTCTAAGGAACATACCAGTTTCACTTCCTACAACTTGTTTGTTCTTTTAGCAGTACATGGGATATTTGGTACATCACCTATTTTTAAAAAAACCAAACCAACCACCTCAAACTCATTTCCAGTTAGCTGGAACCAACTTAAACCACCTGTCTCTGCGTTACTTTACTACTAGGCCATCAGAGTTCCCTCATGCTGTTCTTCTAAAGTGAAGGGAGTCTCTTGCTGAGCACAGAGCTCAAGTTAGGCAGAGGTGGAAGCCACAGTAGGAGTGGCATTCTGACTGCCCAGTCATAACTTGAGACCCAGAAATGGTAATTTTGCTTCCATGCCTCTCATCACCGTTTCCCAGAATTCAGTTTGCTCAGGGATGTGATTAGTGTTTCAGTAACAGGTACAGTTAGACTAACTGATCAGTGGCTCTAGTCAGGCATGTAGTGGGTTGATTAGAAGTTTTAGTAAGAAGTGAGATTAGTGACTATAAGTTAGAGTTAGTACAGCCTGATTTCCATCCCTATCCGGCCTAAAAGGAAGTAGTTAGAACTGAAAAATCATCACTGTTTCCCTGCTTAGTAGATTTTTCCAATGCAATACATCCCCTGATCTCCTGACTAATGGTACACCAACGGTGCTAAATGCAAAATCAAGTAAGATTAATGGCAGTTTCAATCTTTTCTCTACCATGTTTCCTATCAGTATAGTGGTGAGGATTTTTGTCTTCTTGACGTTGCAATGTAACCTATATTGAAGACTGTAGCCTTGAGCTTCTGCAATAAGTGTTTTAAGTCCTCCTCACTTTCAGCAAGCAAGGTTATGTCATCTGCATAATGCAGACTGTTCATGAGTTGATGCCACATTCTTCTTCATAAAGTCCAGCTTTGTGAATTATTTTCTCAGCATACAGACTGGAGAGGAGAAAGGATATACTTCTGATGTGCATGGTTCTTGATTTTAAAACATGTGTTCCCTTGCTCCATTCATACTACAGCTCCATTCATACCATGGTCTAGGTACTGCATGAACACAATTAAGTGTTCTGAAATTCCCATTCTTCTCAATGTTAGCCATAGTATGTTATGATTCACAAAGTCAATATGATTATAAAGCTCAAATTCTAAAATATGAGAATTGAAAATAAAATCATGAAAGCAAAGCTAAATCAAGGAACTTAGGTATCGGTCAGACTAACATCTCAATTGCTTGTTTATATACCTTCCTTCTAAAGATTTTATGTTGTTTCTATAAACCTAAGTTCTTGGACATGCTAGTTATCAGTACAAGTAAATAAATTTTACAAATATGTGAAAAAGTCCAACTTTAGAAACACTAACAATGAAAAAAGGTGTCATGCCACAGTTTGAACTCCATTGCTTTAATGTTATGAAACACAAGTACAAAACATTGTACAAGTTTTTATTACATGAAGAATAATGCATTTGAGTTTTTACCAGAATCTGTATCAACTAGTACTAGTCACTATATTAATAAATTTCTATAAGAATTTTTAAAATTAATTCTAGACAAATGAATTTTAAAAGCTTACAACTTTTTCCCACTGCAGATTGAGTTTTAGTATTTCTGTTAAATTTCTTTGAAGAACTGTTAATAAATATAAAACTGAGTTAGTCAAGAGTGCTGAACAGGTTATCTTAGTACATTCACACTGAAGTCTCTTATGTTGGTGTCACAAAGATATCGTGCATTTATTTGGGATAAGAAACATGGTCTCACAGCTCTCTTCCTATGTGGAAAGTAATGAGACAAGCCAAGGACGACAGAATCAAAAATACTCCACATGGGCTGAAGAAAACTCAGACTCCAAATGTGCACATACTCCTCCCTGTAACCTAGTTTAAGCACATCAAGTCAGAGTAACAATAGCCAATAATGAAAAGTAAACTGGGCTAGCATCCAGCATTGTTTGGGGTCACTGAAACTCAGGTCTTTCTATGACAGACAAAATGTGATGAACTAAACATTTATTTTACTGGGAAATGTGAAAAAAATTAAAGTAGTACTAATTTAGTAAAATATTGAAAATTATTTTTGTTTTTATAAATAGGCAAAATGGTATATATCTTTTTAAAAAAGTTTTAATCCTCATTCTTGCTGCTAAAAAAAAATCATTCAATGTTATGCCAATCTTTAAGGATAAATTTAGAGGTACTTAAGATAACATGTGTTTGGAAAACAGAACTATATTTTCTAATTGCCAGTATTATGCTTTGTTCTTGGTACAATCATCTTTGTTTCTTCTTTTTACATCCCAATTATAAACCCTGGCCATATCTGCAAGAATTGTTAAAGAAAATGGAAATGCAATTCTGAAGGCACAAAAATTATCCACACAAATACCAATATCAACTTGTGTTGTAAGTCATCTTGCTATACGATTGACTGCTAAGAAAACACTGTAATGAAATTCCATTAAAATGAAACCATTAATTGTTTAGCATATCTAATAAAATATGGCATATTTAAGAAATATGTGATAGGCATTGCTGAGTTTTAAAAATAGTACCTCATCTTAAAATTTCAAAGAGCATTTCATACTTAAATCATTCAATAATGTGATATTTAAATTAGTACAATTATTAATAATGTTCTTTCTTACTCTCCTATTACCTTCACAAGACCTTCATGCAATTTATGAAATCCTACTTTTTCAGATGAGGCAATGGACATCTGAATAAAGTGGGTGAAGTCCTTCCCTCAGAGTCTTAGTACAATCGTTCTTAGCAGTAAGATTCCCATGCCACATCTTCCTAGCTTTTCCATGCTTGCAGGGCACATCTTGGTGATTACCTTTCACATCGCTCTGATAGCTATCTAGTCTCTAGACTCACTCCTTTTCATAAACATTGCCCTTGCCTTGGCCCTAAGTCATCTCACAGATGTCATCCCTCATACAAGTACTTAGTACCCATCATGTGCTATATGAAGTAGAGAATGATTAACTCCCGCAAATGACGGCAAATGTGTTTTTAAGCACAGTTGTCAATTTAAAAAGTGTACAGCAACGTGTTAATAAAAAAGAAAAAAACAACACCTCAGCTCGGCTCATGCTATGGAGTTGGAACTGACTCCTAGCTGACCCTCCAGCAAGCTTTTAGAGGCTGTGAACCGCACAGGAGGAGACTGTTCATCTTTCTCCTTCAGAGATGCTCATGGATTTGAACGAGTAACCTTTAGGTTACCAAGGCAACTCCCTACAGAGCTCCCTAGGCCACCAGAGTAGTAACTAATAATTAATTGGTGTTACTGACACACAGAGCACACTGGGTCAGAACAGGAAGGGTTAACTAGCGTGAGATGAGAATGGCTGAGGACACTTTGTAAAGCAGCTATGTGTTTATCTAACTTGTGACAAGGAATCACATAGTAATTTTTACCAGAGATAGTGCTATAGAGAATATGAAGGACAGACGGGAGGAAGAGAAGCTGAAAAAGTTATCAGGCTGAAGTTGTCAACTGAAGCTATGACAATGGCACAGAGGGCTTGACTGGAAAAACAATTAGGAGAAAAATGTGACCAAAATCCCCCAGGTGATTGAATCTCAGTGGTAAGGAAGACAGAAGAGTGAAGAATGACTTTCGCCTATTTGTATTGGGTGACTTCAGCAGGAAGCCCAAAGGAGAGTGAGTTAGAGAAAGCGAGTTAGAGAAAAGGCAAGAGCTCAGTCATCTAGACAACCTATCTGCATGTCTCTTTGCTAGTCTAAATCCTGCACTGCCTTTAAAAGCTGCTCAAGTTTTATCTTCTCAGCAAAGTCTTCTTGAGCTAACTAGCTCATATTTATCTTTCCCTACCTTTAGATTAAGGAGCCCTTGTGGCACAGTGGTTAAGTGCTTGGCTGCTAACCAAAAAGTGGTTGGGTTCAAACACATCAATAATCCCACGGAAAGCTCGCGTAGTCTGCTTCCGAAAGGGTTACAGCTTCTACTCTGTCCTACAGTGAGTCAGAAGCAATTCATCAGCACAATAACAAATTCAAACTGCTTTGGTGTTGCATACATTAGCTTACGTATATTGTGCTATAAAATGAACAGTTTTACTTACCTAGTTCTTACAGAAAACAACTCATTCCCTCTCTTTTTCATATTGATTATCTTACCAATCCTATGCCCCTTAGGACTTAGCACAAGTACATGAACACAGGAGACATCTAATGGGTGTTTGTGGAACAAATTACTTAATAAGCTAAAAAAAAAGTCTCAGAAAAGTATTATTTCGAAGAAATGTACTCTGGGTCTAACTTGACATTGTTATTCCCATACCATCACATTTCAATTAATCATGTACAATAAATAAAAGTATTACTTCCAAATATTTATAACTTCTATATTTTGTAATCTCATGCTAGCATAAAAAATAAGGACACTTTTTCATTAAAGCAAGACAAGAGTATTTTTTTTAAAAAAGCTTTTTCCTTTTTAACCTCCCCTGCCCCCTTTTTTTAAAAAAAAAAGGATACTGACTTCTGTGGTAGTAAATTGATCTCGTAGAAAGTCCAAGTCTTCCTCAAGAGAATCAAGATTTTTTGTGGCAGTTGATAAGTTCTTTTCCAACAGTGCCTGAGCTTCATCAATATCATATTCAAGCATAACATTAGCCTGAAGAGAAAAATTAACAATTTTAAACATTTACAGGTTAGAGCAGAGGCTGAGTAGTTCTAACACACTGTGTGGCCCACAAAGTTGAAGATAATTACGGTCCAACCCTTTATAGGAAGTGTTTGCCAACCCCCGAGTTAAAAAAAAAAGTATCTACACATACTATGTCATTTAATTTTCAATATAATCCTGGTGAGGCAAACGGTTTTTATAATTAAGAAAACGGAGACTCAGAAGAGTTGGCTCAAATAGCTAGTAAATAACTGGTAGGATGAGGATAAGAATAAACACGAGCTGAGCTCCAGCTCAGTAAATGGGTTTCTCTGCTAACACAAAGGTTGTGCTCCTATGGTGGTTCAAGCCCACCAGCTGCTGTGTGGGAGAAAGATGAACAATGTCGCCTCAAGCAATTTACAACCTCAGAAAACCTTCTGGAAAATCAGCTATAAATGGGTTCCCACTTGATGGCTACGAGTTTGTGGGTTCTTTTAGTATCTCCTAGCTGCTCAAAATCTAGCAGTTATCTTTCTTAATTTCTCTTTCCCATAAGCACAAGAGAACAACAAGGTAGCTGTTGTCACGAAGCACCACCACACCCCCAAGCACTGCTGTACGCTCCTCTCTGAGGGTGCAGACATCCAGCAACAGACATGAATGATAATGTTTCAGTTAAAGTACTACCTCAGACCAGCATCCATCCTCAGCTCACAGCAAAGCAACTACAGAAACAGGCCAAGAAGGTGGAGAAGTCCAAGGCCAAGCAAGTCAAAGTGAAGAAGGCTCTTGTGGAGTGAGCATGCGTGTATACTGAGAAAGCCATCCACAAGAACACGGTGATGAACTCCCTGTACATGGCCTCCTGCATGGCCACTGTGGCCTTCAATGTCCAGACTGTGACTATGAAGTGGGGGGTGACTAAAAATATGGCCCAAGTCACCAAGGTCCTGGACAAGGCCTGAGTGCCATGGATTTACAGAAAGTTTCTGCAGTCATGGACAAGTTTGAACAGCAGGTCCAGAACCTGGATGCACACACCTCAGTGGTGGATGAGTCCATGAGCTCTGCCACCAGACTGACCAGACCACAGGAGCAGGTGGAAAGCCTCATCATGCAAAGTGCAGAGAACAGCCTAGAAGTCCTCAACGAGCCAAGCCAGCTTCCCGAGGGGGCCTCTGCTGTGGGCAAGAGCCCTGTGAGTGGCCACGAGAACCAGCTGTCACGGAGGCTGGCAGCCTTGAGGAATTAGCAGAGGCCAACTGTGGCTGGCCTCCTACCCCTGACCACTCCACGACCCTAGACACCCCAGTGGAGGAGGCTGCTTCTTTTATCTTCCTTTCTGCTTCATTGCCTCCTCTCAGCTCCTCCTGCCCAGTACGGAGGCTCCAGACTGTCCTCTGGGGTCGGTGGGGGGGCTCTGTGCTGGAGTGAGTGCACAAGCTTGTGTAGGTGACTGCTGTCACTCAGACTGACCCCTTCAAGGCGATGTTGTCAACTGTCAAGTGTGGCATGTCGTTATGGGTCAGCCCCTTCCCTGGGCCATTCTGCACACCACAGGCCTCGTCTGAGTAGCCAGCTCCCTCAGTGGGAAGGACAGATGGCCCTCGGCAGGTTGAGCATCACCCAGTGCCACCAAACATCCTCCTGGCCACCTTTACAGTTGGAATTCTCCCTGCCACCTCCTCAGGAGGCGGGTGATGGATCAGACAAAGCCCCTGACTGACCATAGGGCAGAGCTGCCTGGACGGCCAACCAGGTACACACACAGCCTCATCCACTGTGTCTCCTCAGGCCAGCCCCTCGGTGAGGCCCTCACGGCTGCCTCCCGTTGTCCCCAGGTAGAGAGTGCCTACTCCCTGCCCATCCTGAGCGTGCATACTAACATGTGTGCAAGGCCCAGCCCCACGCCCTGTTCCTGTCACTGTAGCGATGGGCCTCCTGCCTTCTTGTGTGTGTGTGCAAGCATGTGTACAAGCCACAGCCCGCACCCTGTTCCCCTCACTGTAGGAGATGGGCCTCCTGGCTTGTGTGTGTGTGCGCGCGCGTGCGTGTGTAAACAGTTGGGCCTCATTCAAGTTACTCCTCTAGGGGCCTTGACACATGGCCTCGGCCTCACCCAGTGGGGTCTGAGCCTAGGCTGCTGTTTGGTTTTTTCCATTTTCTGATGTTCACATCATTTTCTTGAAGCTGCCAAGATTTCTCTTTGTATTTTTGCCAAAAGAGAAAAGCAAGTGGTGGTGGTGGTGGTGGCGGCGGCGGCGGCAGTGGTTTTAGTGGTGGTGGGTGTCTGATGTCTCACTGTCTAACAGGATGTTGGGACCACCTATACAGTTGAGCAACGTGTCCATCTGTCCTGCATGCCTCGTGCAGCACTCTGTTGGGGTCTTCTTTGCATAGGTCACCTGGAAGTTCTGTAGGTATTGGGGGGCGTGGGGAACAGGCTGGGTTCATAAGATTGGCTGTCCTCCCTGTTTTCATCAAAGGGGAGTGGGCTTGTGAGCCCCTTTCAAGTCTCTGACACGAATGCTGAGGGAATCAGAATCTCTGCTGTTTTACAACTTATTTTTAACTTCACTTTGAAATCAGTTTAAACTTACATATAAGTTGTAAAATTTTTAAAAAAGGAACAATAAGTAAAAGTACAGTTGGGGCCTTACTTTATACCTCAATAAGCATGAATACAAAATGGATCAGACCATAGAAAAATTATTTTGTAATCTTGGAGTAAGAGTAGCTTTCCTAGGACATTAAATCAAGAAGATAAATGAGAAAGTAAAAAAGGAAACAAAACAATGGGGGGGGGGTGGAAATCTTTGTAACCCAGATCACAGGCAACTGACTAATCTCCCCTATTATAGAGAGCCCTACAATTTTTAAGAAAAAGTTGAGTGGTCTATCATCCAACACAAAAGCAAGCTAATAACATACACAAAACCAAATTTAAAATGGATTAAGGACCTAAATGTGAAAACTAAAACCATAAAATTCTTAGAAGGAAATACAGGGGCAAGGCAATGAAGTCTAGACTTTAAAATAGATTATCTAATATAATAACAAAAGTACAAATAACAGGTGCTGTTTGTGTGCTTGTTCGGTGTGGACCTGGTACCTCTTATGTGAAGTAGCAGCTGAGAGGTGAAGAGACTCTGGCACTTGCCACGGCTGACAAGAAACCCAAGCAAGGAGTCAAGACTGAGAACAATGATCAAATTCATGTGGAAGTGGTGGGACAGGATAGTTCTGTGGTGCAGTTCAAAATTAAGAGGCGTGCACACCACTTAGTAAACTAATGAAAGCTTATTGTGAATGACAGGGTTTGTCAATGAGGCAGATTAGAGGCAGATTAGATTCCGATTAGATGGACAGCCAACCAATGAATCAGATACACCTGCACAGATATGGAAGATGAAGATACAACTGACGTGTTCCAGCAGCAGACAGGAGGTTTCTTCTAAAAATAAAAACAGAGGAGCCTGCTGTTTTACTCCAGAACTCTTTTCCTACACATCAAGGATACATTCTCAATTAGAAAACCACAATTGGGTTCCAGCACCTCCTGATTCTACAGTATAGTTTTTTTTCTCTCTTCTTTCATTTCCCCCTCACTATTCTTTGATTATACATAAAGTAACTGGTGCATGTGGACATGCCTATTGCGGGTTTATTTGTTGTTCGTTTTTTTATAAACTAACTGGCCAATGGTATGTTTTGATCAATATCTAGTGGAGATGGGATGGGGGAAAATCCTGGTTCTATGAAAATCCCCCCTTTCTCCCTAAGTGGCATGCTCATTCAGCTCTTAGCTTTGTATTCCAGTAAATGATTTTGTTCTCACTGTTTAACAAAAAACAAAATTAAAAAAAATTCTTACATACCTTGTTTGATTGGAGAATTTTAATGTTTTTCATTTATCATTGAAAAACCAAGGACAATTTTATAACTTCTGTACATAGCTGTTATATGTAGGACAATCTGTCCTTAAGTAAGGGTAAAATACTCTAAGAGAAATGAATCCTAGATAGTTTGCCCTTCAAGCCAAGTGCCTTGTTGTTTAAACAAACTTCTTGGCTTTTTTTTTTAAAGTACAAACAAAAAAACACAAAACAGGACTCATAAAAAGAAAATATTTTGGTCAACAAAAGACTACAAAAAAGTCAAAAGAAAAGGGCCCAACTGGGAGACTATCTTTAAAACCATGTATCTAGTGAGAATCTAATAACTTACCTTAATTATAAAAAAATGCCAAACAACCCAATCAAAAACCGACAAAATGCTTGAATAGCTACTTCAACAAAGAAAATATTGGAAAGGTCAACAAGGACATAAAATGATGCTCAACCTCATTAGTTACCAGAGAGATGCAAATCAAAACCACAATTGAACCAGGCTCCTTGGGAGAAAAACAGGCAACTTCCTCCAGTTACAACAGACAGCCTCAGAGATCCATAAATTAAGGGGGTGGGAAAGGTTTAAGGTGGCTTCTTTCAGTAAGAACTAACCCATCAGCAGTGAGTTTAAAGAAAGTTAAGATTTTTTTTTTAAACGATTTTTTTTAAAAAAGAGAAAACTATAAATGTTGGTGAGTATGTGGAGAAATGTAACCCTTATCCATTATCAGTTAGAATACAAAATGGTATACAGCCCTTGTGGAAAACTGTGTAGTGGTTTCTCAAAAAATTAAAAACATCCTAAGGGTTCCTCCTGGGGTCTCAAGTCCATAAAGACAATACCTTACTTTGGTGTAGAAATTACTGAAGTCTTAAAAGCCTGTGAATATTCATTTAAGGTTCCAACTATTGGTCTCTCTCCCTGTCTGGAGCAGAGAGGGAAGAAAACGAAAGATGAAAGAAAACAATTAGTCCAAAGACTAATGGAACACACAAACTTCAACCTCCATTATACTGAGGCCAGAAGAATTAGGATGGTGCTTGGCTACTGTTGCTGACTACTCTGAAAAAAGATTAGAGTAGAAAGTCCTGGATAGAGTAGGAGAAAAATGTGGAACAAAACTCAAAATAATAAAAATGACCAAATATATTGGTCTGACAGAGATCAGTAGAACCCTCTAAGTCTTTTCATCATCCTTCAAGCCTGGAACTGACACTGGGGCTCAATTTTCTGTCAAAAAGTATACACCCACAAGAGTGAACATCACAACAAGGGAAGTACTCACTCTTTGGAACAATCAACCATATGAGATTAAAAAGGACAGCATTCCCCAGGGATCTCAGAAAGAAAGAAGAATAAGAAATACAGGCAAATGGAAATGAGTAGTAGCCAAGCACCATCTAATTCTTCTGGCCTCAGTATAATGGAGAAGTTGAAGTTTGTGAGTTCCTATTCAAAAGAAAGGTGATCTGACAGAGTGCGGAATTTATCGAACAATATCATTAATAGCACATGCAAGCAAGATTCTGCTGAAGATTATACAAAAATGATTGGAACAGCACATCAACAGAGAACGGCCAGAAGTGCAGAATGGGTTCAGAAGAAGTCATGGTACTACAGATATTATAGCTAATGTTAGATGGAATCTTACCTGAAAGCGGGGAGTACCAGAAGAGTGTCTGTGTTTCATTGACTATGCTAAGGCTTTTGACTGTGTGGACCACAACAAACTATGGCTAACTCTGAGAAAAATGGGAATCCCAGAACACAATTTGAGTATCTTTTAAAAACATTACACTGAATGAAATAAGTCAATAAGTCAATCACAAAAGAGCAAATATTGCACTATTTATATATATATACCTCGAGTTGCTATAATCAAGGATGCTATAGGCAGAGTAATAAATGACCCAGGAAGTATTAAAAGAAGATGAAAAGAATATACTGAGTCACTGTATTGAAAGGAATTGTCAGACACAGAAGAATTTAATGGAACAACATATGAGCAAGAGCCTATGGTGATGAAGGAAGAAGTTCAAGCTGCTTTGAAGGAAACAGCAAAAAATAAGGCCACAGGAATAGATAGTATACGAGTTGACATGTTTCAGCTAACAGATGCTGCCCTAGACAAGCTCACCAGGTTGTGCCAAGAAATCTGGAGAACAACCACTTGGCCAACTGACTGGAAGAGATCTATATTTGTTCCCATCCCAAAAAAGGGTGACCCAACAGAGTGCAGAAACTATAGAACAATATCACTGATTTCACATGCAAGCCATATTCTACTGAAGATTATCCAAAAACGATCGGCACAGCTCATTAGCAGAGAACTTCCAGAAGTCCAGGCTGGGTTTAGAAGGGGTCGTGGTACTAGGGATATTATAGCTAATGTTAGCTGGATCTTAGCTGAAATCAGGGAATACCAGAGGAATGTCTATCTGTATTTCATTGACTATGCAAAGGCGTTTAACTGTGTGGACCATAACAAACTGTGGCTGACTCTGAGAAGAATGGGAATCCCAGAACACTTGATCGTGCTAATGCGAAACCTATACTTAGACCTAAGAGACAGTTGTCAGAACAGAGCAAGGAAACACTGCAAGGTTCAAAATTGGGAAGGGCGTACGCCAGGGATGCATCCTGTCTCCATACCTTTTCAACTTGTATGCAGGACAGATCATCTGGGAGGCTGGGCTCTATGAAGAGAAATGTGGCATCAGGATTGGTGGAAGGTCTATCAACAATCTGCGTTATGCAGATGACACAACCTTGCTTGCTGAAACTGAGGAGGACCTGAAGGGCTTGCTGCAGAGGGTCAAGGACTGCAGCCTTCAATATGGATTGAGGCTCAATGTCAAGAAGACAAAGATTCTCACCACTGGA
>NW_006400019.1:3135805-3143567 GCF_000299155.1 Elephantulus edwardii | reverse complement strand
CTCCTTGGAGGCAAGGATTCTGAGGCTTCGTCTAACATACTTTGGACATGCTGTAAGGAGGGACCGGTCCTTGGAGAGGGACATCACGCTTGGGAGGGTGGAGGGATAGTGCTGGAGAGGTGAATTGATTCAGTGACTGGGGTAATCAGGATGGGTGTATCGGAGACAGTGAGATTGGCACAGGACAGAGCAGAGTTTAGGGGTGTTGTACATAGGGTCGCTATGAGTCGCAAGCAACTCAACAGCACATAACAGCAACAGCATATATAAATAAAAAGCTGGAGTGGCATCCACTTCCTAAACATGTCTCAGAAAACTCTGAACTTTGAAAAACAGTAGTATCGAAAGGCTTCAGGTCTTTTGTTTATAGGGTTGCTATGAGTCATGCTCGATTCCATGGCAATCAATACCACCACAACTTCCCTAATAAACCACATCATTTTAAGCATGGTCTGTGAGTTCTATATAGGCTCTGGAATGAATTACTGAACCCAAAAGAAAAATAAGAGTGCCAAAGGGAGGGTTACCTAGGGCTGGAAATGGTAAAAAAGTTAAGAGCGGTAGTATATTTTTATGTAAACTGAGTAAACTCCTGTGTGTTAGTTGCCTATGTACACTGTATGACAGGAATATTATCTTCCAAACAATCAGCTTTTGGTTGATGGTATTTCTCCTTCCTCCTCTAAAAGGTAAGTGAATTCTGACACTGTTTGATTACATCTGTTCTTTTAGTATGCTATACTGAGATGGCTTGCATGTTGCTATGTATAATTGTAGAAAGCTCTAATAGCACTGTTGTTAAGCGTCACCAAATCGAGTACAACTCATAGCGATCCTATAAACAAGTGATCTGAACTGTCCTATTGTGTGCTAACCTCACAATCTCTGATACACTCAAATAAGGAATTGTGCTACCAGCCCAAATCCTCTAGCTGTTTTGCAAGGGGAAAAGATGGGCAATCTCCGCCTGTGAGATTAACTGTCTCTGAAAAATCTGCTTTGGGGTCAGCTATGGTTCGTTTCTGACTGGATGGTACACAACAGCAATATGTGTAATAGTGAAAGCTATGCCACTGGTATTTCAAGTAACAGCAGGGTCATTCATGGCGGACAAGTTTCAAGGAAGTTTCCAAACTAAGACTGGGAAGAAAGACCTAGAAATTTACATCTAAAAATCAGCCAATGAAAATCTCATGGATCACAAGAGAAGTATGCCTGATATAGTACAAAAAGATATCCCAGAGTTTCCCACAATCTGGGTGTTTCTGGATGTATTTTTATAGAATGGTATATCATCATCCTTTGAGCACTGTCTTTTCTATAAATTGGTTGTTGGCTTAATCAAATTCAGGTATGTGGTTTTGTTTTTCTCTATGATTATTTCTTAAATGCTCAGGACACAAACTGATTATTGAGTGTAATTTTTTTATTGTGTTAAAATATAAATAACAAGCTTTCTTTTAACTTTTTAAAGTGTTTACTTTATTAGTATTAAATTAAACTCACCATGTTGTGCTATAATCACCACTATCCGTTACCAAAGCTTTTCATCACCCTAAGCAGAAACTCAGTACCCATCTGCAGTAACAAACCTTATCTCTCTTTATTCAAATAACTAGACAGCAGTAAGGTAAGCAGTGAGTCTACATCTTTCTCTCTATAACCATCTATCCATGTAAAGAAGTTTGCCCTCCCCTGTGTATTTTAATAAACATGTTATGCTAATTTTTTCACAAAGACATGTAAAAAAATTGACACAATGCTTATAAAAATACCTCTGCATGAGGAGGGTATGTCTGGAAAATGTCATAGATTGAACTGTGTCAATCTGGCCAGGTTATGAGTCCCAGGATTGTGTGGTTGGCCTCCATTTTATGGTACTATTACTATTATCTACCATTTGTGCTGTGTGGTAAATATTGCATTAATTGCTTCAAATTCACCAGCTGCTTCAATGAGAAAAATAAGCTGGCTCCTCTACTAAAGATTTACAACCTTGGAAACATGATGAAGGGCCACTATGCAAAGTACAAAGGTTAGGAGAGAAGTCAGAATTCAGGAGTTCAAATAAATCAATAGGAAGACATGAGCTTGAAGAGTGCAAGAGAGAAAATTAAAAGCAAGAGAAAAATAGTTACGAAGGTCAGAGCAGTGGAAGCAACAAAACAGAATAATTACAAATTATTCCGAGTTACAGAAGACTGTTGTTGTTATTAAGTGCTGTCAAGTCACACATGACTCACAGCGATCCTACGAACAAATGATCTGAACCCTGTTCTATAATATCATTGTTTCTCTAAGGTTCATTCTCTTTCTATCAACCCTAGTCATTGTCCAACTCTTTGATGCATTGCGAAGACTATAGCCCAGATCAGGCGCATCTTAGTCTCCAGCTTGACGTCGCTGCTCTTTAGTACTCTTGAGAGGTCCCTTACAGCTGACTTGCCCAGTGCAATTCAGTCTCTTTATTTCTTGGTTGCTGGTACCAAGAGCGATGACTGTGGAGTCAAGTAAACTAAAACTGTTAAGTATCTCAATCTCTTCACCATCCATACTGATGCTGCCAATTGGCCCAGTGGTGAGAATCTTTGTTTTCTTGATGTTGATCTTCAATCCATACTGGAGGCTGCAGTCCTTGACCTTCTGCAGCAAGCGCTTCAGGTCCTCCTCAGTTTCAGCAAGCAGGGTTGTGTCATCTGCATAACACAGGTTGTTGATGACTCTTCCACCAATCCTGACGCCACATTCCTCCTCGTACAGCCCAGTGTCTCAGATGATCTGTTCTGTATACAGATTGAAAAGGTATGGAGAGAAAACACATCCCTGACGAACCCTCTTCTTGATTTTGAACCATGTAGTCTATCTGTGTTTCACTGATTATGCAAAAGTGTTTGACTATGTGGATCATAACAAACTGTGGCTGACTCTGAGAAGAATGGGAATCCCAGAACACTTGATCGTGCTAATGAGAAACCTTTACGTGGACCAAGAGGCAGTCGTCAGAATAGAGCAAGGAAATACTGCATGGTTCAAAATTGGGAAAAGTGTACGCCAGGGATGTGTCCTATCTCCATACCTTCTCAACCTGTATGCAGAACAGATTATCCGAGTGGCTGGGCTCTACGAGGAGAAGTGTGGCTTCAGGATTAGTGGAAGATCTATTAACAATCTGCATTATGCAGATGACACAACCCTCCTTGCTGAAATTGAGGAGGACCTGAAATGCTTGCTGCAGAGGGTCAAAGACTGCAGCTTTCAATATGGATTGAGGCTCAATGTCAAGAAGACAGAGATTCTTACCACTGGACCAATTGGCAGCATCAGGATGGATGGTGAAGAGATTGAGACTGTTCACAGCTTTAGTTTGCTAGGCTCCACAGTCAACACTCTTGGCACCAGTAGCCAGGAAATCAAAAAACATACTGCAATGGGAAAGTCTGCTGTTAGGGACCTCTCCAGGGTACTGAAGAACAATGGTGTCACTCTGGAGACTAAAGTGCGTCTGATACGGGCTATGGTCTTTGCAATCACTTGTTATGCGTTAGAGATGGAGAATGACTAGGGAGGCTAGAAGAATTGACGCCTTTGAGCTGTGATGCTGGAGAAGAGTACTAAGGGTACCATGGACTGCCAAGAAAATAGATTCATCCTGGAGAGGGTTAAACTGGCTGCTCCTTGGAGGCAAGAATTCTGGGGCTTCATCTGACATACTTTGGACATATGTTACAAGGAGGAACAGGTCCTTGGAGAGGGACATCATGCTTGGGAGGGTGGAGGGACAGTGCAAGAGGGGAAGACCCTCTATAAGGTGGATTGATTCAGTGACGGGGGTAATCGGGATGGGTGTGTCAGAGGCAGTGCAATTGTCACAGGATAGAGCAGGGTTTAGGGCTGTTGTACATAGGGTTGCTATGAGTCACAAGAGACTCGACGACACGTAACAAGTGATTCCTCGCTCTGTTCTGACGACCGCCTCCTGGTCCAAGTATAGGTTTTGCATAAGCACAATCAAATGTTCTGGGATTCCCAATCTTCTCAGAATCAGCCATAGCTTGTTGTGATTCACAGTCAAAAGCCTTTGCATAGTCAATGAAGCACAGATAGACATTCCTCTGGTATTCTCTGCTTTCTGCCAAGATCCATCTAACATTAGCTGTAAAATCCCTAGTACCATGAACTCTTCTAAATCCAGCCTGCACATCTGGCAATGATTAGGGATGACAGAAAGATAATTGATGCCTTTGATCTGTGATGCTGGAAAAGAGTGTTGAATATACCATGGACTGCTAAGAGAACAAAGAAGTTTTTCCTGGGGAGGGTGAAGCCAGAATGCTCCTTGGGGTCAAGGATTCTGAAGCTTGGTCTGACATACTTTAGGCATGTTGCAAGGAGGGAATGGTCCTTGGAGAGAGAAGTCATGCTTGGGAGAGTGGAGGGACGGTGCAGGACAGGAAGACCCTCAATGAGATGGGTCAATTCTATGATTGGGGGGGTGGGTGGGAATGAGTGTGTCGGAGATGGCGAGGCTGGCACAAGAGCAGCGTTTAGAGCTCGTGTACTATATAGGGTCACTATGAATTGCAAGAAACTCGATGGCACATAACAACAACAACAACACAATGTTCATAGAGTTTTCAAAGGCATGTTGTTTAGGAAGTGGATGCCACTCCTACTTCCAAGTCTGTCTTAATCTGGGAACTCCACCAAACACTGTCCACCATGGGAACCATTAAGGCACCTGACATACCAGTGGCACAGCATTCAGTATTGCTGAAATCCCAAGTTACCTCAGCACAGAAAATTGACACAACAGTGCTGTACCGCTTAGGAGAATGTTCATTTCAGATACAATTAACATCAGGCCTGGGGCCCAATCGAATTTTAAAAAACCCGGGCCCATGCACCAGGCCCTAACTGGCTCTAAAGAAGAGGCTTCCAGCCTTTAGCTAGTCAAATCCAGCAAATCCAATCAGCTTACACAGGGTTGTAAAGCAAATAACAACTACCAAACAGTCCATATCTGACCTTCAACCAAAACAGGAAGAACCCACCTTTCAGAATCCAATGGCTTCATACATGAGCCTTCAACATAAAAGACTAAACAAAGGAAATCATAAATAAAGTGAAAAAGAGAAAATATTTAAAAACTAATCCAGAAAACACAGTAAATACTGAAAACGAAGGAAATTCAGTACATATATATATTATGTCAAAAAAAGACAATTAAAATTGGAAATATTTCATTTACTTACCCCCAACCACAGACACACTTTATCAGTAGGAGGAACAGAGGCTTTGCAGTACAGGTTATCTGCCAGTAAGAATCTGGTCTCCAGTGAATTGGTGGACTCCTTTAAAAAAAAAAGTTACAGTTGTAAACAGGCCTATTTGATACCAAGGCTGAACTGAAGACATTTAAAGTAGTACAGACTATGTGTAGGGTAAACCTATGAGCACTGGGAAGCCAACTCGGTTACCTAGTAGCTGTGTAAAAATGATGTCTCATAGCCCACCCTCATCTGTAAAGTGAGGCTATTAATAGCTCATACAGGAGTCCTCAAGTGGCACAAATAGCTAAGAGCTTAACTAAGTGATTTGGACTCACTTAGAGGTGCCCTGGAAGATAGACATATACACAACTCTTGCGTAAAAAATCAATAAATTATATAAGAGTTTGTTACTATTATTCCTTCATCAGTGACTCAGGTCTGATCAAGTAATAAATCCAATACATAGAGAAGCAATCATTTAAATACAAGAAGCTTAACTATTTTCATTTTTATAGCCTAGTTTGGCTTAATGTGTGCTAGATTAAGACACAGAAGATGAATCTCAAATCCAGTTCTCACTAGAACCGGCTATGTGACACTAATCAAGTGAGATAACTCTAATTGTTTCCTCAATGGTAAAATGACAACATGGAACAGTTTCGAGGATTCCTTATAGTTCTATAATTCCTTTGACTCACTCATTATTAAGAACAGTCAATAACAAAGTATCTGCAGATGTTGCTGCCTCAAAAGAAAACATTTTATCTAGAATAATTTCAAACTGCATCTAAATTTTACAAACACTACATAGCAGTAAAGTAATTCATAAAGTATGAGCCCTTGTGAGGAAGACACACCACACTGTTCACTGAAGGATGTAATTTGTGAACCATTAGTAGGAGTGCTCTGGAAAACAGACTGGATCCTGTAACACAAACAACACAACAGGGACCAAAAGATGCAATCCCCTAACCATTCTAATTCACTCATAGTCAGAAAAGCGCACTTACTTTTTTCTTCTGCATGTATTTTAGAATTTCTAAAGTCTGCTTAATTTCTGGAATCTGACCTTTCAGCCTGTGAACAAGAAAAAGGTTAACCCAGTATTATGCAGGTAAGAATAAACTCCAGGACAAAGTTTTATTAGCTTTGTGTTTTCTAGTGATAAATGGAGGACTATTCATAAATATAAAATTTTCCAGACATAATAGTAAATATTGCATTAGTTTAAAAAGTCATCTGTTCAAAATGTAATTAAACTCAAATATTTATGTTCATACTCTCTAACCTACTACATAATTTATTAATAATACCTGGTTAGAATGTCAGCTTCCTGAGGTCAGAAATTCTTATGGGTTTTGTTCATTAATGTATCTGGCACATATTCAAAAATGAATCAACACTTTTTTTGTAAAATTAGTTTCAAAAGTCATTTGCTTAAATTGCAATTAAACATGAATATAGGGCCTCTGAAGAATCTATTATTATTTTGCATTTCTAGGCCAATGACCTTGACACAATAATTGGACGGCATTTTGTACAGGTATTCCATATTTAGTATGTTCAAATATTATAGTCTTTATTTTAAACAACCAGAAGCCACTGGAACCCTCTCTGCACATATCTGTTTTGGTAAGAGCACTGAGCAGTTAGTTAAATGTGGGTAACCGGAGAGATTCCTCAAAGAGTGGAAAGTCAGATCAAATTACCTCTACTCAATACTCTCTTTATTCCTCCAGAGCTCCTTACTCTGATCTATTCCCTATCACTACACACATCACTTTTGAACTTGAAATAGAATTTATTAGGGACCTCTGGTAGCTTAGTGGTAAGGAACTACACTGTCAACTCAAAGGCACTTGCATTCAATCCACCAGCTGCTCCATGTGAGCATCCTCCCATGCAATTACTGCCACTGGAAACCTGCTGGAGGGTCAACTATGAGTCAGTTCTGACTCAATAGCATATAACAACATATAATGTATTAATGTTACCTGGTTAGAATGTCCTCTCCTTGAGGACAGAAATTCTCTGTTCACTGATTTATCTTAAATATCTGACACATAATAACAAAACCAACCAAACTTCCTGCTATCAAGTTAATTCTGACCCTATAGGACAGAGCAGACCTATCCCATGGGGTTTCAAAGGCTATATATCTTTATGGAAGCAGACTGACTCTTCTCCTGAAAAGCAGCTGGTGAGCTTGAATTGCTAACCTGCTTAGTCTACTTGACACATATTAGGTACATAAAAAATATTAACTGAACTTAAATGTTTACTCTGCTTCCTTCCCTCTCTCCCTCCTCACATTAAGCTGTAACTATCACAAAGGAAGAGATTTTTGTCTATTTTGTTCACTGATGTATCACAAGTCTATCTGTAGATGCTGTTGTTGTTATGTGCCATCGAGTCACCTACGACTCATAGCGACCCTATGTACAACAGCCCTAAACTCTGCTCGGTCCTGTGCCAATCGCACTGTCTCTGAC
>NW_006400019.1:3117471-3134420 GCF_000299155.1 Elephantulus edwardii | reverse complement strand
GAGCCTTATTTTTTGCCATTTCCTTCAGAGCAGCGTGAACTTCTTCTTTCATCACCATAGGCTCTTGCTCATATGTTGTTTCATGAAATTCTTCTTGGTAATTTTATGTAAAACTGGAGTGAGGATGCAACTATACCACAGTACTAGACGTTACTCTGATACAAAAACTTTCCCCTCTTCTCCTCTGTATCAAGTTCCCCCTCTACACAGTACTCCCATCAGCAACTCCACGTGCCATTATTTCTCCCATCTTAAAAACATCAACTTTACCTCAATTCCATTTTTTTTATGCCAAAACTCCCTAAAACTGTCCATATACAGTATCTTTACTTCCTTCCCCATTCTCTGCAATCAGTATCAGAAAATGTATGTGTTAAGGCCATCAATATATTACTAGAATGACCTTGAAACAATAATGGGATAGCTGGCATAATGGAATAGAATTTTGTACAAATAGGTATTCCATAATATTTAATGTATTCAAATACTGTAGTCTATATTTTAAACACCAGAAGTCTTTGTCACTGACCTCATTCCTGAGTCCTCTTCTGAGCAGCATGCAATTCACCCCTCTCACCATCAAACACCTCCATGAGTTGATATTTCTGGGTTTCAAGTCATATTGACTAGTTGCTCCCTCTATCGCCTGTGCCAGATCCTTATGGTCTTCTTGATCCCTACTATTAAAATGCCCCAGGGCTTGAACTATTTGTTTTATCGGAAACCTCTCCTAAGGCTGTAGCTTTACTTTTTTAACAAAAATATTATTAATTTAAAAGTAACACATGCACACTGTTGTTGTTGTTATGTGCCGTCGAGTCACCTGCGACTCATAGTGACCCTATGTACAACAGCCCTAAACTCCTCTCTGTCCTGTGCCAATCGCACTGTCTCTGACACTCCCATCCCAATTATCCCAGTCACTGAATCAATCCACCTCATAGAGGGCCTTCCTCTCCTGCGCTGTCCCTCTACCCTCCCAAGCATGATGTCCCTCTCCAAGGACCGGTCTCTCCTCACAACATGTCCAAAGTATGTTA
The DNA here is from genome assembly GCF_000299155.1 of Elephantulus edwardii. NCBI lineage: Eukaryota > Metazoa > Chordata > Mammalia > Macroscelidea > Macroscelididae > Elephantulus > Elephantulus edwardii. Next base: position 3,133,380 of record NW_006400019.1, on the reverse strand, counting down.
GACGGAGCCTCAGAATCCTTGCCTCCAAGGAGCCACCCAGTTTAACCCCTTCCAGGACAAATCTGTTTGTTTTCCTAGCAGTCCATAGTATCCTCAATGCACACTGTAGAAAACTAAAAATGAAGATAGGAAAATATAAGGGAAAATAACATATTTTGACCACCTTGAAATTACCCACATATATCTCGGCATATATATATACCTTTTTCCTCAAATGAGAATATACAGTTACAGTCTTCTAATATTTTTTCTCGGGAGTCATGTCCATCTTTCTACATCAATGACTTTTAACCTCATCTAGTTGTTGTTAGGTGCCAACAAGTCAATTATGACTCACAGTAACCCTATGAACAACAGATATGAACCCTGTCCTATCGTGGGCCATCCTCATTATCTCCAACACACTTGAACCGGTGCTGCAGTCACTGTGTCAATTCATCTAGTTTGAGGATGTTCCTCTCCTTTGCTGACCTCTACCTTTCCAAAGAACAGCCTCTCCTAACAATATGCCCAAAGTATGTGAGACGAAGCTTCACCATCTGTGCCTCTAAGGAGCACTCTGGATGCACTTTACCTAAGACATATCTGTTCTTTTGGCAGTAAATGGGACATGCAGCAATTTTCTCCAACACAACTCAAAGGTATCAATTGTTTTATCATCCTTAGTGACTACCCAACTCTCAGATGCATAAGCAGCTTGGTTCAGGTGCACCTGAGCCTTTAAACAGACATCCTTGTTCTTTAGCACTTTGCAGAGATCCGTGAATGCAGGTTTCCTCAATTCAAGACTTTTAAAAAAATATTTTTATTGATTTTCATATATTTCCTTTACATTACGCTTCATCCATATGTATTGTGTTTCATACAATCTTTCATTTCCATTGTATTTCATATAATCATTCGTATACCGTCTATTTTTCATTTTTTTTAATTGCTTTACTAACAAAGTTTATGTACTTTGTGCTTCACACTATTCTTCATTCACATTGTGTTTTATAAAATCATTCTCATGCATTATGTTTTATAAAATTAATCACCACTGGACCTTGCCCATCATTACCCGGGCAAGACATGTTTTGATTTCTTCACTATCACTGCCCTGGGGCTGACTGTGGATCCAATTAAAACGAAGTAACTGACAACTTTAATCTTTTCTCCATCTATTATACTTATTGGTCCAGAGGTGGGGATTTTTGGGTTTTTTTATGTTGAGATGTAACTGATATGGAAGGCTGCCGTCTCTGATTTTTTTGCAACAAGTGCTTCATGTCATCTTCACTTTCAGCAAGCAAGGTCGTGTTACCTCCATTAGCAGGATGTTCATAAGTCTTCCTCTTCCTCTGATCCTGATGTCACATCCTTCTACATAGAGTCTAGCTTTCTGAATGATTTGCTCAGCACACAGACTGAACCTTTTTCTTATGTGCTGTCAAATCTCCTGCAACTCATAGCGCCCCTATGCACAATAGCTCTGGACTCTGCTTTATCCAGAGCCTGTCTCACTGTCTCCTATACACCTGCCTCTATTGCCCCAGTTACTGTGTTGATCCATTTCATCCAGGGTATTCTTCTCCTGCTTGTCATTTCACCCCTCCAAGCTTGATGTCCTTCTTCAAGGACTGGTTCCTCCTGGCCACATGCACAAAATATGTGAGATGGAGCTTCAAAATCCTTGCCTTCAACAATCAACTTAGCTTCGCCCTCTCTAGGACAGACCTGTTTTTTCTCTTTGCAGTCCATGGTATGTACAATAACTTCTCGAGCACCACAACTCAAAGACATCAATTTTTCTTCTGTCATCCTTAGTCTTGGTCCAGCTCTCTGATGCATAGTAAGTAACTGCGAAGACCAGGTCCTGAATCAAGTGCACCTTGATTTCTAGACTGACTTTATTGCTCTTCAGGACTCTGGAGAGGTCCCTAACTGCTGACTTTCCTAATGCGATTCGTCTTTTGATTTCCTGACTGCTGATGCCAAGAGTGTTGATTGTCGAACCAAGAAAGCTGAAATTGTTAACAATCCCAATCTCTTCTCCATCCGTCATGGTGCCAACAACGGGCCCAGTGGTGAGAATCTTTGTTTTCTTGATGTTGTGCTTCAATCTATATTGAAGACTGCAGTCCTTGACCTTCTGCATCAAACACTTCAAGATACTCCTCAATTTCAGCCAGCAAGGTTGTGTCATCTGCATAACACAGGTTGTTGATGAGTCTTCCTCCAATCCTGATGCCACATTCCTCCTCATAAAGTCTAGCCTCCTAAATGATCTGTTCTGCACACAGATTGAAAAGGCATAGAGACAGGACACATCCCTGATGCACTCCTTTCCTGATTTTCAATCATGCAGTGTTTTGTTGCTCTGTGCTGACAACTGCTTCCTGGTCTAAATATAGGTTTCACAGACTGAATAAATATGGAGAAAGGCTACAGCCCTGGTGTACACCTTTCCTGATATTAAACCACTGCTGATTATGGAGCTAAGTAAACAAAAGCTGTTTACAATCTCAATCTCTTCACCATCCATTCTGATGCTGCCAACTGTCCCAGTGGTGAGAATCTTTGTTTTATTGATGTTGAGCCTCAATCCATATTGAAGACTGCCGTCTTCAATATGACGTTCATATTGACGTTCTGCAGCAAGCACATCAGGTCCTCCTCACTTTCAGCAAGCAGGGCTGTGTCATCCGCATAACACAGGTTGTTGATGGATCTTCCACCAATCCTGATGCCACATTTCTCCTCATAGAGCCCAGCCTCTTGGATAATCTGTTCTGCATATAGGTTGAAAAGGTATGGAGATAGGACACATCCCTGGTGTACGCCCTTCCCAATTTTGAATCATGCAGTGTTTCCTTGCTCTGTTCTGACGACTGCCTCCTGGTTCAAGTATAGGTTTCACATTAGCACGATCAAGTGTTCTGGGATTCCCATTCTTCTCAGAGTCAGTCACTTTGTTGTGATCCACACAGTCAATGCCTTTGCATAGTCAATGAAACACAGACAAACATTCCTCTGGTACTCCCTGCTTTCAGCCAAGATCCATCTAACATTAGCTACAATATCCCTAGTACCACAACCCCTTGTAAACCTGCCTGCACTCTGGAAGTTCTGTGTTGATGTGCTGTTCCAACAGTTTTTGGGTAATATTCAGCAGAATCTTGCTTGCATGTGATATCAATGATATTATTTGATAATTTCCACAGTCTGTTGGGTCACCCTTCTTTGGAATGGGAACAAATATAGATCTCTTCCAGTCAGTTTGCCAAGTGGTTGTCCTCCAGATTTCTTGGCACAGCTTGGTAAGCACATCTAAGGCAGCATCTGTTAGTTGAAATATGTCAATTGGTATACCATCTATTGTTGGGGCCTTATTTTTTGCCAATTCCTTCAAAGCAGCTTGAACGTCTTCCTTCATCACCATAGACTCTTGCTTATATGTTGTTTCATGAAATTCTTCTGTGTTCACCAATTCCTTTCGGTACATTGACTGTATACTCTTTCCATCTTCTTTCAATACTTCCTGGATCATTTAATATTCTGCCCAAAGCATCCAGTCTAAATCAATCACATGATCTACTATGTCAGGAATGAAAGACAAAGGAAAAATGGTGTTGCATTGTTAGTGAAAAAGAAAATTTCAAGATCTATCCTGAAGTACAGTGCTGTGAATGATAGGAACTATCCATATGCATACAAAGTTAATACAACTATCATTCAATCATAAGCCAAAGAGGAGGAATTTTAAGATTTTTACCAAACTTTGCAGTCTAAAACTGCTTAACTGTGAAAACAAAATGCATTAATAACGGATGACTAGAATACATAAGTTGGAAACAATAAAGAAGGAATGGTAGTCAGGAAATACAAACTTGGTGACAAAAACGAGGCCAGATATCAAATGATCAAATTTTGTATAATCAATTTTTTATTCATCACAAAAATAATTAAAAAAAAAACACCCACAAATGGCAACTTTACATATGAACCTCACCTGATGGACTGCACAGGAATCAATTAGAAAAGCTCAGTATCAGCAGTCAAAACCAAGCCAGGTGCTAACTGTTCAAATTGAGGCCAAAGAAAATGAAGGGGGGAAAAAAGTCCACAAAAACCAATAAAATAATGAGTTCTTGAGTCTATTTGAGGCTCTGAACACTAACGATCGAAGACCCAATAAGTCGTGGGATGACATCCATGAAGAAAGCAAAATGTCACTGCAAAGACACAGGAGGCCTAACAAACAGAAGATAAAACAGATGAATGGAGCCTTCCAAGAGTCAAATCCCTATGCACATCCAAAACTTCTCCAACAGGGTAAAAAGGGAAGCCACAGACTGGGAAAAGTATTTGGTAATGACATGTCAGATAAGGGACTTATATCCAGAATTTGTAAAATACTCGAGCAACACAACAAGATAACAATCCAATTGAAAAATGGACACAGGATATGAACAGACAGTTCACCAAAGAAGACATTCAGATGGCTAACAAGCACATGAAGAAATGTTCAAAATTCCTAGCTCTAAGAGAGATGCAAATCAAAACAACTATGAGATATCATCTCACCCCAGTAAGAATACCAAAATTTAACAGAACAGCAAGCAACAAATGCCGGCGAGGTTGTGGAGAAACTGGAACCCTTATTCACTGCTGGTGGGAGTGTAAAATGGTACAACCACTGTGGAAGGCAGTGTGGCACTTTCTCAAAAAGTTGCAAATAGAGATACCATTCAACCCAGCAATTCCATTACTGGGAATATACCCCAGAGAGACCATAACTGCCACCCAAGCAGATATATGCACACCCATGTTTACTGCAGCTTTGTTCACAATAGCAAGGAGTTGGAAACAACCTACGTGCCCATCAACAAACGAATGGATAGAGAAGCTGTGGTATATTCACACAATGGAATACTACACTGCATTGAAAAACAAGGAACTCATGCAATATTATTCAAAATGGGTGACCCTGGAGGACATTATGATGAGTGAAATATCTCAGTCACAAAAGGACAAATACTGCATGGTGCCACTGTTGTAAAGCAGGACTGACCTCAGGGTTGGGAGGAGACCGAGAAGGATGGGTTCAATAATTTATACTGCATTGAAACAGATGAGGGAGAAAACTGTTTAAGAGGAAAAATTATTAGGTATTTTTGTCATGACAGGAGTCCAAAGTGAAGGCTGTATAGTGGAGTGGACCTGGGGGGAGGGATTGTAAAACAATGAAAGAATTTTTCATTTACTTTTCCAAGAGGGGAGTGTACTGGAGGAAGAAATGACCAAAATGGATATCAGAAAAGATCCTGAAAATTACACCAGAGTATCGAGAAGCCAAAACAAAGGGAAGAGATGCAGAAGTAAAAGAGGTGAACAGAAGATTTCAAAGGGCAGCTCGCGAAGACAAAGTATTAGAATGGAATGAGCAAAGGTGTTGGAGAATAAAAAGGGAGAAAAACTCACTTGGCTTTCCTCAAGCTCAAAGAACTAGAAAACAAATTCATGCCTCAAGATGCAATACTAAGAGACGCTATGGACAAAAATCCTGAATGACCCAGGCAACAAAAGAACATGGAGGGAATATACAGACACACTGTACCAGAAAGAATTGATCGGCAATGAAATATTTCAGGAATTACCACATGACCAAGAGTCAATGGTAATGAAGGAAGAAGTTCAAACTGCACTGAAGGCTCTGGCAGAAAATTAAGACCCCAAGAATTGAAGGGATAGCAACCGACAGGCTTTAACAGGTACAGCCCTGGACATGTTCACTAGTCTATGCCAGAAAATTTGGAGGACAGCTGCCCGGCTGATCGACTAGAAGAGATTCATATTTGTTCCCATTCCCAAGAAAGGTGATCCAAGACAATGTGGAAATTATCAAATAATATCATTATCATCATATGCAAGCAAAATACTGCTTCAGATAATCCCCAAAAAACTGGAATAGTAGTACAATCACAGGGAACTGTCAGAAGCTCAAATTGGATTTAGAAGAGGTCATGTCACCAGAGATAGTTTACCATATTGTGCAGCAATTCTATTCCTCAGGAGTTATCCAAGAGACATGAAAATACATGTCTACAGAGAAACTTTAAAACAAAACTACAGTATATTCCTACTAGGCAACACAACTTCGCAGTAAAAATCTGAACTATTGGTATACTGGGAGCTCTAGTGGCCTAGTGGTAAGGTATTTTGTTACCAACCTGAAGGTATGCTGCTTGAATCCACCAGTGGCTCATGGGAGAAAGATGAATTCTCTCCTTCTGTGTAATTTACAGCCTCTGAAAACCTGCTGGAAGGTCAGCTATGAGTCGGGTCCGACTAACAACAACACTGGTACACAAAACCAAACCACAACCTTGTTTGCTGAAAGCAAGGAGAATTTGAAGCACTTAATGAAGATAAAAGCCTTTAGTATAGACTATACCTAAACATTAAGGAAATAAAAATCCTCACCACTGAACCAACAAGTAGCATCACGATAGATGGAGAAGAGAATACAGTTGTCAATGATTCCATTTTACTTGGGACCACAATCAACACCCATGGTAGCAGCAGTCAAGAAATCAAAAGATGTGTTACAATGGGAAAATCTGCTGTCAAGGACTTCTCCAAAGCTCTAAGGAGTAAGGATGTCAGTTTAAAGACTAAGGTGTGCCTGGTTCAAGTCATAGCCTTTTCAACAACTTGCTATGGATCTGAACGTTGGACAATGAATAAGAATGGCAGAAGAAAAATCAATGTCTTTTGAGCTGTAATGCTGGTTAGAAAAGTACTAATATCCCACGGACGGTCAAAAGAACAATTATGTCTTGAAGGAAGTGCAATTAGGGCACATAACAACAACTAGTATACATAACAAAGAAGATCTCAAAAACATTATAGCATGAAGATCATGCCTGACACAAAACAGTACTTATTATGTTTCTGATTTCCTAACATTCAAGAACCAAACTCAGGTAGGTGAGTTGATTCCAACTCATAGTGGCCCTAATGGACACTGCAGAAATGCTCCACAGGTTTCCAAGGCCTTTCTCTTAATGGAGTCGCTGATGGGTTCAAACTGTTGACCTTTCAGGTAGCAGCTGAGTGCTCTTAACCAGGGGTCCTATTTAAGAACAGGCAAAACTAATTTATTGTGAACACAAAAAAAAATGTTCCTAAGAGTAGTAGCCTCTGAGAGTAGGGGACGGGAACAATGTTAACCTGAAAGGATTATGAGAGAACTTGTTAAAGGTAATGAAAATGGATGATAATGAAAATACATGAATCTGGGCAATACTTACAGGAGTGAAGAATGAATACATCTGTCATAATTCCTCAAGTTGAACACTCAAGATCTAGACATTTTAATGTACATTAAACATGTCTATCTAAACTTTTTAAAAAATTAAAAAACTAGACACGCATAGAAGACTTTTAAAAATACCTTTGGAAAATGTTTTACTTACCTCCTTTTCTTTTGAGCAAGGTTGAGCTCCATAAACTTATACTTCTGGTATTGTTCATCCAACTTCTTGAGTACTATATCTGCAGTGTCATTCCCAGGTTGTTTCATGAAGGAATCTACATCTTCCTTTAATATACAGAAAATATAGTGTTTTATAAATTTTAGAATTTATGTCACTAATTTAGACTTTTAAAGGCTTTATTTAAAAAAAAATAAGGAAAAACTGTTGGGTGGTTTGGGTTTTTTTCCTCCAAAGGCTTGTTTTGTTTCCTCCCAAAATGCTTGTTTTGAAGTAAAATTTTAATTATCAAAGATTTTTCAGACAGTATACATAAATTATGTACCTAATTTCTTTTTCCTTTGTTCTCTTTTTTTATTTTTTTTTTTCATTTTTAAGTAGGGAAACAAAGATGATCTTTGCTTTATTGCATGTCTTGCATATCTTAGGCAGCTGTGGGAGTGAAAAGTTGTACTATGATCTACTCACTACTCAGAAAATGATACAGCTGCGTGCTGAAATGATAATCAATTCAATTAATTTTTAACTCTGGTTCTGTCATAGAAATTATGGTCATTAGATTTCCAAGGCAAGCCATAAAAACCTAATTAACCATCAAACAGTTGAAATAGTCAACCTAAAAACAAAAAATCTTGTACCAGGAATAATTACACAGAAGAAAAACAGTAAAACAGAACAGCAATGTTTTAAGCATACACTAAATAATATTAGTCCCTAACTCAAACTCACTCACTGCCATCGAGTTGGAATAGTTAGGGAGCAACTGGTGAATCTGAACCAACAGATAGGTGCTAACTTTGGGTGGCACAACTCTCCATGGACTATGTCACCAGAACTCCATAAAGAAATGCTAAATCAAAACTAAAAAGATCAAAACTAAAAGATATAGAAATTGAAGGAGATTCTAAAATTGCCTTCCATCATAGCAAGAGCAATAAGGCAAAAGAAGGAAATGATAGGTATCTAAATTGGCCAAGAGGAGTTGTTATAACTATCCCTATATGCAGATAATGTGGTAGTATACTTGGAAAACCCTAAAGATTCAGCAAAAAACAACTGGACATAGTCGACCAATTAATTCAGCAAACTAGCAATTGGATCAGTTGGATTTTTCTACAGTGACAAAGAGCATATAAATGGAGCTAAGAAAAACAGTACCAATTATAACAGCTAATCACAAGATGAAATACTTGGGAACAAATCTAACTAGAGATGAAAAAAAAACCTATGCAAAGAAAATTACAAAGTATTACTACACGAAACAAAAAGAGAGGTAGAGAAATGGAAGAATATATCATGCTTATGGGTATGAAGACTCAATAATGTGAAAATGACAATTCTACCAAAGGCAATCAAGTTCAATGCAATCTCAGTATAGATATCCATCCCATTCTTTAATAAGATAGGGCAATTTCCAATTTTATCTGGAATGGAAAGAGTCCCTAAATAAGCAAAACACTACTGAAAAAGAGAAATAAGGTAGGAGGCATAACACTCCCTGATCTCAAATTCTACTACACAGCCGTGGTGGTCAAGACAGCGTGGATATTGGTACAGCAACAGACACATAGATCAATGGAAGAGATCTGAGAACCCAAAAATCAGCTCATCTACCTATGGTCAACGGATTTTTTTTTTAATTTTTATTTTATTATTTTTGTGTGCATGTACCGTCAAATCAGATCTGACTGGTACAGGAGGAGATTGCCCCTCCTTCCCCGGCAGAGCATCTGGTGGATTCGAACCGTGCACCTCTGGGATTGTAGTTGCAGCTTCTTGCCACTAAGCCACCAGAGCTCCCCTGGTCAACGGATTTTTGACAAGATGAAATCAGTTAAATGAGGAAATGACAACCTCTTTAATAAATGGTGTTGGCAAAATTGGAAAACCATCTGCAGAAAACTTGAGCAAGAGTCACACCTCACACTATACACAAAAACCAACTCAAAGTGGATCAAGGACCTAGGAGTAAAACCAAAGACTATAAAATTCATCACAGAAAATCTAGGAACAACTCTAGAAGTCCTAATACACACCATGAACAGACTTCCAAGCATAATGAAAAACCTACAATACAGAATAAAATAAGTGAATTGGACCTTCTAAGAATAAAAATCCTATGCTCATCAAAAAATTTCTCCAACAAGGTAAAAAGGAAACCCACAGACTCGGGAAAAAATATTTGGCAATGACATATCTGATAAGGGATTCATATCTAAAGTTTGTATCATACTCCAACACCTCAACAAGAAAAAAGCAAGCAACACAATAGCAAATTGGGCACAGGATATGAATACACACTTCACTGAAGACATTCAGATGGCAAAGAAATCCCAAATTCAAAATCCCTAATTACCAGAGAGATGTAAATCCAAACTAAGCAATATCATCTCATCCTAGAAACAACAGCAAAGTTCAACAGGACAGCAAACAACAAATGCTGGCGAGGTTATGGAGAAACTGGAACACTTATTCTAGTGGAAGTGTAAAACGGTACAACCTTTATGGAAGAGGATATGGCACTTTCTCAAAACATTGGAAACAGAAATACCATTTGACCCAGCAATTCCACTACCGAGAATATACCCTAAAGAAACCAAAGCCAAGATTCAAACAGATGTATTACTGCTGCATTATTCGCAATACTAAAGAGATGGAAACAACCCAAGTGCCCATCAATAAACAAAGAGATAGGAAAACTGGTACATTCACACAATGGAATATTATGCAGCAATGAAAAACAATGAACTCATAAAACATTACACAACATGGATAAGCTGGGAAGATATTATGCTGACTGAAATACCTGCCACAAAAAGACAAATACTGCATAGCATTGCTCTTATAAAATAGGACAGACTAAGTAGTTGGAGAGAGAATAGTAAGAGTAGATAGATAATGAACAATGAATTGGAAGAGATGAGGGGAAGAACTATCTGAAAGGAATATATAATTAAATATGTATGAAAATCTAGAACAACAGGGACTCAGGGATAGACAAGGAAGGGGGAGGGAGGAAAATTTGCAAGAGTGAATGAATAAAAATTCAACCTTTCTGTAAACTTTCATTAAAATCACATAAAAAAATAAAATTTGCCTTCAATTTACACCTTATACTTTACTCAACAACTCATTGCTAAGAAGTTGGAACTGACACATAACTGACCCTTTAGTATGTTTCCATAAAAGATGGAGAAGAGATTGAGGTTGTTAGCAATTACAGCTTGCTCGGATCCACCATCAACACTCTTTAATACCAGCAGTTAGGAAATCAAAAGACGAATTGCATTGGGAAATACGCTGTCATGGACCTCTCCCGAGTGCTGAAGAGCAATGATGCCAGTCTAGATACAAAGGTGCACCTAATCCAGGCCATGGTTTTCTCAGTTACTTGTTATGCTTCCGAAAGTTGGACAATGACTAAGGATGACAAAAGTCATCAGAGCTGTGGTGCTGGAGAAGAGTCATACCATGGACCACCAAGAAAACAAACAGGTCTGTCTTATAGAGGGTGAAACCAAGTCTCTCCTTGGAGGCTAGGATTTTGAAGCTCAGTCTCACTTACTTTGGCCACATGGCCGGGAGAGATTGTTCCTTGGAGAAGGACATCATGCTCTGAAGGGTGGACGGGCAGCACAGGAGAGGGAGACCCAGGATGAGATGGATTGATACAGTAACTGGGGCAATGAGGATTGGTGTGTCAGAATCAGTGAGATTGGCTCAGGACAGGGAAGGGTTCAGAGCTGCTGTACTATGCATCGCAGATGTCTCAACCAATAACATTCTATGACAGGTTTGGAAGCATGAGGGGCATCCACTTACTAAAAAACTTGCCTCCGGAAACTCTATGATACTTTCATAAATGTCGATAGTTGTAGAGGGGCTTCAGGCCTTTTCTTCATGGGGTCACTATGAGTTGTGCTCAACTCGAAGGCAATCAACAGGTGGGTTTCCAGAGATAAACAGCCTGGGAGGAGATTGCTCATCTTTCTCCAGTGAAGCAGCTGGTGGATTTCAAACATGTCTCTGGATGGCAGTGCAACTCCTTTCTCAAGAGGCCACCAGAGCTTCCCTCAAAGGCCTTTAGTTTGTCAACATAAGTAACTTAAACTCAATTATAGTACAGTTTCTGAGATTATGTCATTATTCTTATACATGCTTACCAGAAAATTTTTTAGCTGCAACAAACAAAAAAACTGAACTCACTGCCATCCAGTGCAAACTGCCTCTTAGCTTACCTTCCAGTGTGGGTTTGTGGGGTTTTTTTAAATTTTATTATTTTTTTGTGTGTGTACCGTCAAATCGGATCTGACTGGTATAGGAGGAGATTGCCCCTCCTTCTCCAGCAGAGCATCTGGTAGATTTGAACCACATACCTCTGGGATTGCAGTGCAGCTTCTTGCCACTAGGCCATCAGAGCTCCCCCAGTGTGGTTTTTTTAAGGCTGTAAATTGCACAGGAGGAGAATGCTCTTCTCCCATGGAGTCTCTAGTGAAGTCTAATCACCAGAGAGGTGTCACCTTTGTGTTAGTAGCACAAATCCCTATGGACAATACCACCAGAGTGCCCTGGCTGAAACAAGGCAAGATGAAAAAGGTAGAGAAACCTAGTCAAGGAGTGAACGATCAAGTCATCAAGCTAGAAGCACCTTGAAATAAATGGAAAAGGTAAAGCTAAGGTAAAGGTGTAAATGACTATGCCTTATGTAAAAATGATACATCTTCCTATGAAGAAAAAAAGACAACCTCAAATTCTAACACAAGGTACACGCTATGAGTAGCTTAGAGTCTAGCAGCCAGAACTGACTACAGCAGATTATAGTTGAGTAACTGGGGGCACCACTTACTATTAACCTTCAGAAGTCATTTAACCTATTTTTGTCTCAATTACTTCACCAGTAAGGATAAAATAAAAGTATCTTTTCCCCCTAGAGGACTAAAAGAGCTAGTTTTTAAAAATGTTCAGAAAATATGACATTTAATAAGTTGTTCTTATGTGCCATCAAGTTGGCTGCGATTCGTAGCAACTCTTTATGTACAACAGCTCTGAACCCTGTCCTACCCTGAGCCAGTCTCACTAATTCCAACACACTTATTTCCATTACCATAGATACTGTGTCAATCCATCTCATGCAGGATTTTCCTCTCCTGTGCTCTCCCTCCACCCTTCCAAGCATGATATCCTTCTCCAAGGACTTGTCCTTCCTGGCAACATGCTCAAAGTAAAGAGATGGAGCTTCAAATTCCTAACCTCCAAGGAGAAACCTGGTTTCACCTTCTCCAAGAGTGACTTGTTTGTCCTCTTGGCAGTCCATGAGTTCAAGACTCTTCTCCATCACCACAACTCAAAGGCATCAATTCTTCTTCTGCATTCCTTAGTCATTATCCAGCTCTCTGATGCATAGCCAGTAATTGTGTATCTTTGTCTCTAGACTGACATCGTTGCTTCTCAGTACTCTAGAGAGGTCCCTGACAACATATTTTCCCAATGCAATTCATCATTTGATTTCATGACCGCTGGTACCAAGAGTGTTGACTGTGGAGCCAAGCAAGCGGAATTTACTAACAACTTCAATCTCTTTTCCAACTATCAGGGTGCTGCCAACCGGCCCAATGGTGAGCATCTCTGTCTTCTTGATGTTGAGCTTCAATTCATATTGAAGACAACAGTCCTTGACTATCTACAGCAAGAGTTTCAGGTATTCCTCAGTTTCAGCAAGCAAGGTTGTGTCATCTTTATAATGTAGGGTGCTGAGTCTTCCTCCAATCCTGATGCCACATTCCTCATCATAAAGGCTGAATCAAATCCATAGAAATAAAAATTTGACCTTGAGTCTACCTCACCTGAATTTATAAAGAAACAGGAACAGGTTTGAGGCTCTGAACACTAATGAATGAAGACCAGATGAACTGTGGGATGATATCATATCAAGGATATCATCCACAAAGAATGCAAAAGGTCATTATAAAGACAGAGAAAGAAGAAAAGACCAAAAATGAATGTCAGAAGAAGACTCTGAAGATTGCACTAGAGCACTGAGATGCCAAAACAAAGGGAAGAAATCAAGAAGTCAAGGAGATGAATAGAAGATTTCAAAGACAAAGCCAAGTATTGTCATGAAATGTGCAAAGAGCTGGAGTCAGAAAATCAAAAGGAATGAACTTGCTCAGTACTTCTTAATTTAAAGGAGCTGAAGAACAAATTCAAGCTCTGAGTTGCAATGCTTAAGGATGCTATGGGCAGAATACTGAATGATCCAGGAAGCACTGAAAGAAGATGGAAGGAGTACACAGAGTCACTGTACTAAAAAGAATTCGTGAACACAGAAGAATTTCCAGAAATAACATATGATCAAGAGGTAATGGTTATGCAGGAGGAAGTTCAGGCTGCTCTGAAGGACTTGACAAAAAAAAATAAAGCCCCAGGAATCGATGGAATACCAATTGACGTATTTCAACAAACAGATGCTGCCCTGGATGTGCTCATCAAGTTGTGCCAAGAAATCGGGGGGACAACCACCTGGCCAACTGACTAGAAGAGATCCATATTTATTCCCATTCCAAAAAAAGGTGACCCAACAGAGTGTGGAGATTATCAAACAATATCACTAATATCACACACTAGCAAAATCCTGCTGAAGATAATCCAGAAACAACTGGAACAGTACACTGACAGAGTTTAAAAGTGTCCATAACACTATGGACATTGTTGCCAATGTCAGATGGACCTTGGCAGAGAGCAAAAAGTACCAGAGGGCTACCCATCTGTGTTTCATTGACTATGCAAAGGCATTTGACTGTGTGGATCACAATAAACTGTGGCTACCTCTAAGAAGAATGGGAGTCGCAGAACACTTGATTGTGCTTATGCAAAACCTATACTTGTACCAGGAAGCAGTTCTCAGAACAGAGCAGGTAAACACTGCCTGGTTCAAAATTAGGAAAGGAATGTGTCAGGGATACATGCTGTCTCCAACAAATATAAGCTATTTCTATACTACACACAGGGAGCTCTGATGGCATAATCCATAAAGAGTTGTGCTGCTAATTCAAAGGTTGTGTTGTGTATCTCTCGCAGGTAGAATTCACAAGCAGCTCCTACGAAGATGCTCAGTCGCCTCCACTGCAGTTTACGGTCTTGTGAACCTGATGAAGAGTTTCTCTGAAGAAGAATACACTGGCCATTCAGTAGTAGAATTATTCTGTCCCATGAGGGAGAACAGTTAATCTGTGGAATAATATATGCTGTCATGCAACAGGTTTCAGTAGACCTTCCAGACTAGGAAAGCAAGGATCTACTTCTAAAGACTAGAGAATGAAAACCCTATGATCGCAATAATCCAATCCAAAACTGATCATGGCGATAACACAAGACTAGGCAGAATTTCATTCCCTTGTGCAGAGTTGCCATGAGTAGGGAACTGACTTGATGGTGGATTGCAACAATGTGCTACAGGAACACCAAAAATGTGACAAAAACTCTGGCTTGTGATAGAGATAAGGGGAAAGTATCTATCAGGAAATAGTATGTGAAGAACGTTAAAAGAGTACTTCATTATATGAATAAAAAGAGAAGGATAATTTGAAGAAAAGCATGTAGAGAAAGTGGGAGGTTTGAGGAAAATCATCAACAAGGGTTGACAATGTGACTGCAGCAATGGGCTCCTGTGTCAAAGATGATGAGAACAGCACAGGATAGGACAGGGTTCAGAACTACTGTTCATAGGATTGCTATAAATGTTACTCAACTCCAGGGTATGAAATAACAACAACAACAACAAAAATAAATCACTTTTTACAAGGACTAAAAACAAGAATCGAAAAACTGGGAGGGAAATGTTTGGCAATGTCATAGCTGGATGAATCAAGGGATTCATCTCTAAAATCTACAGAAAACTCCCAATATCTCAACATGAAAAAGACAATTCAAATACAAAAACAGAATACTTGAAAATAAACTTCGTTAAAGAAGAAATTGGACATAAATTATTTCAGAGAATAAAAACAGATAAAATTCTCCCAGACTCATTCTATGAAGCAAACATATCTTTGATACCAATGCCAGGAAAGGACACCACCAAAACAGAAAACTATAGGCCAATATTTCTCATGAAAATAGATGCAAAAATCCTGAATAAAATCCTGGCCAACAGAATCCAATGATACAGCAAAGAAATAATTCACCATGACCAAGTGGGATTCATAACAGGTATGCAAGGATGGTTCAACATCAGAAAAACAATTAATGTAATTCATCACATTAACAAAGCATGATCCTATCAATTGATGCAGAAAAGACCTTTGACAAAATCCAACACCCTTTCCTGATTAAAACACTCAACAACTAGGATTAGAGGGGAATTTCTTCAACATAGTAAAAAGTATATATGCAAACCCAAGAGCCAACATTGTTCTCAATGGAGAGAAGTTAA
>NW_006400019.1:3116153-3116821 GCF_000299155.1 Elephantulus edwardii | reverse complement strand
TTACATGTTTAATGCAATCCCAATACAAATACCAATCCCATTCTTCAAGGAGATGGAAAAGGCAATCTCCAGTTTCATTTGGAATGGAAAGAAGCACCGAATAAGCAAAGCACTCCTTAAAAATAGAAACAAGGTAGGAGACATCACACTCCTTGATTTCAAATCCTACTACACTGCTGTGGTGGTCAAGACAGCGTGGTACTGGTACAATGACAGACACAGAGATCAACGGAATAGAATTGAGAACCCAGAAATCTGCCCATCTACCTATGGTCAACTGATTTTTGACAAGGAGATGAAATCAGTTAAGTGGGGAAACGATGGCCTTTTTAACAAATTGTGTTGGCAAAATTGGAAAACTATCTACAGAAAACTCAAGCAAGATCCATACCTCACTCCATACACAAAAACCAATTCAAGATGGATCATGGACCTAGATCTAAAACCAAGGACTATAAACTTCATTAAAGAAAAGCTTGATAGAAGTCCTAATCCACAACATAAACAGTCTTCCAAACATCCTAAAACCCCTACAACCAGGAGAGAATAAATTAGACGAATGGGACCATCAAAGAATCAAATCCCTATGCACATCCAAAAACTTCTCCAACAGGGTAAAAAGGGAAGCCACAGACTGGGAAAAAGTACTTGGTAATGACATATCAGAT
>NW_006400019.1:3105619-3115898 GCF_000299155.1 Elephantulus edwardii | reverse complement strand
GTAAGAACAACAAAAATAAATGCTGGCGAGGTTGTGGAGAAACTGAAACCCTTATTTACAGTTGGTGGGAGTGTAAAATGGTGCAACCACTCTGAAAGGCAGTATGATGCTTTCTCAAAAAGTTGCAAATAAAAATACCTTTGACCCAGCAATTCCACTACTGGGAATATACCCCAAAGAAACAATAACCGCCACCGAAGCAGATATATGCACACCCATCTTTATTGCAGCTTTGTTCATAATAGCAAAGAGCTGGAAACAACCTAAGTTCCCCTCAACAAACAAATGGATAGAGAAGCTGAGGTATATTCACACAAAAGAATACTATGCTGCATTGAAAAACAAGGAACTCATGCAATATTATTCAAAATAAGTGACCTTGGAGGACATTATGTGAAACGAAATATCTCAGTCACAAAAGGACAAATACTGCATAGTGCCACTGCTATAAAACGGGACTGACATCAGGGTGGCGGAAGAATGAGAAAGATGGGATTAAAGTATATATACTGCATTGAAACAGATGAGGGACAGAAGTTTAAAAGGGATGTGTGATTAGGTATTATTGTCATGACAGGAGTCCAGAATGAAGGCTGCATAGCAGAGTGGACTTGAGGGGAGGGATTGTATAACAATGAAAGAATTTTCCTTTTACTTTTACAAGAGGGTAGTATACTGGGGAGGAGGTGTGGGCAGGGAGAAAAGTGGAACAATGAATGAATGGAAATCCAAAGTCTGTAAATTTTCATTAAAATTAATAATAGTAATAAAATAAAATTTTTTAAAATTAAGTAATTAAAAAAATTCAGATGTCCAACAAACACATAAAGAAATATTCAAGATTATTAGCTATTACTATTATTAGCCATTGCTGTCCGGTCAGAACCAACTCACAGCTGACCCACCAGCAGATTTTTAGAGGCTGTAAATCACATAGGAGGAGACTGCCCAAGTTTCTTCTGCTGAGCAACTGGATTCAAATCTCCTACCTCTGGGTTAGCAATTCCTTACCCACTAGGCCACCAGAGAGAACTACAAATAAAAATTAGGTCTCTTACCGGGGAGTAAAGCCCAAAACCACAAAATTCATAATAGACAAATTGGGAGCAAATTTAGAAGGCCTAGTCTACAGTATAAAGAGACTGCCAAATACAGCCAGAAATGCACAATCTGGAGAGGATAAGATTGATGGGAAAACACATCTGGCATTATCATCTCAGACAAGTGACTCATAACAAAAGTGTACAGAATACTCCTGGACCTCAAGAAGAAAAAGAATGATAACACAGTAACAAAATGAGCAAAAGACATGGAAAGACCAACAGACACATGAAGAAATGTTCAAAATCACTGGCAGTAAGAGAGGTGGAAATCAAAACCACAATGAGATAGCATCTCGTCCCAATAGCAGTGGCAAAGTTGAGCAGGGCAGCAAGCAATAAATATTGAAGAGGTGGGAATGCTCATACACTGTTGGTGGGATTTTAAAATCATACAACCACTCTGGAAGGCTGTTTGGCATTTCCTCTAAAAGTTTAACATAGAAACTCTGTATGACTCAGCTATTCCACTACTAGGAATATTGTTTGTTGTTGTTATGTGCCGTCGAGTCGTTTGCGACTCATAGTGACCCTATGCACAACAGCCCTAAACCCTGCTCTGTCCTGCGCCAACCACACCGCCTCTGACACACCCATCCCGATTACCCCAGTCACCGAATCAATCCATCTCATAGAGGGTCTTTCCCTCCTGCGCTGTCCCTCCACCCTCCCAAGCATGATGTCCCTCTCCAAGGACCCGTCCCTCCTGGCAACATGTCCAAAGTATGTCAGGACGAAGCCCCATAATCCTTGCCTCCAAGGAGCAGCTTGGTTTAATCCTCTCCAAGATGAATCTGTTTGTTTTCCTGGCAGTCCATGGTACATTCAGTACTCTTCTCCAGCACCACAGCTCAAAGGCATCAACTCTCCTGTCCTCTCTAGTCATTGTCCAACTCTCTGATGCATAACAAGCGATTGCAAAGACCATGGCCTGTGTCAGGCACACCTTAGTCTCCAGAGAGACACCGTTGCTCTTGAGTACTTTAGAGAGGTCCCTAACAGCAGACTTTCCCATCACGATACGCTTTTTGATTTCCTGACTGCTGGTGCCAAGAGTGTTGACTGTGGAATATACCCCAAAGAAATTGGAACTGAAGACACAAATTGAGATTTGTACATCAATACTGCAGTGTTATTCACCATGGCAGGAACAGGGAAACAGCCCAAATGTTCAAATAACAACCAAATGGATTGAGAAATTGTAGTATGTTCACACAATGGAATACTATGCAACACTCAGGAGCAATGATATTTAAAAATACTGCGTAACTTGAGAGTCTGAAGAGTATTATGCTGAATGAACTAACACAGTCTCTCATAAGGACAAACAATGCCTAAAATCATTATTTTTAAAATAGAAGGATAACTAGTAAAACCTGTATGGAGATCAATGGAGGTAAGAGGTGGGCACAGAGGAGTGAGCATGGGTAGGGGCGAAACCAAAGGGGTGTACAATTTGGTGAATGGAGGGAGGGGGTGAGTGAAATGGGAAGGATTCAGTGGGAACCTGAAAACACAGGGCAATGATAGGCAAGGTCCAATGGTGATTAATTTTGTAAAACATAATGCATGAGAATGATTGTATGAAACACAATGTGAATGAAAAAAAATGTGAAACACTAAAAAAGAAAAAAAAAAGGTGTCTCTTTCATATCATCCTTGTCCTTGCAACCATAGCAAAGTTCAAAGATGCTAAATAACAATGTTGGCAAGGATGTGGAGAGACTGTAACTCTTACACTGCCAGTGGGAACAGAAAATGGTGCAAGCCGTAGGTAAACAGTTTGGAACTTCAAATATTGGAAATAGAAAAACATTTTAATCCAGCAATCTAGATCTGTGACACAAAATATTATATGCACATCCACATTCACTGCCCCTTTATATCAGCTATGCAAATATGCAGGATAGGGCAAGATTCAGGTCTCTTGTTCAAAGGATTGTTGTCACTGTTGACTTGATGGCATGTACAACAACAAAGTAAAGTTTACATATAGGTAGAATTACTTTTGGATAGTTACCAGCAGTTTAGAGGGGAGAGAAAGAGGGTTTTAAAAACTGATAAATTGAAATTAGACACATATTAAGATGGGTGGAGGAAAAGGAGACAGTCAACACAAATCAGTGAATAATGTGAAGGCACAGAAAGGTAGAGGAATATTAAAGAAAATAAAAATCACAGGGAGGAAGTGAGCTACAGCGTGATTTTTTGTTATCATAGAATAAAATGAGTATATGTGATTGATAAATTATTAACTTTTTGTAACTTTCAGTTACAAACCACAAGGAAAAAAACCTGAAAAACAAAAACACCGCGAAAATAAAGGAGTTAAGATGGTCCTAAGAAAAACGAAATGGGTCTTTTTGAACAGTAGGTGGAATGATTCACAAAAAAGGTAGACATTGCATACAGGTGCAAAGCAATTAAAAGTGTTGTAAACATCTATTAATACTTTATACTAAGCAGAAAGGGCAGTCAGTACTTTTCTTTCATTGTTCAGTTTTCAATTTCTGAAACAACTTTCCAGAAAGGCAAAAAGTACGTTGTACTGAGTTCGTCTCCCTGCGAAGCCTTCCAAAGGTCCCCTGCCTTTCTCTCTCAATCTCATTCTCTACTAAGTTGTTCAAGAACGGACCTAAAACCAGAGGTCACTATTGTGGTTTGACTGGGAAACCTTTTCAGGACGGCTACTGCTTCCCCGCACGTACAACGCCCACGCAGGCATCCTCAGACACGTTTTCACCATCTCTGAGACGATTCTCCGAGCCAGAAAACTCCCGCCTTCCCTCACTGTGCAGGCCGGTGGCGGCCAGGCTTTTCCCGCCGTGGCCGCAGATCCCCGCCGGCCTTTCTGCTCTCCACCGGCCTTCCTTCCACTCACTCACTGGCTCACTAGCGCCCGGGCCGAGCCAAGCCGCTCCCCACCCGCCTTCTCCTGGTTTTGAAGGACAGCAGGCCACAACACCCGGCAGCAGCGCGACCCCCAGTCAGCCGGCCTCTACCCGCTGTCCTCCCACCCTGCGAGTCCGCCGCAAGCCTTTCTCTCCGGACGCTTTGCGTCATGGTGGGCCCCAGCAAGATTCGTCTCCGTCCCCGTCGATGCTGCGAGGGCGAGTCAGACGAACACTCCCTCCCGGGGTGTGGGTCTCCGGTGCGTCCCTCAAACTCAAGGCCTAGGTGGGGGTCTGAGGCAAAGAGGGGTCGGTCTCCCGCCTCAAACCAAGGAGTAGAGGGCAGCTGTGACTCTTACCACAAATACGGCCTCAGGAATCCCCAGATGGAGTCGCCGCCCGTTCCCTGGGGCCACTTCTCCAAAGGTGCAAGCATCCTTAGCGACCGCCATCTTCGTGAAGGGCGTGTATCCAGACGTTCCACTACCTGCCCCCCAAGCCGCCAGCTCACCAGAATAGTGATTGGGTCTCCCGTCCCTGCAAGCCCGCCCCCTCTTGGTGAATTGGCTTAATCATTGGTGTAGGAGAAAGAGACTCTTCTCTGATTCGCCCAATCTCTGGGTGCTGATTGGCCTCCCTCAGAGTGACAAGGACGCACCTACTGAGAAGATAAAGCGGAAAGGGCCAATAGGCACTCATGATAAAAGCTGTCCCATGTGTTTTAGATGGCCCTGGAATGTCCCGGAATTCAGAAACCAACCAGGACTCCACCCCAAAGAAGAGCAAACAAATAACTGAAAGACATTGAAAGGTATCCTGAGTGATCCCAATCCCTATCTCCTCTTAGACACAAACATCTAGACACCCTTGGAGTTAAGGCCTCTGAGCCTTGACAGCTTCACCAAGGGGACTTGGTTTGTATCTTATGCAGTCCATTCTAATGATTTATCAGAAGGCTAATTGCACTTCTTAAGCTGAAGAAACTGAAGAACAAATTCAAGCCTCAAGTTGCTATACTTAAGGATGCTTTGGACAGAATATTAAATAATACAGGAAGCATTAAAAGAAGATAGAAAGAGTATACAGAGTCATTGTACTAAAAGTAATTCGTGGACACAGAATAACTTCATGAAACACCGTATGAGCAAGAACCTGTGGTGATGAAGGAAGAAGTTCAAGCTGCTCTGAAAAAAATGGCATAAAACAAGGCACCAGGAATCGACAGCATATTTCAACAAACAAACCTGGATGATGTGGTCACCTGCCCTTGATGTGGTCTCCAAGTTGTGCCAAGAAATCTGGAGGACAACCACCAGGCAAACTGATTGGAAGAGATCCCTATTTGTTCCCATTCCAAAGAAGGGTGGCCCAACAAAGTGTGGAAATTATCAAACAATATCATTAATATCACATGCAAACCAGATTCTGCTGAAAAATTACTAGAACAGCATATCAACAGAGAACTGCCAAAAGTCCTGGCTAGGTTTAGAAGAGGCCCTGGTAGGTACTAGGAATATTACAGCTAATGTCAGATGGATCTTGACTGAAACCAGACAGTTCCGGAGGAATGTCTACCTGCGTTTCATTGACTAAGCAAAGGTGTTTGACCGTGAGGATCACAACAAATTGTGCCTGACTCTGAGAAGAACGGGAATCTCAGAACACTTGATCGTGCTTATGTGAAACCTGTATTTGGCCAAGGAGGCAGTCATTAGAACAGAGCAAGAAAACACTGCATGGTTCAAAATTAGGAAGGGTGTGCACCAGGGATGTGTCTTATCTCCATACCTTTTCAATCTATATGCAAAACAGATTATCTGGGAGGCAAAATGTGGCATCTGGATTGGAGGAAGACTCGTCAATAATCTACATTATGCAGATGGCACAACCTTGTTTGCTGAAACTGAGGAGGACCTGAAGCGCTTGCTGCAGAAGGTCAAGAACTGCAGCCTTCAATATGGATTGAAGCTCAACATCAAGAAAACAAAGATTCTCACCACTGGGCTGATTGGCAGCATCATGTTAGATGAAGAGATTGAGACTGTTAACAGCTTTAGTTTGCTTGGCTCTACAATCAACACTCTTGGCACCAGCAGCCAGGAAATGAAAAGATGGATTGCATTGGGAAAGTCTGCCATTAGGGATCTCTCTAAAGCACTGAAGAGCAACAATATCAGTCTGGAGACTAAGGTACACCTGATTCAGGCCATGATCGTTGTTGTTCTGTGCCATCGAGTTGCCTGCAACTCATCGTGATCCTATGTACAACAGCTCTGAACCCTGCTCTGTCCTGATCCAACCTCAACTGTCTCCAACACACGTACCCCCATTACTCCTGTCACTGAGTCAATGCATTTCATCAAGGGTCTAGTCTTTGCAATTATTTGCTATGCATCAGAAAGCTAGACAATGACTAGGGATGACAGAAGGAGAATTGATGCCTTTAAGAGCTGTGGTGTTGGAGAGGAGTGTTGAATATACCAAGAACTACTAGGAGAACAGTTTTGTCCTACAGAGTAGGTGAGACCAGGCTGCTCATTGGAGGCAAGGATTCTGAAGCTTCATTTGACAATACTTTGGAGATGTTGCAAGGAGGGACCAGTCCTTGGAGAGGAACATCAGGCTTGGGAGGATGAAGGGACAGCACAGAAGAGGAAGACCCTTGATGAGATGGATTGAGTCAGTGACTGGGGTAATGGGGGTAGATGTCCCAGGGACAATAAGATTGGCACAGGATAGAGCAGGGTTTGGGGCTGTTGTACATAGGCTCACTATGAGTTGAAGGCAACTCGATGGCACATAACAACATTCATGCCTTTGAGTTGTGGTATTTAAGAAGAGTGCTTAATATCTCATGTTGTTCTTGACTGTTGTCGAGTTGAGCATAATTCATAATGACCCTATGAACAAAAGGCCTGAAGCCTTTCTATAACTATTGACATTTCTCCAATTTCATAGAGTTTTCAGAGGCATGTGATTTAGGAAGTGAATGCCACTCCTGCTTCCAAACCTGTCTTAAACTGGGATCTCCATCAAACACTGTTCACTATAGGCAGCCATTATGGCATTTGACCACCCAATGGCACAAGGTTTAGCATCACAGCAAACCCAGATTAGCTCGGTGCAGCAAATTGACAGAGGAGTGCTGTACAATTTAGAAGGTTTCTACAAAATAAAATAACACTAGACCCTCAGATCCAACTGACTTTTAAATAAAAGGGCTCCACCAAACACTGCCCATGATAGGTAGCAATTATGGGGTTTGACACACCTATGACACAGTTGTTCCATTATGGCATTTGAGACCCCAATAGCACGAGGCTCAGTGTCACAGCAAACCTAGATTATCTCTGGACAGCAAATTGACCAGAGTGCTGTATAACTTAGAAGAATGTTCCTCCAAAACATAGTAACAAGGGATTAAAATATAATCCCTCGGGCCCAACTGTTAAATATAAGGGCACTCCAGGAGGTCTTGTGTTGACTCTAAACAAGAGGCTTAAATAAAAAACAACCAAACATTGCACATCAACCCTCAATCAAAACAAGAGAGTCCACCTTATAGAGTCCAGCTGCTTCACTCAGTCTCCAAAAGGGAGACAAGGGCTTGGCCTTAAATGTAAGTGCCCTCCAGGTGGTCTTGTTGACTCTAAACAGGAAGCTTAAAAAAAAACAACCACACAACCCTCACAGATCCTCAAGCAAAACAAGCGCACCATTTTACAGAGTTCAGCCACTTCACCCAACTCCAAAGTGAAGACAAGGTCCTGGCATTGTATTTTGTTATTGTTAAAGTGTCATTGAGTAGCAACCCTATAAACAAAAGACCTTAACCCTGTTCTATAATTATTGTCCTTTCTCTAAGTTCATAGTTTCCACAGATATGTTTAAGAAGTAGATACCACTCCTGCTTCCAAGTCTGTGTTAACCGGTGAGCTCTACCAAACATTGTCAACCATGTGTAACCATTGTGGCATTTGACGTACCACTGGCACACCATTGAGTATCACAATAACCTCAAGGTATCAGTGAAATGACAGAACAATTAAAACCAGGCTGGAGGGCCCAAATAAATGTTATAAAACCCCAGCCCATGCACCAGTCTTTCATTGGCTCCAACAAGAGGCTTCCCGCCCACACTTCACCACTAACCAACCAGGCCAGAGCCAACCTCCATCCATAGACCATATCCCATAGACCACCAAAAGGACAAACAGAAATATCTTGGGAAAGGTGTAGCCAGAGTGCTCCTTGGAGCCGAAGATAGTGAAAACTGTCTCACATACTTTTGGCATGTTGTTATGAGGAACTAGTCCTTGGAAAAGCACATTATGCTTGGAAAGGTGGAGGGGTCAGCCTAAGAGAGGAGGATCCCCAATGAGATGGATTGACATGGTAATTTTAACAGTGGTCTTGAATGTGTCATAGATGATGAGGATGACACAGGATAGGATAGAGTTCAGACCCATTGTTCATAGGGTCTCTGGAGTCAAGATGTTGTTGACTTGATGGCACCTAACAACAAACCATTTCAAGAAATAGTATATGATCAAGGGCCAGTGGTACTGCAGGAAAAGTTCAAGCATTGACAGTAAGACTCCAGGAATCGACATAACACCAATTGAGGTGTTTCAACAGATGCAGCCATGAATATGATCACTAGGTTCTGCCAAGAAATTTGGAAGCCAGCTGCCTTGCCAACCAACTGCAACATAGTCCTATTTGTTTCTATCCCATAAAATACGTTATTCAATAGAGTGTGGAAAATAATAATTGTATCATTATCTCAGGCAAGTTAAAGCTTACTGGAGGTTACTCACA
The DNA here is from genome assembly GCF_000299155.1 of Elephantulus edwardii. NCBI lineage: Eukaryota > Metazoa > Chordata > Mammalia > Macroscelidea > Macroscelididae > Elephantulus > Elephantulus edwardii. The sequence continues at coordinate 3,107,086 of NW_006400019.1, read as the reverse complement.
CATGACTTGAGCAAATACATTTACAGGGAACTTCCAGAAATTCAAGCTGGACTCAGAAGAGGTCGTAGTAAGAGGGACATCACTACTGATGTCCCATGAATCCTAGATGATCCTAGGAAATACCAGAAAGGTATTTACTTGTGTTTCACTTACAATGCAAAGACATTCACCTGTGTTGATTATAATAAAATATAGGTAGCATTGAGGAGAAAAGGAATTCCAGAGCTATTAACTATGCTCATTTGAAATCTGTACATAGACCAAGAAGCAATTATTAGAACAGAACAAGGAAACACTGCATGGTGTAAAATCAGAGAAGGTTTGTGTCAGAGTTATATATATTCTTTCTTCATACCTATTCAACCTGTATATTGAACAAATCATTCAAGAAGAATATATGAAAAAATGTGGTATCACAATGGGAGGACGAATACTCAACAACCTGTGTTATGCAGATGATACAACCTTGCTTGCAGAAAGTGAAGACAACGAAGTACTCACTGAAGAAAATTAAAGACAACAGATTTCTGTATGTTGTTATGTGTCATTGAGTCGCCTGTGACCCACAGCAACCCTATGTACAGCAGCTCTGAACCCTGCCTGCTCATACTCAATATCAAGAAAATAAGTCTTCACCACTGGACCAATAGTCAATATCACTTTAGAGAAAAGATTGAAGTGGTCAACAATTACCTCCTTTTACTTGGATCCATAATAACCACCCATTGTAACAGTAGTCAAGAAATCACAAGACGTGTTGCACTGGAGAAACCTGCTGTCAAGGGCCTCTCCAAAGTGGTGAAACTTCCATCTCCCATACTCCAAAAATATTGTCAGAATGTGCCAGTCCTTGGAGAGAGAGAATATGTTGGGAAAGTTCAGAGAAAGAGATGAAGATTCTCAACCTGATTGACTGACACAGTTACTGCAACAATGGGTTTAAGGACATCAGAGATTGTGAGGATGGCACAGAAGAAGGCAAGGTTCAGATCTGTTGTTCGTAGGTCTCTATGAATCAGAGTCAACTCAGTGGAACTTAACATCAACAAACAAGAGGTGTTACATTAAACAAATATTGTGCAAATCTGATGTCAAAGACCCCTAATAAGTGATAAGGAACAAGAATTCAGTTTCAAGACTAAAGTGTTCGTCGCCCAAGTTATGGTATTTTTCAATTGCTTCACAGGGATCTGAAAGTCAAACAATGAAAAAGAATATTGAAGAAGTATAAGCACATCTACAATCAGGAGAAGATAAAATAGATGAATAGGACCGTCTAAGAATCAAATCCCTACGAACATCCAAAAACTTCTCCAACAGGGTAAAAAGGGAAGCCACAGACTGGGAAAAAGTATTTGGTAATGACATGTCAGATAAGGGACTTATATCCAGAATTTATAAAATACTTGAGCACCACAACAAGATAAAGGTAAATAATCCAATCGAAAAATGGGCACAGGATATGAA
>NW_006400019.1:3104129-3104765 GCF_000299155.1 Elephantulus edwardii | reverse complement strand
GGGTAGAGAAGTGCAGCAATGAATGAATAGAAATCCAAATTCTCTGTAATGTTCATTAAAATTATTTAAAAAATGAAAAAAATCACAAAATCTATCTATATGAGAAAAAGACTACAGCCTTCAATACAGATTACATCTTAACATCAAGAAGACAAAAATCCTCACCGCTGTGTAAATAAGCAACATCATGAAAAATGGATTAAAGACTGAAACTGTCAACGATTTAATCTTGCTTGGAGCCACAATCAACACCCTTGGCACCAGCATTCAAGAAGCAGCACATGTCTTTAATGGCTCCAGACAAAAGGAGGGGGAAGCCTTACATTTAATGTTTGCACTTTGGGGTGCAACGTAACAGGGAAGGCCTGGACATAAAGAATGAGAGGGGGCTATTAAATATTTTTAGTAAAATGTTTCCTTTGTCTTGTGCAGAACATGTAGAACATGCTCTTTAATGTAGTGTTTTTTTTAATGGTAGAGAGACTTTGTTATCGTAGCTAAAATCTTAATCATAAAATTTCGGAAACTAAGGGAGCTAGAGTCAGAAAATCAAAAGGGCTGAACTCGCTCAGCATTTCTTAAGCTCAAGGAACTGAAGAACAAATTCAAAGCTAGAGTTGCTGTAATCAAGGATGC
>NW_006400019.1:3074602-3102781 GCF_000299155.1 Elephantulus edwardii | reverse complement strand
GGTGACTGGGGTAATCGTGATGGGTGTGTCAGACGCAGTGCGGTTGGCGCAGGATAGAGCAGGGTTTAGGGCTGTTGTGCATAGGGTCGCTATGAGTCGCAAACGACTTGATGGCACATAACAACAACAACAAGGGAGCTCTGGTCGCCTAGAAGCAAGAGGCTGCACTGCAATCCCAGGGGTGCACGGTTCGAATCCACCAAATGCTCTGCTGGAGAAGGAGGGGCAAACTCCTCCTGTACCAGTCAGATCGTATTTGACAGTACACACACAAAAAATTTAAAAAAAAATTTTGAAACTGTTATTTTTTCCAGTAGGAAATTGTTTACCAACTTATTTTTGTTTGAAGTGTGATTCCCGCCCCCTTCTTTCCAAACTCTCTTGCAAAAAAGAAGTGGGTTTCTAATAATGCATTGAGCAGATACTAATTTTACATGCCTTTTGAGCTGTGTAACTTAATTACTTGGATACTTGAGAATTTGTCTTATTATGTAATGGATAAAACGGTGATGTGTATTAGTGTTAGTTCAACCATAAATTTCTACTGTCTGGGAATGTGTGGTTATATAGTTCTGTGGGAGAAATAACTTCAGTGTTCACCTGCTTGTAAAAACCTAGTTGTGAGAGAATACACATTTAACTAAATGAATTTATCAGGGGGAAAAAAGAAATCAGAAGATATGGGGGTGGGGGGAAGGAAGACATATTGCACTGGGAAAGTCTACTGATGGGGACCTCTCCAAAGTCCTGAAGAGAAATTATATCAGTCTAAAGACTAATAAGCGGCTGATTCAGACCATGGTCTTTCTGATCACTTACTATGCATCTGAGAGCTGGATAAAGAATAAAGATAGCAGAAGAATTATTGATGTTTTTGAGCTGTGGTGTTGGAAGAGTACTGACTAGCCCATGGACTGCAAAAAGAAAAGATGTGTCTTGGAGAAAGTGCAGCCCGAATGTTCCTTGGATGCTAAGATTGGGAAGCTGCATGTCACATATTTTGGATATGTTGTTAGGAGGGATCTTTCCTTGGAAAGGACATCATGCTTGGAAAGATGGATGGTCAGGAAGGAAAGGAAGACCCTTAATGAGATGGATTGACACAATGACTACAACAATGGGCTCAAGTGTGTAAAAAATGATGAAGATGGCATAGGATAGGACAAGGTTCAGATCCGTTGTTCGTAGGGTAGCTATGAGTCACAGGTGATGTGAGGGAACCTACCAACATGCTTAGTATTAATAATCTTATTTGAGAATGGCTTGTCTCTGTTAACAAGGGAGGATTAGTATAGGGTATATTTTGGGTTTAGCTCATAGAAAGTTATACTGCTAACTCAAAGTCAGCAGCTGCTCTGCAGGAGAAAGATGAGAGATCTCCTCTAGTGTGATTTACAGCCTTGGAAAACCCACTGAGAGTCAGCTAGGAGTCAGCTCTTACTCCACGGCAATGTGTTGTGCTTTATATTGTGAGTCTCTTTGAGATATAATCTCTTTGAGATATAAAAATAGGTTAAAGAAGAAGCAGAGATGGGGTAATGCACCAATCCATGAATTTCAGGAAAAGAGAAATTAACTCATTGCAAGTATCAAGAAGGAAAGGTATATAGAGATTTTGTAAATATAAAGATAAATGTAAACAGAAACTACTTCCATAAGTATTAATACTTCTAAGTTTAGGTCTAAAAAATATAATTAAAATACTGGACCAGTATAGTATGCAAAATTGAGTGGAGTGTTGTAAGCAAAGTGCTCTCAAATTCTTCATGGGAAGGAGCTGTGCTGCCCTGCCAAAGGCATGCGGTTTGAATCCACCAGCTGCTCCGCAAGGAAAAGATAGGCAGTCTTTTCTCGTGTGATGAAACTACTCCTGAAAACCTGAGAGAGTGTCAGCTATGAGCTGGCACTGACTCTATGATAGACACCCCCACCACAGCAGGATCCTCAGAGAGCTCTCTTTGGCATAAATCAAAGTGAGTCCCATGGCAAACTCAAAGGCCACACATCTCTTGTGGTTTGAATCCACCATGGCTCTGAGAACAAGCTCTGATGGCTCAGTGGTAAGGAATTGGGCTGCCAACCTGAAGGTACATGGTTTGAACAGAAAAATGATCAACAATCTCCTCCATTGTGATCTTCTGCCTCTGAAAACATGTCAGAGGGTCAGGTATGAGCCAGTTCTGACTTAATGCCTCTGAGAGCGCAAAATATGCAGACTCCTGTTGATAGAGGCTCGCTAGGAGGCAGTCAGTGTGGGGGAGCGCGAAAGGGTTTGTGCTATATAGAAGTGAGGATTAAGAGATGAACTTCAGGTTCTTATACCTTTACAGAGTAAAATTTCAATAACAATTCAAAGAAGTAGAAATAGAGTGCATAACCTCCAAAACAATTCATTATAGAAGATCAAGAGTATTAAATCGTCAAGTGAAAGTTTATTATGCTTGGAAGACGGGGACAATTCAGTCAGGCTGTAGAGAGGTCAACGTTTTTCCCACCTATGACTCTGAATTTTTTTACTTTGGCAGCTCTACCTGGATTGGATCTGTGTGAAACAAAGAGAGATGTGTAAATCCTTAATCGTTTTGGTAGTTTTCCTTTATGATTATAAAATAAATGAAAAATCTTTTGATATAGAACTCCAGTCATTCTTACTACTATCCTAAAGTAGGCATTCAGGAACCAGGAGGCCCAACCCATCAGCTGAGGACTGAAGAAACCTTGTAAAAGTTCTTAAAAAACAATCCTCTGAGGCCATGACATCTAACTCACGACACACTCCCAGGAAGTCTCACCTCCTAAGCCCCATTTCCACTGCTTCACTTCTCTCCTCTAGTTATAGCCACTAGCGGAAATCATTCAATACCAACTACTGTGGAACTTTTCTTCCTTGAATTCACTGTGATTTTCTTGTGTTCCCTATGGTGCTTTGTTTTTCCTCTGTATGTATGTTTATTTCCTCAGATAAATTGTAACCTTTATGGGAAAGAATTTTAATTAGATTTAGTTCATTTCTGTACTTCTCACATAATCTAGCAGATTACCTAACACAAAATACAATTAGTAGCCACTGAATGAATGAAAGATGCTCACAGACTAGTCAGCAAAGACCCTGATTGATGCTTCCCAGGTTTTGTTTAACGCTTATAGTCATCAGTCTTAATAATTCCTCCTCTTCCCTATGATCTTGTTATCTTAATTATGATGGGCAGTTTGCAATTTATTGCTCTTAGGGACCATCAAGTAGAATATGACTTATAGCAACCAGATAAACAAGAGATTCAAAACTGTGCTCTATGCTGCACCATCATCACACATCCAAGCTCAAGCTTATTGTTGTAGGCAGTTATTCTGTCAGTTCTTTTTGTTGCGGGTTTTTCTCTTTCTCTGTCCACCTAACTTTCCCAGCATGATACATTTTCCCCAGGACTGGTTCCTCCTGACAATATACCCAGAGTGTGTAAGACAGAGTTCTGCCATCCTTGCCTCTAAGGAGCACAGACACTCTGGCTGTATTTGCTTCAGGACAGACTTGATAGTTCTTTTGGCAGTCTCCTGAAGAGTCAGTACTCTTTGAGAACACCACAATTCAAAGGTACTGATTTTTCTTCAGTCTTCCTTATTCCCTGTCCAACTTTCAGATGCATAGGAAGCCAGTGAAGAGACCATGGCTTGGATCAGGCATAGTCTTTAAACTGACATTCTTGCTCTTTAGAACTTGGGAGAGGTCCTCAGCAGTAGATATCTCCAACGCAACACATCTCTTATTTCTTGACGGCTACCATGGTTGTTGATCACGGATCCAAATAAAATGAAATAATTTACAACTTCAATCTTTTTTCCATCAATCATGATACCACCTATTAGTCCAGTGGTGAGGAGTTTTGTTTTCTTGATGTTGAGATGTAATCCATATTGAAGGCTGTAGTCATTGATTTTCTGCAACAAATACTTCAAGTTCCCCTTGCTCTTGGCAAACAAAGTTGTGTCATTGGCATAATGCAAGCTGTTGATGAGTCTTCCTCTGATTCTGATAACATATTCCTTACACAGTTCAGCTTCTCAAATAATTTGCTCAGCATACAGATTGAACAGGTGTGGAGAAAGGATACAGCCTTGTATCCAGGATACACATATCCTGATTTTAAAACATGCACTGTTCCCTTGTTCTGCTTAAAAATCTGCTCTTTGGTCTAGGTTTCATATTAGCATAATTAAGTGTTCTAGGATTCCCATTCCTTTTAATGTGAGCCATAATTTGTTAAGGTCCACACAGACAAATGCCTTTGCACAGTCAAGTAAAACACAAGCAGACAGCTTTCTGGTCTTCTCTACTTGTATGGCATTAGTTGAAATCAACCCATTGGCAGTAGCAGTGGGTTTGCAGTTGGGCTTATGTCTGTGGTTATAATGCTATTGGGGATGGGTTATCTTTGTTGATATTAATGTGGGAAGATTACTATAGTATGTGTTTTGAGTTCAATCAACACACAGAGATTCAAGGGAAAGGATAGGGAGATTCCAAGACACAAAATTGCCCAGGAACAGAAACTTAAAAGGGACAAGAACCTTCCTCCAGAGCCAACAGAGAGAAAGCCTTCCTCTAAAGCTGATGTCCATAATTTGAACTTTCAGTCTCTAATTATTTCTCTATAAAGCAGAACGATGTTTCAAAACTTCTGCTGTGACCATATCATTCTCCCATTTAAAATCTTTCATTTGCAACCTAAATCTTTCTGAGTAAACTCACACTCCTTAAATAAAGACACATGATTTTCTGTTCTGTTAGATTTTCATTTGCTACTGTTTGGAAGAGGTCACAGTCCTGTTTCTTAGTCTGTCTCAGTCTGGTATTTGAAATAACAGTGACATACCTTCCCACGTTGCAGCAACATGAAAGCCATCAGAGTTCATCAAACTGTCCGATGGGTAGTGGAAACATCATGAATTAAACTGTATTTCTATATTCAGATCTCACTTCAAAGCTCTACAAAGGTGATTCCCAGGCCCCTCAAACTGATTCCAGCTTGAACCATGGAGGTCACTGACTCTTTTTCTGTATACTTACTGAGTTTAGAAAGTTCACAGGGAATTGCACTGCTAGCACAAGGCTGTGCCTGTCTGGCCTTTCACATCCACCAGTGACTCTGAAGAAGAATGATGGACAGTGTCATCCTATGTGATTTATAGCCTCACGAACCCAGTGGAAAGTCAGCTAAGAGCTGCTAGTGTATTTCAACAGCCTTTGGGCTGGCAACACAACTCCCGATGGACTGTGCCCCCGGAGCACCTACTTGTGTACTGCAGGGCTTGTTAGGTGCTGTCAAGTCGAGCACAACTCCAAGACACCCTTTGAACAACACAGCTGAACCCTGTCCTATCTAGGAACATCTTCACAATCTCTGACACACTCAAATCCATTGCTGTAGTCACTGTGCCAATCCACTGAGGGTCTTCCTCTCTTTAGCTAACCCTCCATCTTTCCAAGCACGATGTCCCTAGCCCCTTATAACAATATGCCCAAAGTATGTGAGACAAAGCTTTGCCATCTTTGCCTCCAACAGGAATTCTTGTTGCAATCTCTCCATGACACGTCTGGTTGTTCTTTTGGCAGGCTATGGGATACTCAGGGTTCTTCTCCAACACCACAGCTCCAAGGCACCAACTCTTCTTCTGTCATTTTCTTAGTCACTGTCCAGCTTTCAGATGCACAGCAAGTGATGGAAAAGATCATGGCCTGAATCAGATGTGCTGTAGTCTTCAAACTGACATCATTGCTCCTCAGTAATTTGGAGAGGTCCCTGACTGCAGATTTGCCCAAGGTAATATGTCTCCTCATCTCCTGACTGCTGGTACCAAGGGTGTTGATTATGGATCCAAGTAAGATGAAGTCATTGACAATTTCAATCTTTTCTCCATCTATCATGATGTTGCCTGCCATGATGTTGGCCCAGTGGTGAAGGTTTGTGTCTTTTTGATGTAGAGACATAATCCATACTGAAGGCTCGTGTCTTTGACCCTCTACAGCAAGCATTTCAAGTCCTTCTCAGTTTTAGCAAGCAAGGTTGTGTCATCTGCATAATGCAGGCTGTTGATGAATCTTTCTCCTATCCTGATGCCACAATTTCATAATGAGTTCTTTTCACTTCCCCAATGTGTAAGGTAGGAAGCTCTGGTAGCCTACCAGCAAGTTTTACTGCCAACCCAAAGGCATGTGGCTCAAATCCACCAGCTGCTCTGTGGGAGAAAGTTGTATAATCTCCTATGCAACTCCTTACCTCTGAAACCCTGCTGGAGAATGAGCTAGGAGTCAATTCTGACTCGACTCAACAGCACATCACAAGAGCATGGACAGTGCATATTTCTCTTGCCTCTAGGCCTTGCACATGTGTTCTGTTGCTCCTTATATCTGTACTATTCTTTCAGATGGTGTCATTGAACTTAGGTGCCTACTCCTATGGGAAATCATTCCTGGAATGCCCACAAAGTTAAATAATACAAGTTTATAGAGAACCAGGTCTGTATAGTTATGTCTTTTTATGGTATTGAGATGTTAGGATTTGTTTTTCTACTGTAAAATCCCAACCTTACATGAAAGCTGTTTATGTTGTAAAATTCAACCCTAACTGTGGTCTTGCCTCCAGGGACTGCTCATATTTACCAAGGCTCTTACAACAGTTCAAACATGCTCGACATTCTGAAGATGGATCAGGACTGCTGGTCCTTAAACCCGACTGAGTGCAAGTCAGGCATGGTGGAGATCTCAGAGAAGGCGTTTCCATTTGAGTTGGGACCTATGGATTTGAATGGAAAAAAAAATAAAAGGTGAAAACTCAAGTGTTTAATTTCTGTCTTAATGCAATAGTACCAAGAGGACAAATAGCCTTCTAGAGTAGACATGAGAGCAATTGAGAGCAATGACGGTGAACCATCCTCTCACCTACTATGAGCTTATTTTCAGGAGGGGCAGTGTTTGGAAAAAGACCTCATGCTGGGAAAGGTGGAGGGTCAGAAGACCCTCACTAGGATGGATTGGCACCGTGACTGTAACAATGGGCTGAAGCATAATGGAGATGTTGAGGATGGTGCAGGATGGGGCAAGATTCAGATTCGGTGCTCACAGGGCTGCTAGGAGTCCTGGTTGACTTAAAGGCATGTAAAAATGACAGAATAGATAGTGTGTTTAATAAATGAAAGGGGTGTTAAATGTCAAATACTCGGAGAAACAAAATTAGGTCTGCAAAGGAACTATTAGTGTCAAAGTGAGAAAGGAAAAAAAGCTGAAGAACAATTCATGAAAAGTAAAGATGAATCAGTCACAAAGAAAAACAGAAAAACAGAGTATCTCCATCTCCATGATTTATGGGAGAGGGTAGAGCCATCTTCCTAGTTTGTGTCATTTTTCAGAGATGATAAATTCAAATTTTAAAGTCTATTCCAAAGATAAAGGGACATTTAATGAAGGACAAATTAAAGGGAATTTCCCAGAGCAATGAAGTGTATGGCCATTGCCTTCTCTGTTTAAAGCTTTTAGATAGTTCTTGACTGATGGAGCTCTGGGAGCCTACCTCGTGGGTAAGGAGCTGCACTGCCAACTCACATGCAGGTGGTTCAGATCCACCAGCTGCTCTGAAGGAGAAATCTGGGCATTCTCTCCCCATGTGATTTACAAGCTGGTGTGTCAGCTATGTGTTGCTTCCAACTCAATGGCAATGAGTTGAGATCGCTCTCCACATTTACCTACTTTGGGAGACTTCCAGTCATGTGCTTGCTGTAGGACAATATCTTTAGACTTCTTGTTTGTTACTCTAAGGTACTAGCAATGATTACAACAGATCAACACTATGCACCATCCTGTGCTTAAACCCACTGTTGCAGCCATGGTATCAATCAATCTTGTTAAGGGTCTTCCTCTCCTTTGACACTCTTCTTGGTTATCTTAGTCCAGATTATCATCAAGGATAGTGTAGAAAGTGTTATGTGCTGAAATATGTTCACAAACACAAGTGTTGGAGACTCTGATCCCTTTATCAGTGGTTATAATCCCATTTGGGAAAAGGGTTTGTGTTGCTATGTTAATGAGACAGTTTGGGTAAAGTGCCACCAAATCAACTATGGCCCTACAAGCAACAGACGTGAACCTTGCCCTAGCCTGCACCATCCTCACCATCTTTGGCATGCTCTAATCTATTTTGGTAGTGACTGGAGTTATGTACGTTCTTGAGGATCTTCCTCCCTTTCTCTCACCCTCCACTCTTCCCAGCACGGTATCTCCCTACAAAGACTGGTTCCTCCTGAGAATATTCCCAAAGTAAGAGAGATAAAGTTGCTTTCATCCTTGCCTCTAAGGAGCACCCTACTTGTATTTCCTCCGATATAGATTTGCTTGTTCTTTTGGCAGGCCATCAGATTTTCAATACTCTTTGCCAACACCACAGTACAAAGGCATCAATTCTTCTTCAATTTCCCTTATTCCCTGTCCAACATTCAGATGCATAGAGAACAATTAAAAAGACCAAGGCTTGGATCAGGCACACCTCAGTCTTTAAACTACATAATTGCTCTTGCTCTTTAGCACTTTGGAGAGGTCCTTGACAGCAGATTTTTTTCCGTTTTGTTTTTTCTTCTTCAGTTTTTTATTAGTGTAGAGTATATCTTAAATCAATCCTTTTTCTAGGATATAAAAGAGCAGATTAATCAAGCAAGCACAGAGATGGGGAAGGAAGATACACATTACATATTTGCCAAGGAATCTAGGAATAGAAGCTGAAAAGTTATAAGGATCTACCCCCAGAGCCAGCAGGCTGACAGAGAGAGACAGCCTTCTTTCCCCTAGAGTTGGTGCCTTGAATTCAGATTTCTAAATTGTGAGAAAAGGAATTTTTATTCATTAAGATAACCCACTGTTATATAATCATAGACAAGTAGTTTGGTAACTTAAGATTTTGGTAATAGACAGGGAAGTGCTACTCTAACAAATACATTAAATATGGAAGGAGTTTTGAACTTGAGTAATAAGTGGAAGCTGAAGAGTTTTAGGGTGCCTTGTAGTAAAAGATCCTCAGCACAGGACCAAGAGTCACCATCATGATAGATGGAGAAAGGATTAAAGCTGTCAATTATTCCATCTTGCTTAGATCTACAGTCTTGGTACTAGGAATGAGGAAATCAGAAGACGTATTGCATCAGGCAAGCCTACTGTTAGGGATCGCTCCAAAATACTGAAGAGCAATGATGTCAGTTTGAAGACTAAGGTGCATTTGATTCAAGCCATAGTCTTCTTAATCACCTGGTATGCATCAGAGACTGGGTGATGAATAAAAATGACAGGTGGTATAGAAGAGTATTGAATATCCCATGTACAGTCAAAATAGACAGATATTTGTCTTGGAGAAAGTGCAGCCAGAATACTCCTTGGAGGCAAAGATGGCAAAGCCTTGTTTTTCATACTTTGGACATGTATGTAGTTAGGAAAGGGACATCATACTTGGGAAGATGGAGGGTCAGTGAAGGAGAGAAAGACTCTAAGGAGATGGATTGACACTGTGATTTCAGCAATGGACTCTCTACTGTGCCAGAGATGTTAAGGATGGCACAAGATGGACCAGGGTTCAGGTTGGCTGTTCAAAGGGTCACTGAATCATATTCAACTTGACAGCAACATAGTAAAAAAGTGGAAAATGTGCCAGGATATAAATGGAAAGGTTGGAGATTTGAATCCACCAGCTGTTGCAAAGGAGAAAGATGGACAGTTTTCACCTATTAAGATTTACAGTCACCAAGGAACTCATGCAATATTATTCAAAATGGGTGACCCTGGAAGACATTATACTGAGTGAAGTATCTCAGTCACAAAAGCACAAATACTGCATGGTGTCACTGTTGTAAAACAGAACTGACACTGGGGTTGAGGGGAGACTGAGAAAGATGGGTTCAATAATGTATACTGCATTAAAACAGATGAGGGAGAAAACTGTTTAAAAGGGATATGTGATTAGGTATTTTTGTCATGACGGGAGTACAGAACAAAGGCTGAAGAGTGGAGTGGACCTGGGGGGAAGGATTGTAAAACAATGAAAGAATTTTTCTTTTACTTTTCCAAGATGGTAGTATACTAGGGGGGAGGGTTGGGAGGGGAGAAAAGTGCAACAATGAATGAATGGAAATCCAAAGCCTCTGTAAATTTTCCATTGAAATTAATAATAAAAAAAGGAAAAAAAGAATCTCAAAAAATTTAAAAAAAATTACAGCCATAGAAACCTGATGGAGGATCTCTCTGAGTTGGACTCTACTCTACAACAATAAGTTAATAGTAAAAGAAGAATTAGATTAGAATTAGAATTAAAGGCATTAAGATTGCTGGAAGACTCATCAACAACCTGTGATATACAGATAACCCAACCCTGTTTTGCTGGAAATGAAGAGGGCTTGAAACATTTACTGAAGAAGATCAAAGACTGGCTCAGGTTGAGAAAGGGGGCTGAGACAGACCAGATAAGGTCAGGGCATAGGTTCCATTTGGGGGAATGGACTAAGTAGAAGTGAACATCAAAATAATATTTGTATGTGTTTTTCTTTTGCTTTAACCTGACTATTGGGTTCTGGTTGTGTTAGTCATAAGTAGCCAGCTATAGACAAAGTTGGCGTTTTTCCCTATATGTGTTTTAAACCTACTGCAACTCATGTTGACACTCGATCAGGTTTCTGGGCTGGAAATAGAGAGCATGGTGCCTAGCTTTCTCTCACCGAGTAATGAGTAGCTTCAAATCACTGAACTTTTTTTTTAAACAGCTCAATTATTCAAGCAAATAACACTATATTCAAAGGGCTTAAACACAGGAGCCACTACTAAGTCTGTCAGTTTGCCATACTGTAGTGGCCTATGTGTATGGCTATAATAGTGGAAGCTATGCCTCTGGTATTTCAAAACAGAATCAGGGTTATCCATGGTGGACAGGTTTCAGCAGAGCTTCCCCACTAAAACAAACCAAGAAGCAGGACTGGCCATCTACTTCTGAAATAACAGGCCTTCAAAATTCTATGGACAATTTAAAATCCCACCAACAGTGTATAAGAGTTCTTATCTCTCCACATCCCCTCCAACATTTATTACTTGCTGTCCTGTCAAATTTTTCCACTGCTACTGGAGTGAGAGGGTATCTCATTTTGGTTTTGATTTGCATCTCTCTTATCGCCAGTGATTTGAAGCATTTCTTCATCTGTCTGGTGGCCTCATCTGTCTGAGTGTCCTCCTCTGTGAAAAGTCTTTCCATGTCTTTTGCCCATTTTGCAATTCGTTTATCAGTCTTTTTCTTGTGGATAGGACAAGACTCAAATCATGTTCATAGGATTGCTATGAGTCAAAGTCAATTTGACAGCACACAAAAATAACGTATTTTTATAAGGAGCCTTGATGTGGTATTTAACATGCTGAACTGCTAATTTAAAGGTTGGTAGTTTAAATCCACCAGGGACTCAAGGGAGAAAGTTGAGTAGTTCTCTTTCTTAAAAGATTTTTAGATCTGGAAACTTAATGGAGAGTCTACTATATTCTTAATACAAATACGTAAGACACACACACACACACTCTACAGCATAAATGTTACCACATGAGGAATAGGAGGAACTGAAGTGGATTTCCTGATGGTTGATGCACAGGTACAAGTATTCAGCTGCCAGTTCACTTCGCTATTAATTTCAGTTTTTGAAGACTGATTCCACTTCTTATCAGATCTAAAACAGGATGTACAGTCAGATCATTTTGGGAGATGACAAATCTACCATTTAAACAGTTAGTATACAGCCTTTGAGACATTCCTTATGCTCATCAACGGGTAAAAGATACTCATTGTTTTCAAGTTAAGAGTTGACCCATAGTTGATCCTCTGGAGACTGTAAATCACACAGGAGGAGACTGCCCATCTTTCTCCTGCTGAGCTGTTGGCGAATTTGAATTGACCACCTTTAGGTAAGCAGTGCAACTCCCTGTGGATTACATCACCAAAAAGATCATCGACTATTTCCTATGAGTTTAAATTAGTAGCAAAGTAAATTGTTTCAGCTTAGTCTTTTCTTTTTTTGTACATGTATTTTGGGTTTCAGCCAGTCACATACACTGTGTCTCACACATGTACACTGTTTTATATGATAATTCATATATATATTAAATTTGACATAATTAATTACCATTGTTCTATGCCAATTATTACCCAGTCTTTTCAAGTCTCCACTGAACATTTCTCATTTATTCACTCCTCCTCCACCCACCAACCTCTGCTATTCCTCTTTCCCCTCTTCCTTTTTACTGTCCCTCTCATTTTTCCTTCCCTTTTGGTAGCAAATAATTTTTTTTACTTTGTTTTACTGGTTTGCTTACAAAATTTGTATACATTGTTTCACACTATTCTTCATTCACATTGTGCTTCATACAATCATTCTCATGCATTATATTTTAAAATATTTTTTTAATGCGTGTACCGTCATCGGATCTGACAGGTACAGGAGGAGATTGTCACTCCTTCTTCAGCAGAGCATCTGGTGGATTTGAACCGTGAACCTCTGGGATTGCAGTGCCTCATGCATTATATTTTAAAACATTAATGACCACTGGATCTTTTGAATTTTTTTTACAAATACATTGGAAAATGATGTTATGCTGCCAGCACTGGATGCAATCCTGGGCCACAAGTCTGCACACCGGTCCAATGATGGTAGATAGAATTGTTCATCTCACCTTTATTGTTTACTATGACTCCTGCATTATTTTCAAAACAAACAAAGAATGACCCTATCTTTTCTCTGGTATGACTTTCGTCGTTGTATCACCACTGCTGGATGCACCTTTTTTCTGAGCTCTGGTTTCCCTTACTTGACCGTGGCCATCACCATGCAGTGGGAAGTCTGTTCAGTCATCCCCTGATCCCCTTCACAGAGATGACATTCAAATTTTTTGCTCCTCTGTTGTCAGCACAGTTGATCACTGCTCCTACTGGAAGACTAGGGAAATTTGGAATTTTGTACCAGAGGAACCACCATGTCCTTGCTTAGATATCTTGGACACTGGAGAAAAGGACAAAAAAGCCTCTTTCTACCTCTGAACATTTATATGTATCTTGCTGGGCTAACCCCTTATTCTCACAATAATGGTCTTATGCAGTATTTGTCCTTATGTGACAGGGTTATTTCACTCAGCATAATTTCAACTTAGTTTTCATAGCTAACGCCATGGTGATTGGATGTTGCTGTAATGCTGGAAGCTATACTACCAGTCTGTCAAATACCAACAGGATCACCCATGGTTTTAGCGGAGCTTCCAGACTGAGAAAAACTAAGAAGCAGGACTCACAAACCACCTCTGAAATAACAGGACTTGGAAAACTCTATCGCAAGGGAAGAACATTGCTACATATAGTGACAAAAGATGAACCCCTCAGAATGGAAGGCACTCCGAATATAACTGGGAAAGAGTTATCTCCTCAATATACTTGCTATTAGGTGACAGAATAATGATCCTATGAACAGCAGGCCTCCACCCTACCCTGTCCTGTGCCGTCCTCATCATCACCGACACACTGGAGTGCATTGCTGTTGTCACTGTGCCAATACACCTCATTGGGAGTCTTCCTCTCTTTCACTAATCCTCCACCTTTCCAAGCATGATGTCTCCTAACAAAATGCTCAAAGTATGTGAGACAAAGTTTTCACAATCTTTGCCTCCAAGGAGCACTCTGGTCTCCCTTTTTCCAAGACAGACCTGTTTGTTCTCTTGGTAGTCTATGATATATTCAGTTCTCTTTTCCAACACCACAGCTCAAAGGCATTGATTCTTCTTGTGTCATCTTTATTCATTGTCCAGCTCTCAGATACATAGCAAGTAGTTGAAAGTCTATGGCCTCAATCAGGCACACTTTAGTCTTTAAATTGAAACCATCGCTCTTCAACATTTTGGCGAGGTCCCTGACAGCAGATGTGCCCAGTGCAATACAATACAATGCAAAAAAGTCTCCCGATATCCTGACTGCTGCTACCAAGGGTGTGATTGTTGATCCAAGTAAGATGAGACTGTTGATAGTTTCAATCTTTTCTCCATCTATCATGATGCTGCCTCTTGGTCCAGTGATGAGAATTGGGGTGCTGCTAATGTCGAGATGTAATCCATATTGAAGGCTGGAGTCTTGTCAAGTCCTTCTCACTTTTAGCAGGCAAAATTGGGTCATCTGCATAATTCAAGCTATTCATGAGTCTTCCTCTCATCTTGAGGCCACACTTCTCTTCATAGAGTCCAGCTTCATAAATTATTTGTTCAGCACACAGATTGAATAAGTATGGAGAAAGGATACAACCCTGACACACACCCTTTCTGATTTTAAACCATGTAGTGTTCCTTGCTCTGTTCCCACAACAGCTTCATGGTGTAGGTATAAGTGTTGCGTGAGCACAATCAAGTGTTCTGGGATGCACATTCTTCTCAATGTTAGCCATAACTTTCTATGATCCACAGATATACAGAGTCAAATGCCACTGCATAGTCAACAAATCACAGACATTCTTCCGGTCGTCTCTGTCGACAGACAGGATCCAGCAGCACTGTTATCTCTGATGTCACAGACTCTTCTTAATCTTCAGCAATGTTTCGCTTTCATGTGCTATTTCTATTCTTTGACAATTTCCATATTATACTGGAGTCTACCATAATGATGCGGATCGAGTAAATCTTTCCCCCAATGAAGGACTTCCATTTGATTTGGCAAGATTAAAAATGAGGAAAAACAGCTGCAAACATTTATTAATAATTTAAACATGGAACATACAAAAATGAATCTAGGAAAATTGGAAGTTGTCAAAAAAGAAAATGGAATGCTTAAAGACCACCATCCAAGCCATTAGTGAGCTGGAATTGACTAGTCTGGGCCATTTTCAATCAATGTTCTGCTATGCTGATGTCTTAGTTATTTGTTGGGTATCGTCGAGTCAGAACCAATCCATAGCAAACCCTTCTGTCTATTTTGAGAGGCAGTTAGTTAATCGCATGGAAGGAGATTGCCCATCCTTCTCCCAGAGTAGATGGTGGCCTTGAACTACATGCCTTCAGGACTGCAGTGCAATTTCGTGTCACTAGGCCACCAGAGCTCCTGCTTAGTTATCTAATAGTGCTATAATAATCGGTATCACAATGGATGACTTTAGCAAAGAGAAATGTATCCTCTTATACTTAGAAAGCTAGAAGTTCATGATACCAATTCTAAGAGAAAGCCCTCTCTGTGTCAGTTTTGGAGGAAAGTTATTATTTCTTTCAGTACCTGTAGGTCCATATGTCCTGGCATTGCCCAGTATCAGGGAGCTTTATTATGCAGAGGTCAGGACACAAAATGATACACTCCAATTTTGGCACTTACTTTTTTGGTTTGCTTTTTGTCTTTTAAAAAAATTTTCTACTAGTTTATTTACAAAATTTGAATACATTGCCCCCTCTTTTGTCTTGCCTTACTCCTCTTTTATCTCTGAGATAAAAAGTATTATTGGTCACAACTTAGGGGAACTCTGCTTACATCTCATTAGGGCTGTGACAGGATTAGGGAATGTTGCATTGCACCCTTCATACATCTACAGGATGGTTTATCAGAATATTATATAATTGTAATAACTATTATATACAATTATATATTATATATCTTTTCTATAGTATATATAATTATACATTATATAGAATAATTATTATATATAATTATAATAACTGTGGCTAACTCTGAGAAGAATGGGAATCCCAGAACACTTGATTGTGCTAATGAGAAACCTATACTTGGACCAAGAGGCAGTCGTCTGAACAGAGCAAGGAAACACTGCATGGTTCAAAATTAGGAAAGGTGTACGCCAGGGATGTGTCCTATCTCCGTACCTTTTCAACCTGTATGCAGAACAGATTATCCGAGAGGCTGGGCTCTATGAGGAGAAGTGTGGCGTCAGGATTGGTGGAAGATCTATCAACAATCTGTGTTATGCAGATGACACAACCCTGCTTGTTGAAACTGAGGAGGACCTGAAGTGCTACCTGTAGAGGGTCAAGGACTGCAACCTTCAATATGGATTGAGGCTCAATATCAAGACAAAGATTCTCACCACTGGACCAATTGGCAGCATCAAGATGGATGGTGAAGAGATTGAGATTGTTCACAGCTTCAGTTTGCTCGGCTCCACGGTCAACACTCTTGGCACCAGCAGTCAGGAAATCAAAAAACGTATTGCAATGGGAAAGTCTGCTGTTAGGGACCTCTCCAAAGTACTCAAGAACAACGGTGTCTCTCTGGAGACTAAGGTGCACCTGATACAGGCCATGGTCTTTGCAATCACTTGTTATGCATCAGAGAGTTGGACAATGACCAAGGAGGATAGAAGGAGAATTGATGCCTTTGAGCTGTGGTGCTGGAGAAGAGTATTGAATGTACCATGGACTGCCAAGAAAACAAACAGATTCATCCTGGAGAGGGTGTACCAGGCTACTCCTTGGAGGCAAGGATTCTGGGGCTTCGTCTAACATACTTTGGACATGTTGTGAGGAGAGACCCGTCCTTAGAGAGGGACATCATGCTTGGGAGGGTGGAGGGACAGAGCAGGAGGGGAAGACCCTCTATGAGGTGGACTGATTCAGTGACTGGGGTAATCGGGATGGGTGTGTCAAGAGGCAGTGCGATTGGCACAGGATAGAGCAGGGTTTAGGGCTCTTGTACATAGGGTCGCTATGAGTCGCAAGCGACTCAACAGCACATAACAACAAAACAACATTATATAATTATATAGATGTGTTTTCGGGGGACACAGTGCAACTCATAATAGCCAGGAACAACAAAGAGGAACAGTATAGCACTCATAGTAAAAACAAAACATGTCAGAACTCTGATGGCCTAGTGGTGTGGCATTAAAAGAGGACTGGGACCAGGTGGATGAGCTAAGACATGTTTAATAAACAGAGTCAGTGCCTTAACTGACTCAGCCATCCTGATTCAGGAAAACCTGAAGAGAGAGTGACTGATGATGGCTCTGATAAGAATACCTGCATGCTTACAATAAAAGCCTTGTTACTGAGCCTCTGTGTAAATATTAGGGGGGGGGGTAAGCCACTGGTAACTGTTGATCTTCAGAGAATGCTCTTGAGGAAATGTTTTATTCCCTGCTGTAACTACTATCTGTTTTATGGCATACTGTTAATCATCTGAAGATTCAGCTTAAAAGCTTCCCTTGTACTAAATAAAGTCACTTAAGATTCTTGAAGCTTTTCAACCCTTGCTCCCAAACAATTTGATGTCTATCTGTTATCAAGTCTCTCTGATTCTCTACTCTGGGACCTGTTGTAGAGCTGGACTCTACATAGTGGTAAGGAGTTGTGCTGCCTACTCAGAGGCAGTTGGTTCGAATCCACCAACTGTTCTGCTCTAAGGAGATGGGCAGTCTCCTCCTATACCATGTACAGCCTCTGAAAACCCGCTGGAGGGAAAGCTATGAGTCGAGGTAACTACAACAACATCAGTGCTAATTGGAGTCGAAGGCGGCAAATGTACCAGTTCAATAAAGCAAAAAGGTTGTATTTTCTAGAAAAAGGAACATGTCAAAATCTGTCTTAAAACATTTCCAGATAAATAGAAACCAATGGGAATAAATGAAAACTAAAACAACTCTACAAGAAATAATAAAGGGAGTTCTTTGGACCAAGAGTCCATTAGATGAAGTTTATGTGTATAGTCACTGTCCTTGTTTTTTGGTTTTTTCAAATATATTTTCAATGAATAAGTCAGTGATTATGGAAAATTCTATCATTCTATCTTCAGCCTCATTTCTGTCATCAGGCCATATTTCCCAACTACCAGTCTCTCTTCTTAGTTTCCAACTTTTGCCAGACAAGGGCAGGCTTCAGTACACAGGGCTTTAGTACATAGGGTCACTATGTGTCAGAGGTGACCCAATGGCACATAACAACAAACAATAGTCACCAATTATTATTATTATTGCATTTTGATTGCATGTTTGATTAATCTCAGATTGCAAAAGTTAATAGAAATCCTCAGTATCTCTGAATCTTTGGCTTTCACAGCTGGTGTATATATTTGAATAATACTTATATTATCAGGATTTTCTTATATGTAGACAGATTTCTTGCTGTTGTTGTTTGCCTTCGAGTCAGAACCAGCTAACAGCTGACCCTCTAGCAGATTTTCAGAGGCATTTAATGGCTGGGAAGAAAACTGCCCATCCTTCTCCCACAAAGCAGCGGATGGATTTAAATTGTTTGTCTTTGGGACTTCAGTGCCATTTCTTACAAATAGGCTGCCAGAGATGTCTAATGTATAAAGATGCTGCTGTTATATGCTGTCAAGTCAAGTAGTCTATAGCTCAAAGCACTATACATCAGGATATACCTTGAAACATTCCTTTCAATTTGCCATTCTCAGTATAAGAGCATTTGATTGTCTACTTCAAAATGGCCAATTTCAGTCCATCTCTGCTCACTGATGTCTAGGATGTTAATTTTTACACATTTTATTTCAGTTTTTACCACTTTCAATTTTCCTAGATTTATGCATTCCTCATTCTTGATGCGTTCCTCATTCCAATTGTAAATGGATGTTTGCAGCTGTTTCTCCTCATTTGGACTCTTGTCACGTCAGCAAATGAAGGTCCTTCTTGGATTAAAGCTTTATTCCATCACCATCATCATCATTAAGGCAGACTTTACTTTGAGGAAGAAATCAAGTTTTCCTAGAATTACCAAAAAAGGTGATCCAACAGAATGTGGATGCAAGCAACATACTGGTAAAGATCATCCAAAGTGGCTACAACAGTACACAGGAAACAGACATAGGGAACTGTCAGAAATTTAAGCTGGGTTTAGAAGAAGCTGTCGCACCAGGAATACCACTGCTGCTGTCAGATGGATCCCGACTACAGCAAAGAATGTCTACTTGTGCTTAGTTGACTTTGCAAAGATGTTTGATTGTGTCGCTCATAACAAATTTTGGCTAACATTAAGAAGGGGAATCCTAGGGAGCTCTGGTGGCCTAGTGGCAAGAAGCTGCACTACAGTCCTAGAGGTACACGGTTTGAATCCACCAGATGCTCTGCTGGAGGAGGGGCAATCTCCTCCTGTACCAGTCAGATCCAATTTGACAATACGCACATACACAAAAAAATAATAAAAAAAAAGAAGAGGAATCCCAGAACACTTAATTGTGCTCATATAAAACTTATACCGACCAGGAGACTGTTGTGAGCACAGAAAAGAGAACACTACATGGTTTCAAGTTAGGAAAGTTTTCCATCAGGGTTGTATCCTTCCTCCATACCTGTTCAATCTATATGCTGAGCACATCATTCAGGAAGCTGAACTCTATTAAGAGGAATGTGGCATCCTGAGGAGAGCTGCTCAGACCCTGGGGGGAGCTGCCTGGTGTGTATGAGGAACTTCATCTAAGCCACTTTCCTCCATCTCCTCCTTCAGTACACCTGTGAGTAATATCTCCAAAGCCCTTTGCTTTGTAACTTAAGCTTGTTCTCTCTAGGTTTGCTCTCTTTCCTGTAGGCAACCTGAACACTGAATCTTGTTCCAGAATCTGAATCATGAGCCCAGTTCCAGAGACAAAAGGGAAATATAACTGCCAGCTAAGAAAGCAAAGGTGGATGGAGACTCAAAGTTCAGCCAGCCACTCCCACCAGACTCATCCACACCAACAACTTGCAGCCCAGAGGGCAGAAAACATCATGAAAATATCTTCTAACTGAACAAGAAGGCATGCAGCTTCAACTCAAGATGACCAGTACACAGTAAAGTGGGTTCCCCTTCCTTTTCATCTCAATCCGCCTGTTCAGCATGAAGCAGCCACAGAGCCTGCACTCCTATTCCCAAATGGGAAACTCACAAATGAAAAAGACAATCTCTTTGTTAAAAAAAAAATTTAAAAAATTAATTAAGGGGAGCTCTGGTGGCCTAGTGGCAAGAAGCTGCACTGCACTCCCAGAGGAACACGGTTCGAATCCGCCAGATGCTCTGCCGGAGAAGGAGGCGCAATATCCTCCTGTACCAGTCAGATCTGATTTGACGGTACACGCACACAAAATAAAAAAAAAAAAAATTAATTAATCACAATTGGACCAAGCCCACCATTACCCTATCTTTTCACCCAGATCCTTTCCATTTCCTTCCTCCCCTGACTCCACCCACCAAACTGTACAACCCTGTGGGTTTGCCCCTACCCATCCTCACCCCTCTGCTCCCACCCCTTCCCTCCTTGGGTTCCCACATATGTTTTATGAGTTATTCTTCTATTTTTACAATGATGGTCTTATGCAGTATTTGTCTTTATGGGACTGAGTTCTCCCATTTTCTTTTGACGCTTCCTAGATGATTCAAGATTTTGCCCATGGCATGCTTCAGTATTTCAATATGATGTTTGACTTTTTCAGTTCTTTCAGCTTGAGAAAACTTGAGTAAGTCCTTCCCTTTTTATTCTCTAATCAAGCTCTGTGCACCTTCTGTTATAATACTTTACTTTGTCTTCTCATGCTGCCCTTTGAAATCATCTGTTCATCTCTTTCATTCTGACAATTTTCCCTTTTTTTTTGTCTTCTCGGTGCTCTACTACAATTTTCAGAGTCTCTTTTGACATTCATTTTGGTCTTTTGTTTCTTCCCTGCCATTGTAAGAGCATAGATGAAGGTTTGTTATTCTTAGGGTTCATAATAAGTATTAAACTGTATTTTCTCTTTTCTATTTATTGTCATGTGAATCTCTGGTGGCCTAGTGGCAAGAAGCTGCACTGCAATCTCAAAGGCATGTGGTTCAAGGCCACCAGCTGATCCATGGGAGAAGGACGGGGGCAATCTCCTCCCATGTGATTATTGCCTTTGAAAACCTGCCAAAGGGTCAACTATGGGTTGGTTCTGACTACAGTACACAACAACAACACTGTAATAATTTTAATATTTGTTATTAAGAACTCTAAGAATAACAAACTCATCTAGTCTCTCAGTAATAGGTATTACAGGTCACACCCAGGGAATCTTCCCTTACACTGGAGAGATTAGATTATTGTGATAAGATTAGGTAGTATTACATTCCACCCTTAATCCTCCTACAACCATTTTTTTTACCAGAAAATGAGGTTGTTGTTAGATGCCGTGGAGTCGAGCTCAACACATACAGACCCTATGAACAAAAGATCTGAACCTTGTTCTATCTTGCACCATCCTCACACTTCCTGACGCACTGAATCCCATTGCAGCAGTCATAGTGTCAATCCACCTGGTTGAGGGTCTTCCTCTCCTTTGCTGGCTCTCCACCCTTCCCAGCATCATGTCCTTCTCCAAGGAATAGCACCTCCTAGCAACATGCCCAAAGTATGTAAGGCAAAGCCTCATCATTCTTATGTCCAAGGGCACTCTGGCTGCACCCTCTCCAAGACATATCTGTTCATTCTCTTGGCCGTCCATGGGATGTTCAGTGCTCTTCTCCAACACCACAGTTCAAAGGCATCAATTCTTTTTCTATCATCCTTATTCATTGTCCAGCTCTCAGATGCATAGCCCATAAGTGGAAAGACTATGGCCTGACTCAGATGCACCTTAGTCTTCAAACTGACATCACTACTCTTCAATACTTTGGAAAGGTCCCTAACTGCAGATTTTCCCAATGAAATGTGTCTCCTTATTTCCTGACTGCTCGTACCAAGGGTGTTAATTGTGGATCCAAGCAAGATGAAGCTGTTGACAGTTTCAATATCCTTTCCATCCTCATGATGCTGTCTATATGTCTAGTGATAATAATCGTTTTATTCCTGACATTGAAATGCAGTCCATACCAAAGGGTGCATTCCTTGATCTTCGGCAACAAGTGCTTCAAATACTCCTCATTTTCAGGCAGCAGGGTCGTGTTATATTTGTAACACAGGTTACTGATGAGTCTCCCTCCAATCCTGATGCCACACTCCTCATATCGTCTAACTTCTCAAATACTTTGCTCACTATACAGATTGAAGAAGTATGGAGAAAGAATACATCCCTGATGCACTCCCTTCCCAATTCCAAACCATGCAATGCTTCCCTACTCTGTTCACACATCAGCCTCCTCTTCCAGGTACAGGTTTGGCATGAGTACAATCAAGTGCTCTGGGATCCCCATTCTTCTCAGTGTCAGCCACAACTTGTCATGATTCACACAAACACCTTTGCCTCATCAATAAAGTACAGATAGACATTCTTCTCTGGTATTCTCTGCTTTCAGCCAGGATTTATCGTACATCAGTGATGATATCCCTGGTGCCACAGCCTCTTCTAAATCCTGCTTGAACTTCTGGCAATTCCTTATCTACGTACTTACTGTTCCAGCTGTTTCTGAATGATCATCAGCAGTATGATGGATCACTATGTATCTTACTACATCATCATTACATCATGAAAGACACACATTTTGGGGGAACAAAATTAAACCCATGAGAAGGATATATTTTCACTGAATTTATCTTAGGACGATAGTTTCTAGGATTTACCAATTCAGCATGGTTCCAAAAATTCTGGATTTCATTAGTATTTTAACTTCTATTTTGTATTTCCGGATCTATTTTGATCAGGATTCTTCTATAGAATCTTTGATCAAATTTCCAATAATGATAGCCAGACACAATCTAGTTTCTGATCTCATGGCAAAGGAGGCAAAGGCTGATTTTTTTAGAAGCAGACTGTCAAACTCCTCTTACAAGGTGGACTCAAATTGACAACCTTTTGCCAGGAGTTGATTGTTCAATCATACATGCCACCCAGGAATTTCATACTGGAACATCTTTATAGAATTTGGTGTCTTTCCATTGGTGGTACTGAAATTTTCTATTCTCTATGCCTGTCTTAGGGAGAGGTCTGTGGCAAGAGGGCCTAGTGGCAAGAAGGTGCGCTGCAATCCTGAAGGCACGTGCTTCTAATCCCACCAGCTGCTCCATGGCAAAAGGATGCTCAATCTCCTCCTGTGCAATTAATTGCCTTTGAAAACCTGCCGGAGGGTCAGCTCTGGGTCGGTGCCGACTCAACAGTACACAACAACAACAACATGCCTGTCTTATAATGAATGAGCACGAACTGTTTGTTATTTCCTTTTTTGAATGCCTTAATTGTATTTCCTTAGCTCTGCCTAGGTAATTGAATCTCAGTCTAATTCTGTGCCCTAAAGTGTTATAAATATGCAGCAAAAAACCCTTTCGAAGTTCTCCAAAGCAAAGATATCACTTTGATGACTAAAGAGAGTCTGACTCAAGTCATGATATTTTTAATTGCCTGAAAGTTGAACAATGAAAAATCAAAGAAGATTAATGCACTGGAACTGCATCATTGGCAAATAATACCAAATATACTGATAGTGGAGTCTCAAAGGAGTCGAGTCTCAAAGGAATGAAAATACCAGTCCTGGAAGTAATAAAATCAGACCTTAGAACTGAAGATAGACTTCTACTTACTTTGGATGTAATTTCTTGAATGATATGCCATCAAGAAAGATCAAACACTAACAATGGACACCATGATTGGTAAAAGAGGGTCAGACAAAAACGAAATTGATAAAATAGCTACAAGAGAGGACTCACACATAACAGTGACCATGACAGTGGCACAGGACCAGACAATACTTCACCCATTAATCAGAGCCGACTACATAGCAAGACTAATGTTTTGCACCACACTGTCAACAGTAAAATTGGTGCTGTTGAGTTGATTTTGACTTAGCATAATCCAATAGGACAGGGTAGCACTGTTCTATACAGTTTTCAAAGCTGCATTCTAAACAGAAGTAGAATACTTTATCATTCTCTCTTGAAGTGTCTGGTGGCATCAAACCTGATACCTTTTGGTTAGCAACTAAGTGCTTATCCACTGACTCCTGTCAGCCATAAAAGAACACAAACAGAGCAGAAGTCAAAACCATCGATAGGTGATGAAGCTGTTGTTAGGTGTTGTGGAGTCCGGTATGACTCATAGCAAGCTGATCAACAACTTTTCTGAACCCTGTCCTAGCCTGTGTCATTCTCATCATCACTGACACTTGAGCTCATTGCTGCAGTGACTTGTGTCAAACTGTCTCATTGCAGGGTTTCCTCTCTTTCACTGACCCTCCACCTTTACAAGCATAATGTCCCTTTCCAAGGTATATCCTGGGAAGCTCTGGTGGCTTATTGTTGTTGTTGTATACCATCAGTCAGAATCAACTCATAGCTGACCCTCTGGCAGGTTTTCAGAGGAAGTTAATCGCATAGGAGGAGATGCCCATCTTTCTCTCACTGAGCAGCTGGTGGCCTCGAACAACATGTCTTTGGAATTGCAGCACAACTTCTGGCCACTCGGACACCAGAGAATTGCACTACCAATGCAAAAGATGGTTGTTTTTGTTATGTGCTGTCGAGTGAATTATGACTCATAAAGAACCTATGCACAATAGCTTGGAACCCTGCTCTACCCTGAGCCAATCTCACTGTCTCTGACACACCTACCCCATAACCCCCCCGCCCCCCATCTCATCCCGGGTCTACCTCTCCTGCACTGATTCTCTACTTTCCAAGCACAATTTCCTCCAAGAACTGGTCCCTCCTGGCCACATGTCCTAATTATGTAAGATGGAGTTTCCTTGCCTCCAAAAAGTAACCTGTTTTCACTCTCTCTAGGACAGACCTATTTGTTCTCTTGGCAGTCCATGGTATATTCAATACTCTTCTCCAGCACCACAACTCAAAGGCATCAATTCTTCTTCTGTCATCCTTAGTTACTGTTAAGCTCTGTGATGCAAAGAAGGTAACTGTGAAGATCATGGCCCGGATCGGGCGCATCTTAGCCTCTAGTCTAACGTCTTTGTTCTTTAGCGTTATGGAGAGGTCCCTGACAGTAAATTTTCCCAATGCAATTTGGGTAAGGATGAAGCAGGATGAGGCAAGGTTTTAATTTGTTAGTCATAGGGTTGCTATGAGTCAGAGTTGACTCTTTGACAACTAAAAAAAAAAGCACAAAAATTGTGATCGTCATTGTATTGCACATATGTAACCACATTTTGTATATCTATAGTTTTGCTGATCGACATTTAGTTTTGGTTATTGTGAACAGAGCTGCAGTGAACACTGAGTCTCTGCTTTCAAGTCTATCAGGTATAAACCTATGAGTTCAACTGCTGAAATAGCAGCAATGAAGATGATAGATCTACGATATATTTTATAACTAGAGTTGATAGTACCTGCTGTCAAGCATAAAGGGGGAAAGTGGGATTAAAGGGAGATAGTGAGGAGGACCTAAAGTGCTTGCTGTGGAAGGTCAGGGACTGCAATCTTCAGTATGGATTGAGGCTTCAATGTCAAGAAAACAAAGATTTTCAACACTGGGCCAATTAGCAGGATCTTGATGGATGGTGAAGAGATTGTTAACAGTTTTAGTTTGCATGGCTCCACAGTCAACACTCTCAGCACCAGCAGACAGGAAATTTTAAAAAGATGTATCGCAATGGGAAAGTCTGTGGTCAGAGACCTCTCTAAAGTGCTGAAGAGCAACGATGTCAATCTGGAGACTAAGGTGCACCTGATAGAGGCCATGGTCTTTGCAATCACTTGCTATGCATCAGAGAGCTGGACAATGACTAGGGATGATAGAAGAAGAATTGATGCCTTTGAGCTGTGGTGTCGGAAAAAAGTATTGAATATACCATGGACAGCTAAGAAAATGAACAGGTTTCTCCTGGAGAGTGTGAGGCCAGGCTGTTCCTTGGAGGAAAGGATTCTTAAGTTTTGTCTGACAGACTTTGGACATGTTGCAAGGAGGGACCAGTCCTTAGAGAGGGACGTCATGCTTGGGAGGATGGAGACGGGAAGACCCTCGATGAGGTGGATTGATTCAGTGACTGGGGTAATAAAGGTAGGTGTGTCGAAGATAGTGAGATTGACACAGGTTAGGGCAGGGTTTAGGGCTGTTGTACATAGGGTCGCGATGAGTCGCAGGCAACTCGACAGCACATAACAACAACAACTTCACTCAAACTAAGAGAGTTATTATCAGAAAAACAAAAATAATACATAGTGGTGAGGATATGAAGAAAACTCAAAAGGAGTCTCATTAATTTTTACAGAGAGGTTCAATTTTAATTGCTTTTAGATGCTTCATACCTTTCCTTTTTAGCGTCTCTTTAATAAAAATACTCTATTTTAAAATATCTAGGTTGCTAAAAATTTTACAACTTTTTTTTATTTCTATTTGTGCTGAATTATGATGAGAGAAATGAACCTATGAAATTCTCTACTTAAAACTTTTGTTAAGGTTTCTCTTTGGTAAAGTATATGATTTTTTTAAGTGTCTCATAGGTGATGCAAAAGCACTCTCTGCACATGTGTGCTCAGGTTGGTGACTACATTACTCAGGTTTTTCCAATGTCCTTACTTCTAGTCTGTTTAAAAGATGTGTCTGGTAATAAGAGGTGATTTGAAATCCTCCATTATAGTTGGATTTTTTTCACAAATTTTCCTTTTATTTCTAATTCTGCTTTGTTGGTATGTGCCATCAAGTCATCTGCAACTTATAGCGACCCTATGTACAAGAGCCCTAAACCCTGTCCTATCCTGTGCCAATCTCACTATCTCCGACACACCTACCCCCACTACTCCAGTCACTGAATCAATCCATCTCATCAAGGGTCTTCCTCTTCTGCACTGTCCCTACAGTCTCGCAAGCATGACGTCCCTCTCCAAGGATTGGTCCCTCTTTGCAACATGTCCAAAGGATGTCAGACGAAGCTTAAGAATCCTTGCCTCCAAGGAGCAGACCGGTTTAACCCTCTCCAGGAGAAACCTATTCATTTTCTTAGCAGTCCATGGTATAGTCAGTACTCTTCTCCAATACCACAGCTCAAAGGCATCAATTCTCCTTTTATCATCCCTAGTCATTGTCCAGCTCTCCGATGCATTGCAAAGACCATGGCCTCTAT
Source organism: Elephantulus edwardii (assembly GCF_000299155.1). Classification (NCBI taxonomy): domain Eukaryota; kingdom Metazoa; phylum Chordata; class Mammalia; order Macroscelidea; family Macroscelididae; genus Elephantulus; species Elephantulus edwardii. The sequence continues at coordinate 3,075,810 of NW_006400019.1, read as the reverse complement.
CAGGTGCACCTTAGTCTCCAGACTGACATCATTGTTCTTCAGCACATTAGAGAGGTCTCCGACCACAGACTTACCCATCGCAATACGTTTTTTTATTTCCTGGCTGCTGGTGCCAAGACTGTTGACTGTGGAGCCAAGCAAACTAAAACTGTTAACAATCTCAAAATCTTCACCATCCATCAAGATGCTGCCAATCGGCCCAGTGTTGAGAATCTTTGTTTCCTTGATATTGAGCCTCAGTCCATACTGAAGACTGCAGTCCCTGACCTTCCACAGCAAGTGCTTCAGGTCCTCCAGTTTCAGCAAGCAGGGTTGTGTCATCTGCATAACATAGATTGTTAATGATTCTTCCTCCAATCCTGATGCCACATTTCTCCTCATAGAGCCCAGCCTCCAGGATAACCTCTTCTGCATAAAGATTGAAAAGGTATGGAGACAGGATACAGCCCTGGCGTACACCCTTCCTAATTTTGAACCATGCAGTGTTTCCTTGCTCTGTTCTGGCGTACACCCTTCCTAATTTTGAACCATGCAGTGTTTCCTTGCTCTGTTCTGATGACTGCCTCCAGGGCCAAGTATAGGTTTTGCATCAGCACAATCAAGCGTTCTAGGATTCCCATTTTTCTCAGAGTTAGCCACAGTTTGTTATGATCCACGCAGTCAAATGCCTTTGCCTAATCAATGAAGCAAAGATAGACATTCTTCTGGTACTCCTTGCTATCAGCCAAGATCCATCTAATATTAGCTACACTATTCCTAGTACGACGACCCCGTCTAAACCCAGCCTGCACTTCTGGTAGTTCTCTGCTGATGTGCTGTTCTAGTCGTTTTTGGATAATCTTCAGCAGAATCTTGCTTGCATGTGATAATAATGATATTTTTTGCTTTATATATTTAATTTCATTCACATAACATCAAAATTGTTACATCTTCATAACATTCCATTCCATATTATTTGTTGCTAGTATCATTTCTGCCTTCCTTTATTTTAGTTTCCATTTGTGGGGTTTTGGCTGAAATTTCAGAAACTAATTAACTGACATTGGTCCAGTGGCGAGAATCTTTGTCTTCTTGACATTGAGCCTTGGTCCATACCGAAGGCTGCAGTCCTTGACCCTTCACAGCAAGTGCATGAGGTCCTCCTCAGTTTCAGCAAGCAGGGTTGTGTCATCTGCATAACGCAGATTGTTAATAGATCTTCCACCAAT
>NW_006400019.1:3070207-3072282 GCF_000299155.1 Elephantulus edwardii | reverse complement strand
AGGGGAAGAGCCTCTATGAGATGGATTGACTCGGTGACTGGGGTAATCGGGATGGGTGTGTCAGAGGCGGTGCGGTTGGCGCAGGACAGAGCAGGGTTTAGGGCTGTTGTACATAGGGTCGCTATGAGTCGGAAACGACTCGACGGCACATAACAACAACAACAATTAACTGAAATGTTGTTATTGGTGGTGGTGGTGTTTATTGCCATCAAATTGAGCAGGACTCACAGCGACTCTAAGAACAAAAGACCTTAAGCCTTTCGATAACTACCATTTCTCAAAGTTCATAGAGTTTCCAGAGGCATGTAGTATTATTTTATGGTGCTCCGAAATTCCAACTGGAAGTTTTACTGTCTTTGTTTAATGAAATAAAAACATAAGTAATACTCAACAGTTTATTTCATAAAATAAGAAAGGAATCAAAAATCAGACGAACAAATACAGTCAGAGGAGTAGATGGAGAATGATGTAATAATGTACTTAATCAAAAAGTTAACCTACAGAATTTTCTACTTCCGTTAAGTAAAAACGCCACATATTACAGCTTTTTATAACAAATGATCCCTATATCTAGTTTAAAAACAATTACTTTCTAGTTGTTTCTCTTCTAAGTACCTTCGCCTAATATATTTTTGCAAATAATAAAAACTTACCTGTTGACTGGGATTTCTCCAAAGGTAAGATCTGTTTCATAAAACAAACACAAATTTAAATTATTTTTATATACTCTTCTTGAAATGTATTTAAATTATACTAAAAATGCAAATTAAAAAATTGATGCTTATGGGTGTATTGTGGGGCAGGCTGAAGGAGGGGTTGTAGTGGGGGTAGAAAATGTGCAACAATGAGAAAAAACCCAAAATAAAAGATTTTTGATGTGGGGTTTTTTAAATGTTATTTTTTGTGTGTGTACCATCAAATCAGATCTGACAGGTACAAGAGGAGATTGTCCCTCCTTCCCCAGCAGAACATCTGGTGAATTCGAACTGCGAATCTCTGGGATTACAGTGCAGCTGCTTACCACCAGGCCACCAGAGCTCCCTTGATGTGGTTTTTAAAAAATTTTTTTTTTTACTTATTTTAATGAAAGTTTACAGACTTTGGATTTCCATTCATTCATTGTTGAACACTTTCCTCTCTACCCACCCCTCCTCCCAGTTCACTTTTCTCTTTGTCTTTCATTGTTATACAATCCCTCCCCTCTTCCCCCACTCCAGCCTCCCACCCACCTCAGCCTACTTCATTATGCAGCTTTCATTCTGGACTCTTGTCATGACAATAATATCTAATCATCTATTTCTCCAAAATAGTTCTCTCCCTCATGTTTCAATGCAGTATACATTATTTATCCCCTCTTAGATGCCCTCCAACCCTGATGTCAGTTCCGCTTTACAACAGTGGCACTATGCAGTATTTGTCCTTTTGTGCTGAGATATTTCACTCAGTATAATGTCCTCCAGGGTCACCCATTTTGTATAATATTTCATGAGTTCCTTGTTTCTCAATGCAGCATAATATCCCATTGTGTGAGCTACGTTTACTCTGTACACTGTTATCAAGTGAGCAGTCTGGGTCATCTGCTATAATTACTCCATCTTGTTCTCTGGATCCAACACGCTTGCGGGCTTTTAAGGATTTTACTGGTTGTAAAATACCACATGAAAAAAATCACCTGAAAATAAGAGACTAAATGAAATGAAATCTTAAACCGAGTTTAGTATAGTAACTACAAATACAGATTGCCCCATTAGAAACCAACAGGATTTTATATTAAGTGACTGAGCAGAAATAAAGTATTGTTAAATTCATCTCAGAAGAAAAGGCCTAGAGAACACTTCCAAAAAATAATGATACTAAAACTCTACGGAGAACAGTTCTACTCTGAGTCATTGGTGCCTGAGATGGGACTGACGTGACTGCACCCGGTAATGCTAAACTGTTCTTTTTTTTTTTTTAGGTTGTTTATTTTTCATTTAAATGAACATCTACAGAGATTTTGGAATTCCATTCATTCATTGTTGCACCCTTCTCCCCGCACAAACCCCTCCCCCGCCCCGTTTGCTCCTCTCCTTGAA
>NW_006400019.1:3065238-3068477 GCF_000299155.1 Elephantulus edwardii | reverse complement strand
CAGCTCTGTATTCTCTTTGTCACTGTAGAGAAATCCAACTGATTTTTGTATGTTGATCTTGTATCCTGCTACTTTGCTGAATTGGTCAACTATGTCCAATTGTTTTCTTGCTGAGTCTTTAGGGTTTTCTAAGTATACTATCATGTCATCTGCATAAAGGGATAATTTTACTTCCTCTTTGCTAAACTGTTCTTTAAGTAACTTTTAACTGAGCAACAAAATCTTAATTTTGTGAGTAATCAGAACAATGATACAGCAGAGGAAAACAAAATGATAAAAATCCCAGCCTGGGAGGAAGTTTTTAGAAAAAACCACTGTTCCTTTCAGATCTGCAATTAAATAAAGTTCTTTGCCTATTGAGGAGGGGGGAAGCCCTGCCTGCTTTAATGAGCTTGTTGTTATGTGCCATTGAGTCACCTGCAACTCATAGTGGCCCTATGTGTAACAGCTCTGAACCCTGCTCTGTCCTGTGCCAACCTTCTTGTCTCTGACACATCTACCCCTATTACTCCAATCACTAAGTCAATCCACTTCATTGAGGGTGTTCCTCTCCTGTGCTGTCCCTCCACCCTCCTAAGCATAACATCCCTCTCCAAAGACTGGTCTTTCTTTGGAACATGTCCAAAGTATATCAGATGAAGCTTCAGAATCCACACCTCTAAGGAAGAGCCTGGGTTCTCTCTTTCCAGGACAAGCCTGTTTGTTCTCCTAGGGTCCATGGTATTTTCAGTACTCTTTTCTAGCACCACAGCTCAAAGGCATCAAGTCTTCTATCTTCCCTAGTCAATGTCCAGCTTTCTGATGCATAGCATGGAACTGTGAAGAATATGGCCTGGATCAGGCACACCTTAATTTCTAGACTGACGTTGCTCTTCAGTACTCTGGAGATGTCCCCGACAGCAGACTTTCCCAATGCAATTTGTCTTTTGATTTCCTGGCTGCTGGTACCAAGAGTGTTGACTGTGAAGCCAAGCAAACTAAAGCTGTTAACAATCTCAATCTCTTCACCATCTATCATGATTCTGCCAGTTGGCCCAGTGGTGAGAATCTTTGTTTTCCTGATGTTGAGGTCCAATCCATATTGAAGGTTGCAGTCCTTGACCTTCTGCAGCAAATGCCTCAGGTTTCTCAAATACTTCCTCAGTTTCTGCCAGCAGGGTTGTGTCATCTGCATAATGCAGTTGTTGAGTCTTCCTCCCATCCTGATGCCACATTCCTCCTCATACAGCAGCCTTTCTGATGAACTGTTTCACATACAGACTGAAAAGATACAGAGATAGGCTGCATCCCAGGAGTACACTTTCCTGATTCTGAACCATGCACCAGTTTCTTGCTCTGTTCATGAGCTTACATTCCAAAAAGTCATAAAGGCAATGAGGGCTAGGAAGGACTAGATCATAAGTGACCCTTATTTGCTGGACAATGAATAAGGATGACAGGAAAAGAATTGACACCTTTGAGCTGTGCCGTTGGAGAAGAGCACTGAATATCCATGGACGGACAAAAGAACAAACAAAAACTCTTGGAGAGGGTGCAGCCAGAGTGCTCCTTGGAGGCATGAATGATGAGGCTTCATCTCCCATACTTTGGCCATGTTGCTAGGAGGGGCTATTCCTTATAGAGGGACATGATGCTGGGAAGTGTGGAGGGTCAGTGAAGGAGAGAAAGACCCTTGACCAGGTAGACTGACACAGTGACTGCTCTAATGGGCTCCTGTGTGTCAGGAAGTGTGAGGATGATGCAGGGTAGAACAGGGTTCAGAACTGTTGTTCATAGGGTTGCTGTGAGTCATACTCAACTTCATGGCACCTAACAACAATAAAGTACTTTAAGGACTTTGCTTTTTTAATCTGAGGCCACCATCTCAAGCCAACTTCCCTGAGATAAGGAAGGCTTCAGAGAGATTTGAGCAAAGGAGAAGCATGATGTGACTTGTATTTTAATGAGATCAGATGAGATCATTCTGCTTCATAGTAGCCCTAAAAGACAGCGCAGAATCATTCAATGCAATTCCAAGGTTATTGACATTTCAGTTAGTGGCCAGTGTCTAACCGCTATGAAGATTACAGCCAAGAAAACCCTATGGAAAACCTGGCAACCTATAGAAAACCTAGCAACCAACAACAAAAACAGCACTGTCTCCAATACAGAACCCACATTGAAGGGTTGGGATTTTAATTTTAGAAGCAGAGAAAAAATCCAAGTGCCCACTCTCTTGATTTCTAGTTTTAGGCAAGTTACTTAACCATTCTAAGACATGAGTTTCTCATCTACAAATTTTAATACTGTATACTTCAACTTGTGACTAAATGAAACTAGGGACAAAAGTACAGTACTTGCACTTGGTAAATGTTCATTTTATTATTAGTGAAAATATTTTGATCTTTAAAACTTACTTGCAGAGCTAAAAGAGCTTTGGAATACTTTCACAAGAAGGGTAGAAGCTGGGATAGGGCAAGAGGGCTCTTGGCACAGCTTAGAAGCCCTGATCAAAGAACTGTATCCTGAGTCATTCCTGAACCTAAATTTGAACCTGTTACTTCCCTAATAAAGCCCCATAATTGTGAGTATGGTCTGTGAGTTATGTGTGGCCACTGCAAAAATAATAGAAACCAGTAAAGAAGCTGAGGAAAAGGTTGGAGAGTTTCAGTATTGTCTAACCTCTGCCTAATAGGAATCAGTCTTGAATTGATGCTGAGGGTATGTTTCTCTTTCCTTCATGAAATTAGAAGTCAAATGTCTTTGCCACACCATTTTTACAAACAGGATTAGATACTGGAAAGAGGATAAAGAAGTGCCAAAGAAAAACTCCCAGGTAACAAATAAGGAATTGAATGGATAGTGGTGCCATTTGCTAATCTGAAACGGAAAACACAGTAAGAGTTGGGAGATGATAAGGGAGAAAATTCATTTTAGATATATTGTTGTTGTTGTTATGTGCTGTCGAGTCGCTTGCGACTCATAGTGACACTATGTACAACAGCTCTAAACTCTGCTCTGTCCTGTGCCAATCTCATTGCCTCCGACAGACTCATCCTGATTGCCCCAGTCACCGAATCAATCCATCTGGCCTTCCCCTCTTGTGCCTGCCCTCCACACTCCCAAGCATGATGTCCCTCTCCAAGGACCAGTCCCTCCTTACAACATGACCAAAGTATGTCAGACGAAGCCTCAGAATCCTTGCCTCCAAGGAGCATCCCTGTTTAACCCTCTCTAGGATGAATCTGTTTGTTCTCTTA
>NW_006400019.1:3061604-3063908 GCF_000299155.1 Elephantulus edwardii | reverse complement strand
TTCGACCCTTTTGGTTTTCTGACTCCAACTCCTTGCACATTTCATTGTAATATTTTGCTTTGTCATTCCGAGCTGCCTTTTGAAATCTTCTGTTCAGCTCTTTAGTATCTCGAATTCTTCCTTGTGCTTTGGCTTCTCTGCACTCCAGATATACTGAGTTTGAGTAAAATCCCATAGCTGAGATATATGTTTGGAGCTACAGATATTAATATAAATAAGGATATAAGCATAATTATGAGGATAGCACAGGACCAAGCTGTGTTTTGTTCTGTTGTACTGAGTTGGAATTGACTCAATGGCTCCTAACAACCACCTCTGGAGTATAGGAACTCTGATGGCATAGCGGTTAACCTAATCAAAAGGTCAGTAGTTCAAATCTATCAGCCACTCTGGGAGAAGGGGAGCCCAGTGAGTAGTTCTACTCTGTACTACCAGTTGCTAGGAGATCAAAATATCTCAATTGCACTGAGTTTGGTTTTGCTTTGGTATCTAAAATATAAGTAGTTTTGTTATATATAAGATGGTTTGTTCTGCAATCAGCATCTGGCCTAGTTTTCACTGCTGATATTGAACTGCTCCAACGATTTCATCCACAGATGTAATCGATCTGATTCCTGGGCATCCCATCAAGTGAAATCCATGTGTATATCCTGTGTTTATGTTTCTTAAAAAAGGTATTGGCTATGAATAAATCATTGTGCAGAATTCTATCGTTCTACCCCCAGCCTCATTTCTGTCACCAAGTCCATACTTCCCAACTACTGATCCTTCTTCCAGATTCCCAAGTTTTGCATTTCAGTCACCCATTATTATTAATGCATCTTGGTTATGTATTTGATCAATTTGTGACTGCAAAAGTGGGTAGAAATTATCTATTTCCTCCTTTTTGTCTCTGGTTGTTGGTGCATAAATTTGAATGATAGTAGTATTAACAGGTCTTCCTTGTATGCGTATAGATATTATCCTGTCACTCACAATATTGTATTTCAAGATCTATCTAGAACCGGGCTTCGCAACTATGAAACTGACATTTTTTTTTCTCACCTTTTCAGTGTAGCAGATCATATGACCATCTAATTAAAAATGTCCTATATCAGTTCATCTCATTTTCCCAATATCTGGTATGTCAATATTTATGCATTCATTTCTTTCTTAACAATGTCCACTTTTCCTACATTCATGCTTCTCACATTCCACATTCATTAGAATCATTAGTTTCTGCTTATTTCAACAAATAGATGCTGCCCTGGATGTGCTCACCAGCTATGCCAAGAAATCTGGAAGACAACTATCTGACCAACTGGCTGGAAGAGATCCATATTCATTCCCATTCCAAAAAAAAAGTGATCTGACAGAGTGTGGAAATTATTGAGCAATATCACTAATATCACACAGTAGCAGAATCCTGATGAAGATTATCCAGAAATGACTAGAATAGTACATTGACAGAGCACTACCTGAAATACAGGATGGGTTTAGAAGAGGCACTAGAGACATTATGACCAATGTCAGATGGATCTTAGCAGAAGGCCAAGAGTACCACTGTGATATCTGTGTTTCATTGACTATGCAAAGGCATTTGACTGTATAGATCACAACAAATTGTGGCTAACCTCGCAGAAGACAGGAATCACAAAACAAGACTGTGCTTATGCAAAACCTATTACTGATACCTTTGAGCTGTGGTGCTGGAGAAGAGCATTAAATATACCATGGACTGCTAGGAAAACAAACAGGTTTGTTCTGGAGAGGGTAAAGCCAGGCCACTCCGCAGAGAGAAGGATTCTGAAGCTCCATCTGACATACTTTGGACATGCTGCAAGGAGGGACCAGTCCTTGGAGAGGGACGTCATGCTTGGGAGGGTGGAGGGATGGCACAAGAGAGGAAGGCTCTCGATAAGATGGATTGACTCAGTGATTGGAGTAATGGGAGTCAGTATATCAGAGACAGTAAGGTTGGCTCAGGATAGGCAGGGTTTAGAGCTGTTGTACATAGGGTCACTATGAGTTGCAGGCAATTTGACAGCACCTAACAACAACAACAACAACAAATTTGGACCAGGAAGCAGTCTTCAGAACAGGGCAAGGAAACACTGCATGGTTTAAAATCAGGAAAGGAGTGTGTCAGGGATGCATCCTGTCTCCCTACCTTTTAAATCTATATGCATTCATTAAAATTACAAAAATAATTTTAAAAATCTATATGCAGAACTTGGACCAGGAGGCAGTCATCAGAACAGAGCAAGGGAACACTGCATGGTTCAAAATTGGGAAGGGCGTACGCCAGGGATGCATCCTATCTCC
>NW_006400019.1:3055078-3055885 GCF_000299155.1 Elephantulus edwardii | reverse complement strand
CTGTACTGGCTGAAGGCCTGGGCCAGTGTTCTGATAAGGAAGCTATTCCAGTAAGGAGAGCTGATTTATGGTGGCTTGGCGTGAGGATCTGCATGCAAGTTTACCAGCCTGCCTCCCTAAGTCTCTCTCACAGCTATCTATTTCCTTTCTAAGCAGGGATGCTGGGGACTAGAGTTGAGCTAGGGAGAGAGGGTAATCCAATGGTAAATAAAGCCCTCAGGGCTGAAAGCCCCCTTTGAATTGTAACCACAGATATTGAGAGCTAAAGGAAGTTGAGGCCAAACCTGAGTCAGGTGCTTGTCTGTGCCCCTAGGATGACAGAGCTGTGGTTTTCACCCTCTGCTGCTGCACCTACCTCAGTGCAAATGCAAGGCCATCTGGGAGATTCCTGATGACCAGTTGCTGGGGCATGAAGATGACCACTGCTGGGGGATGAGTTCATTTCATCCTCACAATATTTCTATGATGTATGCATACATACACATTTTGTGGTTGTACAAACTGAGAATGGAAATTAGTTGCTTGAGGTCACATACAAGGAAATGTTCAAATACAAGGTCGTTATTCCAATTACCCTCTTCTTTCTACTGTTCCGTTTTGCCCATTTTAAATGCATGGTCTAGCTTATATACCATGAGTCACCATTAGTGGCTCAGCAGGACAGGGCCTCTTCTCCAAGATTAGCAGGTCATAAATTTTTTTCATAAGTCTATGTGCCTGCTGCAGAGTGTCAAGGACTGCAGCCTACAATATGGATTGAGGCTCAATGTCAAGAAGACAAAGATTCTCACCACTGGACCAATTGGC
>NW_006400019.1:3044815-3054978 GCF_000299155.1 Elephantulus edwardii | reverse complement strand
GACTGGGATAATTGGGATGGGAGTGTCAGAGACAGTACGATTGGCACAGGACAGAGCGGAGTTTAGGGCTGTTGTACATAGGGTCACTATGAGTCGCAGGCGACTCGACGGCACATAACAATAACAACAACAACAACAATATGCAGAACAGATCATTCGGGAAGCTGGATTTTATGAGGAGGAATGTGGCATCAGGATTAGAGGAAGACTCATCAACAACCTATGTGATACAGATGACAACAACCTTGCTTGCTGAAACTGAGGAGGACCTGAAGTGCTTGCTATAGAAAGTCAAGGACTGTGGTCTTCAATATGGATTGAAACTCCACATCAAGACGACAAAGATTCTCACCACTGGGCCAACTGACAGCATAATGATAGATGGAGGAGATTGAGGTTCTTAACAGTTACAGCTTGCTCAGCTCCACAATCAACACTCTTGGGCACCAGCAGTCAAGAAGTCAAAAGACAAATTACACTGGGAAAATCTGCTCTCCAGTATCTCTCCAGAGTACTGTGAACCAATGATGCCAGTCTAGAGAATAAGGTGTGCCTGATCCAGGCCATAGTCTTTGCAATTAATTGCTATGCATCAGAGCTGGGCAATAACTAAAGATGACAGAAGAAGAACTGATGCCTTCAAACAGTCATGCTGAAGAAGAGTCTTGAACATACTATGGACCTCCAAGAAAACAAATAGGTCTGCCATGGAGAGAGTGAAACCAAATTTCTCCTTAGAGGCTGGGATTCTGAAGCTCCATCTCACATACTTTGGACATGTGGCCAGGACGAACTGGTCCTTGGAGAAGGACATCATACTTGGAAGGGTGGAGGGATAGCACAGGAGAGCAAGAACCCAGATGAAATGGATTGACATGATAATTGGGGCCATTGGGGTAGTTGTGTTAGAGTCAGTGAGACTGGATCAGGACAGAGCAGGCTTCAGAGCTGCAGAGCTGCTGTAGTGTGGTCACTATGAGTCACAGGTGACTTAACAACACATAACAACAAACAACAACATCTAGAATATTTTTTTGTTGTGTTAGGTGCTATTGAGTTGAATATGACCCATAGCAACCATCTGAACAATGGATCTGAACCTTGTTTTACCCTGTACTATCCTCATACTTCCTGACATACTAGAGCAGATTACAGCAGTCACTGTGCCCATTTATCCCATTGAGGGTTGTCTTTTACTGACCCACCATCTTTCCAAGCGTGATATCCCTTTCCAAGCAACAGTTTATCCTAACAACAACTGCTTGCTATGCATCAAAGAGCTGGACAATACATAAGAATGACAGAAAAATAATTGATAACTGAACTCTGGTGTTGACTGATAACTGAGTTATGGTGTTGGAGAAGAATTTTGAACATATCATGGACTGACAAGAGAACAAACACGTCTTGCCCCTTGAAGGCAAGAATTTGGAAACTCTGTCTCATATACTTTGGGCATATTGTCAGGAAGGATCAGTTCTTGGAGAAGGAAATCATTCTTGGAAGGGTAGAAGGTCAGTATAAGAGAGGAAGACCCTGGAAGAGATGGACTGACACAATGGGGTCAGGTGTGTTGGAGATGGTAAAGATGGCTCAGGACAGGGCAAGGGTCAGGGCCATTATTCATAAGGTTGCTATAAGTTGTAGTCAACTCATCAACACATAACAACAACAACATGTCAAAAATATGTGAGATGAAGCTTTGTCATTCTTGCCTTCAAAGAGCACTGTGGCTGCACTTTCTCCAAGACATATCTGGTTGTTCTTTTGGTAGTCCATGGGATACTCGGTACTTTTCTCCAACACTACAACTCATGGGTATCAATTTTTCTTGTCCTTATTCATTGTCCAGTTCTCAGAAGCTCAGCAAGCGATAGAAAGGACCACATAGCCTGAATCAGGAACAGTCTTAAAACTGACATCATTCCTCCCCAGTAATTTAAAACTGACATCATTGCTCCTCAGTAATTTGGAGATGTTCTTGACAGAGGACTTGCCCAATGCAATACATCTCCTGACTGCTGTTGACATATATCTAAGTAATATGAAATCATTGACAATTTCAACCTTTTCTCCATGTATCATAATGTTGCCTATCGGCCCAGTGGTGAGGATTTTCATCTTCTTCATGTGGAGATGCAATTCACACTGGAGACTGTAGTATTTGATCTTCTACAGCAAGCATTTCAAGTCCTCTTCACTTTCAGCAAGCAAGATTGTGCAATCTGCATAATATAGGTTATTGATGAGACTTCCTCTGATCTTCAGAGTCCAGCTTTTCAAATGATGTGCTCGCATATGATTGAATATGTATGGAGAAAAGAATACAACCCTGATGCATATCTTTCCTGATTTTAAACCATGCAGTGTTCCCTTGATCTGTTCAGTTAACAGCAACTTAGTCTAGTTACAGGTTTCATATGAGCATAATTAAACGTTCTGGGATTCCCATTCTTCTCAGTGTTAGCCATAGCTTGCTATGATCCACACAGTCAAATGCCTTTGGACATGCAATAAAATACAAATAGAATATTCTTCTAGTATTTTCTGCTTTTAGCTAGTATCCATCTGACATTAACAATGATATCCCATGTGCTATGGCTTCTTTTAAACCTCACTTGAACTTTTGTCAATTCTCTATCAATGCACTGTTCTAGCCCCACGTTTTTGGATGATCTTGAGCAAGATTTTGTTTGCATGAAATATTAATGATATTGTTTGATAATTTCCACATTCTACTGGATCACATTTCTTGGGAATAGGAACAAATATGGATCTCTTCCAGTCAGTTCTTCAGGCAGCTACCTTCCAATTTCCTGGTACAGACTGGTGAGCATGTCCAGGGCTGCATCTGTTATTTGTAACATGTCAATTGGTATCTCAGTGATTCCTGGGGCCCTATTTTTATTCCAATGCCTTCAGTGCAGCACTGGCTCTTGCTCATATGGTACTTCCTGAAACTCTTCAGTTTCAAGAAAGTATTTTTTTTAAATAAATTTTTTTCTTTTTTTTTTTTTCATTCAGCCCCAGGCAGAGGGCCTTGACGGCTCGCCCCGAGCCAAGGGCCGAAGACAGACCACCAAGAAAGTATTTTTTTTTAAATTTAATGAGTATATTCAATATATACTATCTATAATGCTATTAGTTTGAAGACTAAGGCATGCCTGATCCAGGCCATAGTCTTTTCAATTACTTACTATGCATCCAAGAGCTGAACAATAAAATTAGGATGACAGAAGATCTGATGCCTTTGAGTTTGGGTGTTGGAGAGAGGACTGAATATCCCATGGATGGCCAAAAGAACAAACATGTCTTGGGAAAAGTGTAGCCAGAGTTCTCCTTGGATGCAAGGATGGCAAAGCTCCATCTCTCATACTTTTGACGTGTTACTAGAAAAGTCTATTCCTTGGAAAAGGATATCATGCTTGGAAGGGTGAAAGGTCAGGAAAAGAAAGACTTCCATCAAGATGGAATGACACAGTGACTAAAGCTCAAGTGTGTCAGATCTGGTGAGGATGGGACAGAATAGGACAGAATTCAGGTCTGTTGTTCATAGGGTCACTATTTGTCATACTCAATCACAGCTCACAACAACAACAACATATCAAGAATATAAATAGTAAGTAAAACCAAAAAGCATCTTAAGCTATAGCCAGAAACAGAAGAGGCAGCCAGGAGGTTTGAGAATAATTAGAAGTAAAAAGTATAAAATAGAATAAGAATGAAAAAAGGTGGAACCAGAGACGTTAAGTGTGAACTAATGAAAGAACAGATAACTAAAACAGTGTAAATTTTCAGTAACAGTAATTAAGAGAAATACTAAAACGACAGTTGGTAGCCTCATGGTAAGAAACTGCTGCGATCCCTAAGGCCTGTGGTTCAAATCCACCAACTGCAATTTCCCATGCAATGAACTGCCTCTAAAAACCCCTGGTGGGTAAACCATGGGTAGGTTCCAACTCCATGGCTCATAACACCAACCAAACTATAGCAGCACTTCTACTTGCTAGGCCTATTAAAAGCATTCTAACCCATCATAAAACTTTATGAATATAAGGAAACTGAGGCACAAAAAAGGTTAAATGGTCTGTCCAAAGTCACACAGTCCACAAGCACTAGAGTGAAATTAGAACCCCAGCACTCCAACTCCATGGAGCCCAGCATTTTAAAATCAGAGTGATTTAAGGGAAAAAAGTAGTTCCAGCAGGCCACTGGATTTTCAACAGAATCAGTTAAAACAATGGAGGACAGGCACCTGGGTTAAGTATTCAGGGGTGGCAGGAAGAGAAATCAACAATAATCAGTCTTGATTTGTTAGTAATTAAGTCCCACAGGCATTTATAGTAAAATAGTACCTCTCCTCCTCCTAACTTCTACGTTGGGATTCCTATTCAGATTGGACTGACCCCACAGCTTGAGCTTATAACCATAATATGTAACTGTCTTGAAGTTTCTATTGCAAGCATGAATGAATGAATCAGTTCCCAAAGTGACTCACAATCAAGACAGAAATTTTTCTTTTGGAAATAAACTCAATAAAGGTTTTGCTGTGCATCTGATTATACTCAAATGAATGATGTTCTTCATCATTTTGGTCAAGTTTGTCCACTAAGGATGCAAAAACCAGTAAATATGCTCAAAAAAAGAAAAGAAAAACAATATTTAAAATAACTACAGTTTAAGTGTTTACACTAACCCTGGAACATGTTTTAGTTCAAGTACATATAAGCCCTATGTTAATATAGCTCATCACTACATGGATTTTCTTCTACAATAGAGAAATCAAGTAACATCACTGAAACACAATCACTTCCTATAAAAATATGGCTTACGTGTAGTCATGGATCAGTCAAGATAACCAATTCTCCAGAAACTTTTTAAAAAGGCCTAATCTGTAGTGCTTGGGGTATAAACACACTCACTGTGGCCAATTTCAAACTACTAATACCAGCCAACTCGAAAAATTCCCGAGATTTTTAACAGCTGGCTTTTATAAGCTCTGCGCTTACACTGATGAGCTGTGAGGTAACACAAACCTAAGGAATTCTACCTGAAGCACTATAAGATACATTTTATGAGTCTGTAAAGATGCATTTATGCATTTCTTTGTAGTAAAACTTCATCTTTTTAATAGATAATTATTTGCATTGTACAAAATTTAAAAATTACAAAACTGTACATAATTAAAACGCGCTGCGTTTTATTTATTTTTTGTATATCTTTCTGGAAGTATTCTATAGGAAATTATAAATGCATATTTCTTTCATCTGTTACTGTTGTGTGCTGTGGAGTCAGAACTGATTCACAACTGATCTTCCAGTAGGTTTTCACACAGGAGACTGCCCAGCTTTCCTCTGAGGAGCAGCTGGGGAATTCCAATTGCCTGCTGCTGGGTTGGCAGCTCACCTCCCTATCCACCAGGCTCCCAGAGTGCCCTACAAAGATGTTAGCATATTGTAGTTTGTAATTTTCTAACTCACTGGAGGTTCAGCTATGAGTGTGTTCCAACTCAATGGCAATTTGATGTTTTACTTTACACCTCGCTCTTATTCCATGTAATAATATATCTTGGAAATAATTTTATTTCTGTAAATAAGACCATCCTTTACTAGCAAATATTTTGTTACCAAAATGCTGCAATAGAATTTCTAGGTCAATGACTCTGCTTCACCAAGTGGCAGCAGACAGAATAGGTGACTAAGCAGTGGAGGAATTAAGATTCTAATTCTGGCCTCAGTTATTCTTAACATACACATATAATAGAATCATATTACCTGTAAACCAACTGTTGCCGGCTGAGTTTGCCACAACTGGAGTATATGGTATGGGGGGAATCAATGCATGCTGGAAACTTAAGAGAGCATAAGAAAGATAACACACATTGGAGAATAAATAGAACCATATATGTACTACTAAGCTGAACTTACATTCTTTAATTCATCTATCCAACTATATACTAATTACATGTCTTTCTATGGTAAATACATACATAAGAATAATTTAATGGGACTACTGTCTCATAAAGGGAGAAAATTAAATTCCATCACAGTCAATATAATCTATAAAAATGAAATAAGTGAATATATACGTTTATAGAAAGTGTGAACAATACAAAAAAGTATTATAATAATTCATAATTTTTCTGATCAGAAATAACTAAAACAAACATTTTAAGGTATATCCATTAGTTTATTGATGTGTATCTGCATATACAGAGTACTCTGTGTGTGTGTGTGTGTGTCAGTTGTGTATCATTAATGTTGTATATCATTTATGTTATAATGGTTAGTGTTTTGTGAATAAACTAGGGAAGAGAATCTAATTATTCAAAAGAAGGGGATATTATTGTCTCAACTGCTGACTGAGAATGACTGAGTGTATTAAAAGATGTTCCTTTGGGAAGCTTATCACCCTTGTGAAGAATATGTAACCTTATAAAAGCTTGAAAAATTCTGTTCCATGTCATCATTATTTTAAATAGCTGAATATTACCCCATCATAGGCAAAATCCATAAGGTATTTCATATATGTTATACTGTTGAAAATTTAGGATGAGGGAAAGTATTTACACAAAATTAACTTTTTTAAAACAATAAACACTGCTGTAGCATTGATTCTGACTCCTAGCAACCCTTCATCAGGTTTCTAAAGCCGTAAATCTTAACAGGAGGAACCTGCCTGCCCATCCTTCTCCCTTGATTAAAAATGTAAACTTAAAATCGTCAAAAATGACCAGGTTTCCTAGTGTAATAGAGACTCGTGGGAATCCAGAGACCGTGGCCTTTAGTCACCCTTTAAGCCTAGACCTGAACTCAAACCTGTGGCTCAAAGTTCAAACACCAGACAGATCCAACAGGGGAACAATAGCAGGGGAGATGGCTCCTTAGAACAATCAACTGTACAAGATCAAACAACTATCCAGGGTCAAAATGGCAGTGTCTACTCAGGGATAAAAATCTGAAGGCAGGAAAGGGTAAGAAAGTGCAGTAAGAAAGCAGGAAGAGTGCTGGTACCATGTGGGGGTTGTAACCAAAGTCATGGAATGAAGTGTGTGTGAATGGCTGAATTAAAAACCAATTTGTTCTATAAACTTCCACCCAAACAATAATATAAACTTAATTGAAAAGATATTTATTAACTTACCCATAATGAGGTAAAAAGTTGGTTTTCTCTTCCAAAGAAGCTAAATGCTGTTGTAGTGCTTCAAGTAAACTGTGGGGTGCCTAAAATAAAGTTATTTTGAAAGACATTTCTTGACTGTTCTAAACACATTCATTCTCTACTACATTATAAAAGATATATTGAAAAGTTGGCAGTTCAAATCCACCAGCCACACTGAGAAACATGTAGCCCTCTGCTTCCAAAAATATTACAGCCTAGCATTCACACAATGGAGTATTACACAGCATTGAAAAACAATGAACTTGGTAAACATTATACAACATGGGCAAGCCTGGAAGACATTATGCTGAGTGAACTATCTCAGTCCCAAAAGGGCCAATACTGCACCATAATGCTGTTATAAAATAGGGCTGACATGGAAGGTTGGGGGGGAAGAATAGGGGGAAAGTATATAGATAATGAACACTGCATTGGAACAAATGAGGGGAATAACTGTCTGAAAGGAATACATGATTTGGCATTGTATGTATGGGAACAATCTGGAACAAGAAGCGCACTGCAAAGTTGACTGGGGGGGGAAGAGGAGGAAGGAAGAAACTGCAATAATGAATGAATCTTAAAAATTCAAAATATAAGGGGAGCTCTGGTGTCCTAGTGGCAAGAAGCTGCACTGCAATCCCAGAGGAACACGGTTCGAATCCACCAGATGCTCTGCCGGAGAAGGAGGCGCAATATCCTCCTGTACCAGCCAGATCTGATTTGACAGTACACGCACACAAAATAATAAAAATAAAAATAAAATAATTAAAAAAAGATCTTTTATTTTAAAAAATTCAAAATTTAAAAAGAAAAAGCACAAAAAATAAAAAAAAATACTACAGTCTTAGAAACTCTATGGGTAATGTTAGGTGCCATCGAGTGAATGCTGACTCATTGCTACCCTCTGAAGAACAGAATGGAAGCTTGTTCTGTCTTGTGTTATCCTAACCATTTGCTGAGCCCATTATTGCTGTAACTGAGTCAATCCATCTTGTTGAAGATCTTCTCTTTCTCTAACTTTCCACCTTCCCAAGCATGACTGATGACTTTTCCCAAGGATTGACCCTTCCTAACATGTCCAAAGTATGTGATGAAGTATGCTTCACCATCCTTACCTCTAAGGAGCATCCTAGCTGCAATTTCTCGAGACATATTTGATTATTCTTTTGGCAGTCCATAGAATACGCAGTACTCTTCTCCAACACCACAGGTTGTTGCAGGTGGTTGATGGGTCTTTCTCCAATCCTGATGTCACATTCTTCTTTACATAGTCCAGCTACTCAAATTATTTGTTCAACACATAGATGGAATAGTTAAGGTAAAGGATATATAACCCAGGTGCACGTCTCTCTATGCTTGCTGAAACTGAGGAGGACGTAAAGCACTAGCTGAAGAAGGTCAAGGACTGTAGTCTTCAATATGGATTGAAGTTCAACAACAAGAAGACAAAGATTCTCACCAATGAGCCAATTGGCAGAACCATGATGGATGAAGAAGATGAAGAAGAGATTGAGGTTGTTAACAATTTCCGTTTGCTCGGCTCCACAATCAACACTCTTGGCACCAGCAGTCAGGAAATAAAAAAAATGAAGTGCATTGGGAAAATCTGCTCTCCAGTACCTCTCTAGAGTACTGAGAAGCAACAATGTCAGTCTGGAGACTAAGGTGCACCTGATCCAGGCCATGGTCTTTGCAATTATTTGCTATGCATCAGAGATGGACTATGACTAAGGATGACAGAAGAATTGATGCCTTTGAGTTGTGGTGCTGGAGAAGAGTCTTGAACATACCATGGACTGCTAGGAAAACAAACAGGTTCGTCCTGGAGAGGGTGAAACAAGGCTGCTCCTTGGAGGCAAGGATGCTGAAGCTCCATCAGACATACTATGGACACGTTGCAAGAAGGCATCAGTCCTTGGAGAGGGACGTCATACTTGGGAAGGTGGAGGGAAAGTGCAAAAGAGGAAGACCCTTGATGAGATGGACTGACTCAGTGACTGGGGACAATAAGGGTGGCTCAGGATAGAATAGAGTTGAGAGCTGCTGTACATAGGGTTGCTATGAGTTGCAAGTGACTTGATGGCACATAATAACAACAAGAAGGAGCACCTGACTAGCCCATGGTCTTTTTAATCACTTGCTATACTGCTGAGGGCTGGATAAAGATGACTGAAGAAAAAATGATTCCTTTGAGTTGTGCTGTTGGAGAAGGGTACTGAATATCCCCTGGACGGCCAAAAGAACAGATTATGCCTCAGGGAAAGTGCATTCAGAGTACTCCTCGGTGGATGTGAAAGGATGGTGAAACGTCATCTCTCATACGTCGGACATGTTGCTAGGAGAGGTTATTCCTTGGAGAAGGGCATCATGCTTGGAAAAGTGGAGCGTCAGAGGAAGACCCTCAACAAGATGGGGTGACATGGGGACTGCAGCAATGGCTCCAATGTTATCAGAGATGGTGAGGATGGCACAAGATAGGACGGGGTTCAGATCTGTTCTTCATAGGGTCACTAGGAGTTGTACTCAACTCGACAGTACCTAACAGCAACAACAAGCCACCAGAACTCCCTCAGATATTCTAAAATGGTGAGCCCCCACCACCCAGCAGTTCAGCATCTGTTCACAAACAGTAGAACCTGCTGGGAGCACACGGAGATACCAACCAAGCTACCCACACAAGGGAAAATTTCAGCATGCCTGCCTTCATGGAATCTGGTCAGAGGTTGGCCAGAAACATTTTTGGGTTGAGTAGACCTGTCACAAGGAGAACGACTGAGTAGGGCAAAAGTGGGGCTTGGTCTAACTCTTGTCTCCTTCTCCTCCCTCTGCTCTCACCAACCCTGCCTTTCACTCCACCCCAGGGTTTCTAGGAAGTTCCAGTAACACAAGGCCATGACTAATTACTTTCTGTACTGGCTGAAGGCCTGGGCCAGTGTTCTGATAAGGAAGCTATTCCAGTAAGGAGAGCTGATTTATGGTGGCTTGGCGTGAGGATCTGCATG
>NW_006400019.1:3026956-3043545 GCF_000299155.1 Elephantulus edwardii | reverse complement strand
TGGGAGTGTCAGAGACAGTGCGATTGGCACAGGACAGAGCGGAGTTTAGGGCTGTTGTACATAGGGTCGCTATGAGTCGCAGGCGACTGGACGGCACATAACAACAACAACATGGCAACATATAAGTATGGCACGTGAGGAAATGAGAACACACATGTAAGTATAGGATATACGATAAAGCCTCAGATGATGATTAACATAACATACAAACACAAAAATCCAAAAAGCGTATGTGGTACACTGACCTGAGTAAGATACGGAATGTCATTCTGATCAATTCCAACTTGCTGAACTCAGGGAGTAAAAAAAGAAGGGAGAAAGACAAAAGTCATATTACCACAAGGAATGGAAACAAAGAAAACTGTGAGACTGTTATGCACAAGAAAAAGAAAACACTACCAAGTGCATGGAGCAACCCTTAACAAAAACATATAATCTTAAAAGTCTCAGCCCAAGAGGAAATCTTTGGTGTTTTAGAAGGAGTTAATTTGCATTTTGGATATCACATAACTGTGTTCTCATTTATCTACTAGTCTAAAATCAACCAGTATTCATGTTTATCTCTTGAATACAATTTTCTATTTTGGCTCCATCACTGGTAGAGAGAGAACCTCTAGTCAGAGAATCAAGATGTTCTGGAGGTTTTCCTTATGATGGCCTGCTCTATCTATCTTCCAATGGTTTCAAAGACCTTCTCATTTTTGAGTACAGTTTCTGGTGGAAGCACAAGTTCAGTGCCAGTCACCTTAAAGGCTGCCAGCAAAAGTTCCTATCTTGAACATAAGTGTATAGAATAGCATATTTAAAGACTCTAACTTCAGTTTTTCATTTTACTGTTTGTAAAGTCACAAAGACAATTTACTGACTTCACACTTGTGTGGTGGTGAGGGTGGTGAGGTGAGGGGTATAACTATACTCCACACTATACCAATGTAGAAAATAGAAGAAAAGTCTTGTGGGTAGAAATAGATATCTCACCTCTGCTACTTTTAGGAATTGTGCCAATCTGGTCTTTCTTCCAAGGAACTTGATGTAAATATCCAAACTTTCTTTGCATTGATTCTTCCTCATGTCAAAATATTTGTCTAAAAGAAAAAGTCTATGAAGAATCTAATGTCTTAGAAATTTTCAAGTTTCACTCTATTCTAATGATTTTATTTTTATTCTGGCACTTCTCAATCTATATAAATATGCATGCCAAACATTATTACGTATAATTGAGTCAACTGTGATGAATTCCCATGAGTAGCAGATCACAATCTTGTCCTATCCTGTACCATCTTCACAATCTCTGTGGTTGAGTTCATTGTCACAGTCACTGGGCCAGTCCAGCTTGTTGAAGGTCTCCCTCTCTTTTGCCAACCCTCCACCTTTCCCAGGATGATGTCTTTTCCCAAGAACTGGCCCCTCTTGACAATATGCTCAAAGTATGTGAGATGAAATATCCCCATCCTTGCCTCTAAGGAGCACTTTGGTTGCACTTCCTCCAAGACAGACTTATTTGTTCTTATGGCAGACCATGAGATATTCCATAATCTTCACCAAGAACATAATTCAAGCAATGCCAAACATTGGTGCTGGGATATGGAATGTAATGATTTAGATTTTAATTTCTACAATGTCTAGGTTAGAGTCACTTTTTAAAAAAAAAACAACAAACAAACACCTCAACAACAATTTTATTTAAAGTTGTTGTCATTAGGAACCATTGAGTTGAGTACAATTCATAGCAACCCGGACCCTATAACCAGCAGGTTTGATTCTGTCCTATTCATGCCATCCTCCTCCTCCCTGATACACTTGAGCCCACTGCTGCAGTCTCTGGGTAGAGTCACTTTTGATTAACATCACACTCTTAAGGTTTTTGAGGGCAAGGGCTGTTTCCTTAGTTTTAAAAAAAATCTCATGTGTACGAAGTCATTCCTCAGTATTAAAAAAAATTTTCAAATTCCCATTAATAAAGTTTGAAGACCTTATCCCATAAAATGAATCATTCATTAGGTCTAAATGATGACAGAAATTTCATGAAGACTAAGAAATATACATTTATATAAAAATCAATAAAAATAGCTTGTGTTATAACTTCTTTCCCCCTCCCACTACCACAAATTATGCAGTCGAGTTTCCCACATTTGGGAAAATCGCAGGGGTCAGCACATCTGGAGTGCAATGGATAAGCCTCACCCTGGGAAAACCACCTTCGTGATCATGGTATCTCCCCTGCCAGGTAAATATGTTATAAATTCTTAGGAAAGTAAGAACTGTATCATCTGGCCTTAGTGTAAGTTGGCCTTAATGTGTAATGTCTAAAGATGGAAGCACATACCACTTCCCTGATATTAATTAGTACCTACAAAAAGAGATAAATTCTGGGGCTAATTAACCAAATGATTTCTAATTAAAAAGCAATATAATGTCTTTACACACACACAACACACATACACACACATTAGAAGCAGGAGTGGCATCCACTTCCTAAACAACATGCCTCTGGAAAGTCTATGAACTTTGATAAATGACGATAGTTATAGAAGGGCTTCAGGCCTTTTGTTCATAGGGTTGCTATGAGTAGTGCTCGACTCGACAGCAATCAACAACCATGTGTGTGTGTACATATTCACACACATTCACACACACACACATACACACACACACACACACACACACTTCTGCAAGGATCTTTTAAGTCTAAAATCAGTATGAAAGGATTTTTAGATATAAATTATTTCTACAATTTGTTTTTTTAATGTTTATTGCTTGGCTTACCTAGAAGATTAAGGATTCCCTCATTATAAGCTGCATAGAGTCGAAGAGAATCTTTAAAAAGGAGCATAAAAGCAGCATGTATAATTCCATTAGTTAGTTCCTCAGGATTTGCCTGAAAATGAAATAAAAGGGTAACCAGTCATGAGAGTTTAGAAAAATTCTTTCTCTCACTTATAACTGTTGTCATATATTGTCAAGTCAGAACCAACTCACAGCTGGCCCTTCAGTAGGTTTTCAGAGGCAGTTAACCCATAGAAAAGACCTTTCTTTTGCAGAGCAGCTGGTAGATTTGAACTGCACGTCTTCAGATTGGCAGGGCAACACCTTACTATTGGGTCACCAGAGCTCCCTTATCTATAACTAAACAATACAACTAATTCTGTTTAAAGAATTTAAAAAGCTCTTACATTGAAATTAAGAAGAGCATCAAACTGGATTTGAATTACTGGAAGCGTATTCAGTAGCTCTTTGATATTCATGGTCCTCATCATACCATTTGTCCTATAAAAGAGAAGAGAAATTGATAAACATTAATGATGAAAAACTACATTGAACCACATGTGTATTTCAGTATCTCTTGATTACAAATTAGTAACATTTACTGACCCTCTCTTGGTTTTGGTGATGTCAGATGCTATCTGTCTATATGCGAGTGACTTTTCATTCAAGTACCTGCTATATCGTCTGATGAAAGTTGACATGGTATAACCTAAAAATGAGATATTTTGTTATTTCCAATTTAACCAATATTAATCATTTATAAGATATAATAGGTATCATTCGACATTAAACTGTATACCTCCAAAATATCATTGAAGCATCAAAGTCAGCACGACCTTTAATTAACTAGTCCAAACCTTTCAAAAGTTTCCTGTGAGAGATTACTCTTCATTTCTTCAAAGGTTTCTTATGTCACCCCATGATAATGTTATTGATTGTGGCATTCTTTTTTTTTACTTTCTTTTTTTTAATTTTATTAATTTTAATGAACATTTACAGAGATTTGGGATTTTCATTCATTCATTGTTGCACTTTTCTCCCTGCCCACCCCTCCCCACCAGTTCGCTCCTCTCTTTGAAAAAGACAAATTCTTTCATTGGTATACAATCCCCACGCACCAAGTACACTCCACTATGCAACCTTAATTCTGGACTCTTGTGATAACCATAATATTCTATCATGTATCACTTTTAAATTGTTCTCTCCCTCATCTGTTTCAATGCAGTATACATAATTTATCCAGTTTTTCTCAGTCTGAGAAGACTGAGAAAAACTGGATTGTGGCATTCTTGAGCAGAGGAAATACTTCCTCTTCACCAGCTCTTTCACCATTTCCACAGAAAACTACTGTAAATTCATAGTATTCTCCTTAAACTCACCATTACTTTGCCAATGTCCCTCCACCACACCTACTCCACTCCTCAACAAATAAGCTTTGATGGCCTAGTCCAGCATGTTGTACAGTTAACCAAAAGGCTGCTATGTTTCCAGTGGCTTGAAGCCACCAGTAAGTCCTTAGGAGAAGAATAGGCAATCTCCTGTCAAGATTCACAGCCTTGAGACCTGATAAAGGATAGTTATAAGTTGGATTTGTCTTGATGACAGTGAGCTTTGAGTTTTATTTCACAAAAAAATGGAGAAAGACTATGATTAAAAACTAAACTCCTCACAATATAAGCTATAAATGTACCTTGATTTCTTTATTGAAGTCATTTATTCAGCAATTACTGAGTACCAGCAATGACTCGGGCACTATACTAGGGCTGAGAAATTCAGCAGTGAATGAAACAGACAAAAATCCCTTCACTCAAAAAGTTTATATTCCAATGGGACAAAAAAGGAAAACACAAATATTGTGGGATTGGAAGTGGAGTAGAGAAAATTTAGGCAAAGAAAGGGAGAGCAATCCAGGAAGAGGGGATGGCCCACGTGGTAAGGATGGATCTGAAGAACAAAGTGAGCATATCCTGAGGCTGGTAGGCACTCCTTTTTCTGGTGCTCCAAAGCACCCACTGCAACTCCATCATGGCTAGTAGCATGCCATAGTCAGTCTGCTCCTTTTTCTGTCTTCTGAACTAGACAGATATGTCTCAGCAAATGCTCTGTCTCTTGTGCTTGTGTAACACTCAGTCAGAACTGACTCCTAGCCAAAAGTCCAATGAATTTTCAGAGGCTGTAATGACACTGAAGGAGACTGCCCATTATTCTCTCTCAGAGCAGCTGGTGGATTTGAACTACATGCCTTTGGGTTGGCAGTGCAATTTCTTACTATTATGCCACCAGAACTCTGTTTCTAACACACAGCATATACTTGTTAGTAAGCACTCAGATATGTGTCTTATCAATGAATTTAGGATTATTTATCTTCACAAAAAGTACACTACACCGCATTTGTCAAACTTCAGAATGGATTTTTAAACTATTTTGGTTTTGTGAATTTTCCCTCTTTTATTTTGTACAAATATTCCATCAAAGAATCATCTCACCTTCCACAACACTCTTATCCAGGAAGTTGTGTAAAGTGAACAAGGAGCTTCTTGATGCGAGATGTTGTATGAAACGCTGTCAAACAAATGTGGAAAATTTAAAAAAAAATAGTTTCTTCAAAAAAATACTTAATGATTTGTCATTGTCATTTAACAATCCTATCACACAGCTATCATTTCTTTCTGGAGTATCTATTAAATTTACCGCCATCATATCCTGGACTACCCAAAATGATGAGATTTGGCAGTGCTGTCAGCTCCTCCCTGTTTACCTAATACCCAAATATTTAACAAGGGGTTAAGTATAAACTATTTTGTGACTACACAATCTTTGTCCTACCTTGTACTAAGAATTTCCACTTGTTCATTTCTCCATGTTTTGAGAAACATTTGAACATATTTGCTTCAAATTTGTATTTTTAACACGTTGCCACAAATTATGGCTATAGCGAAACAAAAAATGTTGTCAATTTAAAAGTATGCGGCAGCGTGTTAAATGAGAGAAATAATGCTAACATGCTCTTCACCCCACCCGTAAGTTGATCTCCTTCACCTACCAAGCAGTAACAGGTATCAGTCAATTTTCTTTAGAGCTGCACACATATTTGTTCCAAGTTTATAAAATTTCCATGACAACCTCTGTTACTCACTTTCTCAGCACTGTTTTTGAGATCTAGCCATGTTGATATATATCCCATTTAATATTATATAAACATATAAACACACCTTTATCTGTCTTCCAAACCAGGCAGATATATGTCTCAGTAACTACTCCATCCCTTGTTGTTGTTGTGAACAATTGAGTCAGAACTGACTCCTAAATGACAGTTCCAGTGGGTTTTCAGAGTCTATAATCGCACAGGAGATAGCCCATTTTTCTCTGCTTATTAAATGAAGGGAAGAAGTCAAGACATACTAAAAGCATTGGCAAAGTATAAGGCCCCAGGAATTTGACAGAATATCAACTGACATGGTCCAACTTAACAGATGCGGCCCTAGCCGTTCTCACCAGCCTTTGCCAGGAAACCGGGAAGAGAGCAACCATTGTTTGTTCAAACAATGACTAGAAGTGATCCTTATTTGCTCTCTTCCCAAGAAAGGTGACCCAACAGGATGTGAAAACTATCAAACCATATTTTTAATATCAATTGCAAGCAAAATATTGTTGAAGATCATTGAAAAACTGTTAGAACAGTACAGAGAGAACTTCGAGAATTCCAAGTTGGATTTAGAAGAGGTAGTGACACAAGGGATGTCATTGTCAAAAGAACTATGAGATATCATCTCACCCCAGTAAGAATAGCAAAATTTAACAGAACAGCAAACATCAAATGCTGGCAAGGTTGCAGAGAAACTGGGAATTTACCCTGAAGAGACCATAACCACCACCCAAGCAGATATATGCAGACCCATGTTTATTGTGGCTTTGTTTGCAATAGAAAAGAGCAGGAAACAACCTACGTGCCCATCAACAAACGAATGGATAGAGAAGCTGTGGTATGTATATTCACACAATGGAATACTATGTAGCACTGAAAAACAAGAACTCATGAAATACTATACAAAATGGGTGACCCTGGAGGACATTATGCTGAGTAAAATATCTCAGTCACAAGAGGACAAATATTGCATAGGGCCACTGTTGTAAACGAGACTGACCTTGGGGTTGAGGGAAGACAGAGAAAGAGGGGATAAATAATGGATACCTGCACTGAAACAGATGAGGGAGAGAACTGTTTAAAAGGGATCTATGATTGGATATTATTATCTTGACAGGAGTCCAGAATGAAGGCTGCACAATGGAGTGGACTTGGGGGGGGGAGGGATTGCATAACAATGAAAGAGTTTTTCTTTTACTTTTCAAGGAGAAGAGTGAATTGGGGGGAGGGAGTAGGCAGGGAGAAAAGTGCAACAATGCATGGCTGGAAACCCTAAGTCTCTGTAAACTTCCATTAAAATGAATAATAAAAAACCCCAAACAGATATCATTGCTGATGTCAGAAGGTCCTGGCTGAAAGTAGAGAATACCAGAAGAATGTCTATTTGTTTTGTACTGATCATGTGGATCATAAACTATGGCCAACAGTGAGAAGAATGGAAATTCCAGAGCACTTAATTGTGTTCATACAAAATCTGTGCCTAGAACAAGAAGCTGCTATGTGAACATAGTTTAAAATTAGCAAAGGTGTGTTTCAGGGTTGTGTGGTTTAAAATCAGGAAAAGTGTGTGCCAGGGTTGTGTCCTTTCTCCCTATGTATTCAATCTGTATGCTGAGCAAATAATTCGTGAAGCTGGACTCTATGAAAAGGAATGTGGCATGAGGATTGTTGAAAGAGTCATCAACAACCTGGGCTATATAGATGACATAACCTTGCTTACTGAAAGTAAAGAGAACCTGAAATACTGCAGAGGATCAAATACTACAGCCTTCAATATGGGTTGCATCTCAACATCAAGATGACAGAAATCCTCACCATTGGACCAATAAGAAACAACATGATAGATGGAGAACAGGTTGAAATTGATTCAGGCCATGGTCATTTAAAACACTTGCTATGCATCTGAGCTAGACAAGGAATAAGGATGACAGAAGAAGAATTTATGCCTTTGAGTTGTGGTGCTGGAGAGGAGAAATGGACAACCTATGGACTGCCAAAAAACAAATAAGACTTGGACAGAGTGCAGCCAGAGTGCTTCTTGGAGGCAAGGACAGTGAAACTCTGCCTCACATATGCTGGGGATGTTGCTAGAAGAGGCTATTTCTTGGAGAGGGGCATCATGCTTGGAAAGGTGGAGGGTCAACAAAAGAGAGGAAAACTCTCAATGAGATAGACTGACATAGTGACAATGGGTTCAAATGTGTCAGACACGACGAGGATGGCACAGGATAGGACAGGATTCAGATCTGCTGTTCGTAAGGTTGCTATGTGTTGTACTTGACTCAACAGTAGCTAATAACAAATACGCCTCACTGTAACTATCTGGTCCTTGATGGAAATGTAGGTGATTTCCAGTTCGGTATTTTTTCACTTTTAGTAGATGTACACAATGCTCATTTGTTCAAACAATGTTATTTTTCATTTTTAACATGTAGTTATTTCATCCAAGTGACATTTACTGTTGTATGAGGCAAGTGGTTAAAATCCATCAGTTGCTCCAGTGGAGAAAGATGGGTAATCTCCTCTCACATGATTTACTGCCTCTGAAAACCTGGAGGAGGGACAGCTATGGGTTGGTTCCACCATGATGTTACTTTACAACAATATGGATTTAGGATCTCATTCTATTTTTTCATAAGAATACCATTTGCCCCACTTTATTTTACATTCCATCTTTCCCACAGGTTTTTAGTGCCACCAAAGCTTCCACATAAGTTCTGCTGCCAAGTTTTCTATCATGTTTCACTCATATTTATATTCTATTTTTACCAGTACCATACTGTATATAACCATTGTTTTTTAAGAAGA
The DNA here is from genome assembly GCF_000299155.1 of Elephantulus edwardii. Taxonomy (NCBI): domain Eukaryota; kingdom Metazoa; phylum Chordata; class Mammalia; order Macroscelidea; family Macroscelididae; genus Elephantulus; species Elephantulus edwardii. The sequence continues at coordinate 3,034,826 of NW_006400019.1, read as the reverse complement.
TTATTAATTTTAATTAAAATTTACAGAGATTTTGGATTTCCATTCACTCATTGTTGCACTTTTCTCCTGCCCACCCTTCCTCTCCAGTTCATTCTTCTCTTTGAAAAGTAAAAGAAAAATTCTAAAAAAAACAAAAAATTCTTTCATTGTTATATAATCCCTCCCCCCAGGTCCACTCCACTATGCAGCCTTCGTTCTGGACTCATGTCATTACAATAATACCTAATATTATATACTTTTTAAACAGTTCTCTCATCTGTTTCAATGCAGTATACATTATTTATCCCATCTTTTTCAGTCTCCCCCCACAACTCCTATGTCAGTCCTATTTTACAACAGTGGCACTATGCAGTATTTGTCCTTCTGAACCACTGTTGTTTTAAAGTAAGTTTCAAAATCAGATAATTTCTCAAACTTAATTTTTAATGAAAAGCTTGCTGTGACAAAATATGTATTTTATGATAGAAAATAATAATGTTATTTATTATTTCAGTTATTCAAAGTATGAAAAGCATATGCATGTAGACAGAAGTAGAACTGTAAGGACAAAATATACTCATGTGTCCAGTCATTTCTGACAAAGTACAGCTTTTGTGCAGTAGTACATTTTTAGTTTTTACTATCATTGCTCTAAATTTGCTAAATATTGAGAAAATAGTGGATAAAATGGCACAACTTAATGAAAACTGACTCAAAGCTATAGTCAGTAATAAGAAGGGACGGGGACAGTTTTCTAATATGAACTGCTATTTACTCCCAAACCCTCCTTGTCATCAGGGAAAGTAAACCTATGACAAATCAAGAGCATTTTGCAACAGTCTCTGTACTACAAGGAAGGCAATGTCCACCAACCTCACCTCATTTCCATGAACCATAAGGTGATGCACAGTGACGAGGGCTTTGAAAACCACCACCCAGCTGCTGTGTCCAGTTTGTTCAGAAAGAACATCAGCCATGTGTTCAACGCTCATATTTGTTCCATTTATGTACTGTATGAGATCTAGACCAGAGACAGTGAAGAGCATTAAAACACAGTTTTCAAAACCAATACTGGTAAGTAACTTCACCTTAAATACAGATACAATAAAATCCTATGGAAATGTCTAAAGGAATAAACCAAAACTTCTTCATTTCCAAAAGGCCCAAGTTTCAAATCTATCAGTCACCCCATGTTGAAGCAGTCTGCTTTCTGAAAGGTTACTGTCTCAGAAACTCTGTTCAATAAGGTTGTCCTGAGCTGGAACCAACTCCACGGCAAGAAGGTTGGATTTTTTTTTTATCACACAATAATATATAATAAAAATATATATTTGTTCTATTATATTCCACTTTTTTCTTTTTTTATTCCGCCCCCCCCCCTTGTTGTGTACTATCGGCTCAGATCTGACTGGCACAGGAGGAGATTGTCCCTTCTTCAACAGAGCATCTGGTGGATTCAAACCATGTGCCTTCGGAATTGTAGCACAGCTTCTTGCCACTAGGCCATAAGAACTCCCTTATTTGTCCTAGTATATTCTGTATGTTGTTGTTGCTATGGCTCATAACAACTCTATGAACAACAGATCTTAACATTACCTTGTCCTGTACCATACTTACCACCTACAACTCAATGCTTGAGCTCACTGTTGTAGTCACTATGTCAATTCTTCTCTGCTTGAGGGTTTTCCTTTCTCTGACCTTTTACCTTTCCCTGAATGCCTCTCCCCAAGAACTCGCTCCTACTCACAACATGCCTAAAGTAAATGAGATGAAATTTCCCCATCCTCATTTTGGAGCACCCTGGTTGCACTTCCTCCAAGACGGACTTGTTTGTTCATTTGGCAATCCATAGGATGTTCAGTACTCTTCTTCAAAACCAAAATTAAAAGGTATTGATTGTTCTTCTTCTATCATCCTTATTCATTGTTCAACTTGCAGATGTAGAGGAAGCAAACTGACGGCTTGGGTTAAGTGCACCTTAGTTTTTTAAACTGACTTCTCTGCTGGTTGCCACTTTGGTGAGGTCCTTGAGAGTAAATTTTCCCAATGCAACATGTCTTTTGATTTGATTCCTGCTACCATGGATGTTGATCCAAGTAAAAGGAAATTTTCAAATTTTTCTCCATCAATCATGGGATTGAGTACTGGCCCAGCAGTGAGGATTTCTCTCTTCTTGATGTGGAGAGGTAATCCATATTGAAGATCACATGTCAATGATCTTCTGCAAGCAAGCATTTCAAGTCTTCCTCAGTTTCAGCAAGCAAGATTATGTCATATGTGTAATACACTACTTTGTTGACAAGTCTTCCTCCAATCCTGATCCTGCATTCTTCTTCACATGCTGCAGTTTCTCAAATAATTTTCTCAACATACTGATTGAATAGGTACGGAGAAAGGGTATAACCCTGACACATACTTTTCCCAATTTTAAACCTTGAAGTGTTCCCTTGCTCCATTTGCAAGACAGACTCCTGGTCTAGGTAAAGGTTTCACATAAGCACAATTAAATGTTCTGGGATTCCCATTCTTCTCAACTTTAGCCATAATTTGCTATGATCCACCATCAACAAATGCCTTTGCATAGTTAATAAAACACAAATAGACATTCTTCTGGTATCCTCTCTGCTCTCTGCCAAGATTCATCTGAAGTCAGCAATGATAACCCCTATGTCAGTGTCTCTAATAAACCGAGCTTACCTTCTGGCAGTTTTCTCTCACTGTACTATTCTAGCCTTTTGTAAAAGAGTTCACTTGCTAATAAAAATTTTTTAAAAAGAGTTTACAGGCATGTAATATTAATTATATTAATCAATAAATCCCATATTGTGTTGGAATATCTATCTATTTTAAAGGGAACAAATAGTAAAACCCTTTAAACCACACTATTTATATTTGTCTCTACTGGTCATGTCATAAAAATAAAATCCTCACTTTACTTATCTCATCTCCTTGTCAAAAATCAGTTGAGCATAGGTAGATGGGTTGATTTCTGGGTTCTCAATTCTATTCCATTGATCTATGTGTCTGTCGTTGTACCAGTAACACACTGTCTTGACCACCATAGCTGTGTAGTAGGATTTGAAATTAGGAAGTGGTGCCTCCTACCTTGTTTCTCTTTTTAAGGAGTGTTTTGCATATTTGGGGTCTCTTTCCATTCCAAATGAAACTGGAGATTGCCTTTTCCATCTTGTTGAAGAATGGGATTGGTATTTGTATTTGGGTTGCATTGAATGTGCACATTGCCTTTGGTAGGATTGTCATTTTCACAATATTGAGTCTTCCTATCCATGAGCAAGATATATTCTTCCATTTCTCCAGGTCTCTTTTTGTTTCTTGTAGTGATGTTTTGTAATTTTCTTTCAATAAGTCTTCTGTGTTTCTAGTTAGAATTACTCCCAAGTATTTAATCTTGTGATTACTACTGTGATGGGCATTGCTTTTCTTAGCTCCAGTTCTATATTCTTTGTCACTGTAGAGAAAGCCAATTGATTTTTCTTAAAAAAAGATCATGCATTTATTTGTTACCCTATGATGAATGTATAATTTGTAAGGGGCAATTTTTCAAGGGATAATTCTGGTTTCTACTTCAATTTCAATGTGAAACAGAATTCAGTTAAAGGGTTTTAAAAACCAAAAATCAAACTGATTGATGCTGAGTTGATTCTGACTGTGGCCTTATATGTTAGAGAGTATCTTGAATGGAGTTATCATGGGAGCAGGTCACCAGGCCTTCCTTTCTTCTTTCTTTTAAAAAATTTTATTTTCTTAATTTTAATGAACATTTACAGAGATTTTGGATTTCCATTCATTCATTGTTGCATTTTTCTCTCTGCTCACCCCTCCCTCCCAGTTCACTCCTCTCTTTGAAAAGTAAAATTCCTTCATTGATATACAATCCTCACCCTCACCCCCACCCCCACCCCGGGTAAACTCCACTATGCAACTTTAATTGTGGACTCTTGTGATAACCATAATACCCTATCATATATCGCTTTTAAATTGTTCTCTCCCTCATTTGTTTCAATGCAGTATATATCTTTTATCCAGTTTTTCTCAGTCTTACCCCAACCCTGATGTCAGTCCCATTCTACAGCAGTGGCACTATGCAGTACTTGTCCTTTTATGACTGAGATATTTCACTCAGCATAATGTCCTCCAGGGTCACCCATTTTGAATCATATTGTTTGAGTTCCTTGTTTTTCAATGCAGTGTAGTATTCCATTGTGTGACTATACCACAGCTTCTCTATCCATTCGTTTACTGATAGGCACTTCGGTTGTTTCCAACTCCTTGCTATTGTGAACAGAGCTGTGATAAACATGGGTGTGCATATATCTGCTTCGGTGGGGTATATTCCCAGTAGTGGAATGGCTGGGTCAAATAGTATTTCTATTTGCAACTTTTTGAGAAAGCGCCACACTGCCTTCCACAGTGGTTGCACCATTTTACACTTCCATCAACAATGAATAAGGGTTCCAGTTTCTCCACAACCTCACCAGCATTTGTTGCTTGCTGTTCTGTTAAATTTTGCTATTCTTACTGGGGCTGAGACGATATCTCATAGTTGTATTGATAACAAATACCTTTTATAAGAAACATAAAGACAGGCTATACACATGGATTTCACCTGATGGGATGTACAGGAATCAGATTGTTTACATCTGTGGAAGGAACCATTGGAGAAGTTCAGTATCAGCAGTGAAAACTAGGCCAGGTGCTGATTGTGGAACAGATCACCAACTGTTCATACGCAAGTTCAAATTAAAACTAAAAAAGGTAAAATCATAGCCACAGGAATAAAAATTTGACCTTGAGTCTATCTCCCATGAATTTAAAAACCAACTTAGGAATAGGTTTGAGGCCTTGAACACTAGTGAACGAAGACCAGATAAGCTGTGGGAAGCTATCAAGAAAATTGTTCATGAAGAATGCAAACTCATTAAGAAGAAGAAAAGACCAAAATGGATGTCAGAACAGACTCTGAATATTGCACTAGAGTGCCGAGAAGCCTAAAGGAAAGGAAAGAAATCAAGATGTTGAGGAGCTGAATAGAGCATTTCAAAGGGTTGCTCGGGAAGACAAGGCAAAATATAATGATATGTGCAAGGAGCTGGAGTCGGAAAATCAAAAGGGCTGAACTTGCTCAGCATTTCTTAAGCTGAAAGAAATAAGGAATAAATCCAAGCCAAGAGTTGCAATACTTAAGAATGGTATGGGCAAGATATTGCATGATTCCAGAGCATTAAAAGCAGATGGAAGAAGTATACAGAGTTGTTGTACCAAAAAGAATTGGCTAACACAGAAGAATTTCAAGAAACAGCATAGGAGTATGAGGCAATGGTGATGAAAGAGGAAGTGCAGGCTGCTCTGAAGGACTTGGCAAAAAAGAAAGCCCCAGCAATCAACGGAATACCAACTGACATATTTCAGCAAGGATGGGTTTAGAAGAGGTCGTGGCACTAGGAACATTACTGCCAATGTCAGATGGATCTTGAAAGAAAGAAGAGAGTTCCAGAAGAATGTCTATCTGTGTTTCATTGACTATGCAAAGGCATTTGACTGTGTGGATCACAATAAATCATGGCTAACCTTGAGGAAAATGGGAATCTCAGAGGACTTGGTCATGCTTATACAAAACGTATATTTGGACCAAGAAGCATTCCACAGAACAGAGCAAGGAAACACTGCATGGTTTAAAATCAGGAAAGGAGTGTTTCAGGGATGCATCCTGTCCCTGTACCTTTTCAATCTGTATGCAGAACAGATCATTCGGGAAGCAGGGTTTTATGAGGAGGAGTGTGGCATCAGGATTGGAGGAAGACTCATCAACAAACTACGATATGCAGATGACAAAACCTTGCTTGCTGAAACTGTGAAGGACCTGAAGTACTTGCTGCAAAAGGTCAAGGACTGTAGCCTTCAATATGGACTGAGGCTCAATGTCAAAAAGACAAAGATTCTCACCACTGGACCAATTGGCAGCACCATATTAGATGGAGAAGTGATTGAGGTTGTTAATAATTACAGCTCGTCTGGATCCACAATCAACACTCTTAACACTCTTAACACCAGCAGTCAAGAATTCACAAGATGAATTGCATTGGGAAAATCTCCTGTCATAGACCTCTCCAGAGTGCTGAAGAACGACGACGTCAGCCTAGATATAAAGGTGCGCCTAAGCCAGGGCATGGTCTTCTCAATTACTTGTTATGCTTCAGAGAGTTGTACAGTGACCAAGGATGACAGAAGAAGAATCTATGCCTTTGAGTTGTGGTGCTGAAGAAGAGTCTTGAACATACCATGGACTGCCAAGGAAACAAATAAGTCTGTCTTGGAGAGGGTGCAGCCAAGTCTTTCCTTTGTGGCTAGGATTCTGAAGCTCTGCCTCACTTCCTCTGGGCCTGTGGCCAGGAAAGATCGGTCCTAGGAGAAGGACATCATGCTCAGAAGGGTAGACGGACAGCACAGGAGAGGGAGACCCAGGATGAGATCAGTTGATAAAGTAACTGGGGCGATGGAGGTTTGTGTGTCGGAGTTAGTGAGACTGGCTCAGGACTGAGAAGGGTTCAGAGCTGCTGTACATAGGGTTGCTATACATAAAAAGCGACTTGATAGCATATAGAAATAATAACATACTATGACAGATTTGGAAGCAGGAGTGGTATCCACTTCCTAAATAACATGCCTCCGCAAACCCTATGAAATTTGATAAAGGTCGGGGAGCTCTGGTGGCCTAGTGGCAAGGAGCTGCAACTACAATCCCAGAGGCGCACGGTTCGAACCCACCAGATGCTCTGCTGGGGAAGGAGGGACAATCTCCTCCTGTACCAGTCAGATCTGATTTGATGGTACACGCACACAAAAATAATAAAATAAAATTTAAAAAAATTTGATAAATGTCCATAGTTGTAGAGGGCCTTTTGTTCACAGGTTCGCTATGAGTCATGCTCGACTCAAAGGCAATCAACAACAAATTATATAAAATTCTAACTCTCTGCAGATTCCATTATAATATATATTTATTATATATTCAGTGAGTGGGATAATGGGAGTAGGTACGTTAGATCGACACAGGATAGACCAGGGTTTAGGGCTTTTGTGTATAGGGGCACTATCAGTCGCAGGTGACTCGATGGTACATAACAACATATATTATAATGTAATGTGCAGACAGCTGGAATTGGAGAATAAAAAGGGAAGAACTTGTTCTGCTTTTCTCAAGCTGAAAGAACTGAAAAACAAATTTAAGCTTCAAGTTGCAATTTTGAAAGATGCTGGGGGCAATATGTTGATTGACCTAGGAAGCATCTACAGAAGGTGGAAGGAATACACAAAGTCACTGAACCAAAAAGAACTGACCAACACTGAAAAATGTCAGGAAGTACCATATAAGCAGGAGCCAATGGTATCAAAGAAGTTGAAACTGCACTGAAGGCATTGGCAAAAAAATAAAAATATAAAACCCCAGGGGTAAATGGGATACCAATTGACACGTTTCATTTAAGAAGTGCAACCCTGGATGCACTCACCAGTCAGTGCCAGGAAATGTGGAGACCAACAGATTGAAAGAGGTCCATATTTGTTCCCTTTCTCAAGAAAGGTGATCCAACTGAATGTGGAAACTATCAAAGCATCATTAATATCACATACAAGCAAAAAACTGCTGACGATCTTTGAAAAATAGCTAGAACATCAAAACAACTATGAGATATCATCTCAACCCAGTGAGAATATCAAAATCTAACAGAACAGCAAGCAACAAATGCTGGTGAGGTTGTGGAGAAACTGGAACCCTTATTCACTGTTGGTGGAAGCGTAAAATGGTGCAAACACTGTGGAAGGCGGTGTGGCGCTTTCTCAAAAAGTTGCAAATAGAGATACCATTTGACCC
>NW_006400019.1:3021972-3026685 GCF_000299155.1 Elephantulus edwardii | reverse complement strand
TGGGGGGAGACTGAGAAAGATGGGATAAATGATGTATACTGCATTGAAACAGATGTTGGAGAAAACTGTTTAAAAGGGACATGTGATTAGATATTTTTGTCATGACGGGAGTCCAGAGCGAAGGCTGCATAGTGTAGTGGACCTGAGGGAGGGACTGAAACAATGAAAGAATTTTTCTTTTACTTTTCCAAGAGGGGGAGGGTTGGTTGGGGAGAAAAGTGCAACAATGAATTAATGGAAATCCAAAGTCTCTGTAAACTTTCATAAAAATAATAAAAAAGGTATTTGCTATGAATAAATCATTGATTGCGCAAAATTCTATCATTCTACCCCAGCCTCATTTCTGTCACCAAGTCTATACTTTCCAACTACTGATCCCTCTGCCTGATTCCCAGCTTTTTCATTCCAGTTACCCGTTATTGTTAAAATATCTTGGTTACATGTTCCATTGATATCTGACTGCAACAGCTGATAGAAATCATCTCTTTCTTCCTCTTTGGCTCTAGTTGTAGGTGCATAAATTTGAATTATAGTGGTATTAACAGGTCTTCATTGTATGCATATGGATATTATCCTGTCACTCACAACATTGTATTTCAAGATGGATCTAGGAATAGCCTTTTTAACTATGAAAGCAACCCCGTTTTTTCTCACCTCTTCATCTCCAGTATAATAGCTCATATAGTGGGAATGAAAATGTCCCATGCCAATCCATCTTATTTCACTAATACCTAATATATCAATATTTATGTGTTCCATTTCTTTCTTTACAATGTCCAGTTTTCCTACATTCATGCTTCTCACTTTCCACATACCAATTGTTAATTTCTTCTTACAGCTATTTCTCCACCTTTGTGTTTCCAAATTTGAGGGCTCAACTTCTGTTGCCATATCTGTTAGTCTACTCTAAGTGTTCTCTGCTCTACATAGCGTTTACAAAGGCCAGTTATAAATCAGAAATGGATGACCAATCCATATATATATAAAATGAAATGTGCAGGGAGCTGGAATATTACGTATTTTCGTTGTTGTTGTTGTTAAGTGCTGACGTGTCATTGATGACTCATAGTGACCCTATGAATGAAAGACCCGAACACTGGTATGACTTTCGCCGTTTCTCCACATTCATAGAGTTTCTGGAGGCAAGCCATTTCTGAGGTGGATGCCAGTCCTGCTTCCAAACTTTTTTAATTAGGGAGCACCACCAAACACTGTCCACCATGGGTAACCATTATCACATTTGACACATTAGTGTCACAGTGTTCAGCATCATAGCAACCACGAGTTACCTCTGTACCGCAATGCACAGACCAGTGCTATACCACTTCTGTAGAATCTGGCTGCTGCAGATGACTTCCAAACAGCTCTTTTACTTTGTTATGTTCTCCAACCCCCCCTTTTATTCTGGTTTGACACACCAGTGGAATTTTCAGAGTGTCCTCTGATTCCATTTCAGTTTTTCTTTCTCCTACATCTTTGTAATGACCTTTTGCTTTCTTCATGGATATGCCCTTGATGTCATCCCACATCTCATCTGGTCTTCTGGAAAAAATAGTGGCAAACATCCTTTAATAATTGGAAATGCAATATAAGCAGCATGAATGTTGGATAACTAGAAAATGTGAACGATGAAATAGAATGCATGAACACTGACATTCTAGGCAATAGACCAGATGGACTAACTTTGGCAACTCTGAATTCGATAATCACATGGTATATATGTTGGAAATGAAAAACAAGAGAATGACGTTGCATTCATAGTAAAAAAAAGTCAATTTTTGACTCAGAACAATGTTGTGATAGGATATTATACATACACATGCGAGGACAACCTATTAATGGTAGTATTCAAGTATACACTCCTACAGCTGAAGCCAAAGAGAAGGAAACTGAAAACTTTTACTAAATCTTGCAGTCAGAAATTGACCAAACATGCCATCAAGATGTGTTAATGATAACTGGTAACTAAAATGCAGAAGTTGGAAACCATGAAGAAGGAATGGTAATTGGAAAATATGGACTTGGTGACAGAAATGAGGCTGCAAATGAAATGACTGAATTTTGTATGTTCAATGATATGTTCATTGTAAATACCTTGTTTAAGAAACACGAACGGCAACTTTACACGTGGATTCACCTGGTGGGCTGATAGGAATCAGATTGACTACATCTGTGGAAGGAATCGTTGGAGAAGCTCAGTATCAGCAGTCAAAACCAAGCCAGGGCAGAGTGTTGGTCAGACCATCAATCACTCAATGTGCAAGTTCAAATTGAGGCCCAAGAAAATGAAAACAAGTCCACGTGATCCAAAATTTGATCTTGAATCTATTCAACCTGAATTTAAAAATTATCTAAAGAACAGGTGTGAAGCATTGACCAAGGCTACCTCCAGAGCTCCCCTGCAGTGTCTCTTCTCTGTCTCTACTGGCCGTTGTATAGAAATGGAACTCTTTTCCTATCAGTTCGTTAGTGGTGGTGTGCACCGTCCTCGGAACTGAACCCCAGCCGGCCCTCCTGTAAATAATTCGCAGGGGAGGAGGTTGCGAATCTTTGTGCAGCTGCGCAGTTGGTAAATTCGAACCGCGTGCCTTTGTCCCTTGGAGTTAGCTGTGTGGCTTCCACAAAGCCTTACTGGTTACTATAAACTTACAAAAAGTTTATAATAAAACTCAGCGTGCCTTCTTTGATAGGGACTGGGTTTTCATAACTCAGTGGTCCCCTTAGCGGACTCAATCAGCGATCCCTAGAAGGGGAATATGACCCTGCCCGCCCTCTTAGCGTGGCGGACTGGCCGCACTGCGGTGGGATTTGAACCCCCAGGCTCGGGGAAGATGGCTGCGCGTTGGCGAAGCGGGGCGGTGAAGACCGGGAACGCTAGGAAAGCCCCGCCTCCAGCGGACTCCGGGGGGCTGGAGGGCCGACTCCCGCCTTCTACTCACCAGCCAGATATTTGGGCTCCGGCTCCGTGGGCTCGTCGCTCGTGGCCCCGAGCGCAGCCTTGGACGCTGAAGACCCCATGGACGGACGAGAGCCCGCAAGCTTCGAGGGGCGACGCTAGCGGCGTCCGCGCCGTGCACCGCAGGCCGGCGGCTGGGGGCGGGCAGTCCGGACAGCGTGCGACCGCGACTCGCAGCGCGCCCCCTCTTTCTGACGCAGCCTGTGGCGGACTGGCCGCTTTGTGAGGTGGGATTTGAACTCGGAGGCTGCGCGGTGAGGAGAGGGGTGGAGATCTGCCCAGGTGCTCGAGGTAGGGTACGCCTCAGGGGCCCTTGCGGGAGGGATGAGAGAATGGGAGGCGCATAGGGGGCGCTTTGCGACAAAAGACAATCTGCAGACCCAGTTCCCAAAACTGAGCGCGGCAAACCACCTTGCTGGCGTCGGGGCGAGTTCCGATGGAATGTTCAAGCGCGCCCGAGCGGGGACGCAGAGCGCCCCCCGCAGGCGAAGGGGCCACAGGCGGTGCACACACAGCCCCTAGAGATGGGAAAGCAGTACGTGGCCGAGAGAGGATTCCCCCATGAGAGGTTCCATCCTCTTTCTCCCCCAGGCCTTCGTCGCCATGTTTCCTCTTACCCTAACCCCGCTGCTGTGGGGGGTGCTTTCAATCAGAGGGGACCCTGTAGACAGGAGAGAACTTCCTCTTGGAGTTGACTGGACTATACAGACAGGTCGGGGGAAGGGGGGGCTTCGTCCCTGGGACTTGCTCTGCTAATCCAAAGGCACCACCGGTCTGCAGTTCAAATCCTCAACCAGGCACTCCACGGGAAAATGATGGGCAATAAGGGAAACCCAAGAGGCACAGCTGGGAGTCAGTTCTGACTCAACGTCACTGACTATGACTAGGATTCATTTAAAAAGGGGGCATTCGTGACCTAGTGGCAGGAGGCTGCGCTGCAATCCCCAAGGCGTGAATCCACCAGCTGCTCTGCGGGAGAAATAAGGCCGTCTCTTCCCACATGATTTACTGCCTCCGAAAACCCACTGGAGGGTCCGTTCAGACTTATGGCTCATAACAATAACAATGTGTGTGTGTGTCTCACATATGTGCACAACAATAGTAGATAAGGAGTTGTACTACCAAACCAGAGATAAATTGTTTGACTCCACCAGCTGCTTCATGGGAGAAGGATGAGTTCTCCTCCTGTGTGACTTATAGTCTCTAAACCTGCAAGAGGGTTTGTTCTGACTCAGTGTTACTTAACAATGTGTGTGTGTACATATGTCAACAACATATATCTAATGTATTGTGGTGGTAGTTGTGTACCATCGGGTTGGATCCACCCATAGCTGACCCTCCAGCGGGATTTTCAGAGGCAGTAACTCTCACAGGAGATTACCTGTTCTATTGCAGAGCAGCTGGTGGATTTGAGTCACGTGCCTTCAGGATTGCAGTGTAGCTTCTTACCACTAGGCTGACATGGGTATTGGGGGGGAGGTGATGTATACACACACACACACACACACACACACACACACACACACACACTCCTTGCAGAGGGACATCATGCTTAGAAGGGAGGAGGGACAGTGCAAGAGAGGAAAACCCTGGATGAGGTGAATTGATTCAGTGACTGGGGCAATAGGGGTAGGTGTGTCAGAGACAGTAAGTTTGGCACAGGATAGGGCAGGGTTCAGAGGTACATAGGGTTGCTATGAGTCGCAGGTGACTCGAGGGCACACAACAACAGCGTGTGTGTGTGTGTGTGTGTGTGT
>NW_006400019.1:3009134-3021872 GCF_000299155.1 Elephantulus edwardii | reverse complement strand
TATATATAATTTTAATCTTTGGAAACTTCGTGAGAATGTTTATTCTGGGATTGTTGCATATAGTGTTCCAACCAAATGCTTATTGGTCTTCTTCATAATTGTATCAGAGATCCCTGAGGATGAAGTGGTTAAGTGTTGGGCTTCTAATTTAAAGGTCTATAGTTTAAATCTACTAGCTACTCCTCAAGAGAAATATGAGACAGTACCCTTTCATAAAGATTGCAGCCATTGGAACCCTAGTAGGTAGGCCCATACTGTCTTATAGGGCTGCTATGACTCATGACTTTGCTCAACAGCAACAGGTTTGTTTTTAGGCTTCATATTGTATTGCAAATCACTAAAGCCCAATTCATTGTTTACAGCTCTTTCTTCATCCACTTCCACCCCTATGCTTCAATTTCTAGTCTAGTTTGCTGTGTCCTCAAGTTAACTGATCTTTCTTTCTTGCAGTCTAAACTGCTGTAAATCCTATCCAGGGCATGTTGTATCCCCATTACCATATTTTCATCTCTGGGAATTCCATTTGGCTCTTTTTGACATCGTTCAGTACTTTCCTCATCACGCTCACATTTTCCTTTAAACCTTTGAGCATATTCATAGTTTTTATAATGCTGTTTGTTTGGAATTGGACTGCCAACATTTCTAATAACAGCTGAATCCTTGAACTTTGTACCCCTAGGGCTCTTTGTTGTTATTGTTATGTGCTGTCAAGTAGTTTGAGACTCATAGCGACCATATGTACAACAGCTCTGAATCCTGCCCTGTCTTGAGTCAATCTCACTGTCTCCAGCACACCCATTAACCCATTTCACCTCATCCAGGATCGTCCTCTCCTGTGCTGTTCCTCCACCCTTCCAAGCATAATGTCCCTCTCCAAGGATTGATCCCTCCTTGCAATATGCCCAGAGTACGTCAGACGGAGCTTCATAATTCTTGCCTCAAAGGAGCAGCTTGCTTTTACCCGCTCCAGAGCAGGCCTGTTTGTTCTTTTAGTCTTCTCCAGCACCACAACTCAAAGGCATTGGTTATTCTTCTATCATCCGTCGTCATTGTCCAGCTCTCTGATGCATACATAGCACGTGATTGCAAAGAAAATGGCTTGGATCAAGTGTACCTTAGTCTCTAGACTGACATAATTGCTTTTCAGTACTCTGGAGAGGTCCCTGGCAGCAAACTTTCCCTGTGCAATTAGTCTTTTGATTTTGTGGCTGGTGGTACCAAGATTGTTGATTGTGAAACCAAGCAAGCTGAAGCTGTTAACAATCTCAATCTCTTCTCCATCTAGCATGATGCTGCCAGTTAGCCCAATGGTGAGAATCTTAGTTTTCCTGATGTTGAGCTTGACTTCATATTGAAAGCTGCAGTTCTTGACCTTCAGCAGCAAACACCTCAGGTCCTCCTCAGTTTCAGCAAGGAAGGTTGTGTCAGCTGCATAACACAGGTTGTTGATTAGTCTTCCTCTAATCCTGATGCCACATTCTTCCTCAGAGTCCACCCTCCTGGATGATCTGTTCCACATATAGATTGAAAAAGTATGGAGATAAGATGCATCTTTGGCAAACACCTTTCCTGATTTTGAACCATGCAGTGTTTCCTTGCTCTGCTCTGATGACTGCCACGTGTTTCAAGTATAGGTTTCGCATAAGCACAATCAAATGTTCTGGGATTCCCCTTCTTCTCAGAGTCAGCCACAGTTTGATGTGATCCACACAGTTAAATGCCTTTGCCTAGTCAATGAAAGACATTCCTCTGGTTCTCTGCTTTCTGCTAAGATCCATCTAACATTAGGACTCTTTAGTAGATAGTTACCATTGTTGATGCTGTTAATGTATCATCGAGTCAGAACTAACTCATAGATGACCCTCTAGCAGGTTTTCAGAGGCAGTAAATCACAGAGGAGATTGCCCATTCTTCTCCCATCGAGCGGCTGGTGGATTTGAACTGCACGCCCCTTGGGTTGGCAGTGCAGCTCTTTACCACATAGTTACTTTTCAGTATTTGTCTACGAAGTTCAAGTTTCGCCTTACTTTCTTTTCCCCTGTTGTGTATGGGCCACATCTTCTAGCTTCTGAAAAGCAAACTAGTATTGTATATTTTACTGCAACTGTATTCTGAGGACTTTCTCATGAGAGCCTTACAGGGGAGTAAGGGAGGTGAATGGGAGATGGCCTTGAGGCAGTGTTTCCCATTCTTTTATGTTCTAGAAATACCACCAGGCATTCTGCCAAGACTCAGATAAACTGTTGTTCAAGACTTACTAGATACATGCAAGGTCACAGAGATACCATGGCAGAACATTCCCTTACTATTTCATCCTCCATCTCCCCAGCCTTTCCCACATCCAGCTAGGAATTCTCAGTATAATATATGTTGTTGTTTTGTTATGTGCCATCGAGTCACCTGTGACTCATTGCGACCCTTTGTACAACAGCCCTAAACCCTGCTCTATTCTGTGCCAATTTCTCCATCTCCAACACACCTGAGTCCATCATTTCCCCAGTCACTGCATCAATCCATCTCATCAAGGGTCTTACTCTCCTTTGCTGTCCCTCCATCCTCCCAAGTATGATGTCCCTCTTCAAGGACTGGTCCCTGCTTGCAACATGTCCACAGTATGTCAGATGAAGCCTCAGAATCCTTGCCTCCAAGGAGCACCCTGGTCTCACCCTCTCCAGAACAAAACTGTTCATTTTCTTAGCAGTACAGAGTATATTCAATACTGTTCTCCAGCACCACAGCTCAAAGACATCAATTCTCCTTCTATCATCCCTAGTCATTGTCCAGCTCTCTGATGCATGCCAAGTGGTTGCAAAGACCACGGCCTGTATCAGGCGCAACTTAGTCTCCAAACTGACATCATTGCTCTTCAGTACTTTGGAGAGGGCCCTAACAGCAGACTTTCCCATCACAATACATCTATTAAGTTCCTGTCTGCTGGTGCCAAGAGTGTTGATTGTGGAGCCAAGCAGACAAAAGCTGTTAACAATCTCAGTCTCTTTACCATCCATCTTTATGCTGCCAGTTGGCTCAGTGGTGGGAATCTTTGTCTTCTTGACATTGAGCCTCAATCCATATTGGAGGCTCCAGTCCTTGACCCTCTGCAGCAAGCGCTTCAGGTCCTTCTCAGTTTCAGCAAGCAGAGTTATGTCATCTCCATAACACAGATTGTTGATAAGTCTACCTCCAAACCACACTTCTCCTCATAGAGCCCAGCTTCCCGGATAATCTGGACCACATACAGATTGAAAATATATGGAGCTAGGACACATCCTTGATGCACACCCTTCCCAATTTTGAACCATGCAGTGTTTCCTTACTCCGTTCTGATGACTGCCTCTTGGTCCAAGTATAGGTTTCACATTAGCATGATCAACTGTTCTGGGATTCCCATTCTTCTCAGAGTCAGCCACAGTTTGTTATGATCCACACAGTCAATGCCTTTGCATAATCAATGAAACAGAGATAGACATTCCTCTGGTATTCCCTGCTTTCAGCTAAGATCCATCTAACATCAGCTACAATATCCATAGTACCACGACCCCTTCTCAACCCAGCCTGGACTTCTGGTAGTTCTCTGTTGATGTGCTGTTTCAGTTGTTATTGGATAATCTTCAGTAGAATCTTGCTTGCATGTGAAATTAATGATATTGTTCTATAGTTTCCACACTCTGTTGGGTCACCCTCCTTTGGAATGGGAACAAATATAGATCTCTTCCAGTCAGTTGGCCAAGTGGTTGTCCTCCAGATTTCTTGGCACAACTTGGTGAGCACATCCAGGGCAGCATCTGTTAATTAAAATATGTCAACAGGTATGCCATCAATTCCTGGGGCCTTATATTTTGCCAGTTCTTTCAAAGGAGCTTGAATTTCTTCCTTCATCACCATAGGCTCTTGCTCATATGTTGTTTCATGCATATTATACGTACTGTGATTGATTATACTTGTAAAGACTTGTACCAAATGCATTCTCTTTGCCTTAGTCCACATAAACAAGAGTGACCATGACTATGTTTGTGATCTGGCCTATTTGAAAAACATCCCAGCCAGCTTCCCATCACTAACCTAGGTGTAGCACAGGTTGTGGTGAGGGTACTTTCCTGGCATACCTTAAGCATATTGCTAGGAGAGTCTACTCCTTGGAGAGGGACAACAGGGATAGAAAGGCAGAGGGTCAGCTAAGGCGAGAAAGACCCTCAATCAGGTGGATTGACACAGTGACTGTTGCAGTTGGTTCTAGTGTGTCAAGAAGTGTGAGGGTGACACAGGATAGGACAGGGTTCAGATCTGTTGTCCATAGGGTCGCTATGGGTCATACTTGACGGCACCTGACAACAATGACAACAAAGCGTGTGGGTAGTTGCACAGACTTCACTGTGGCTGGCCAGCAGGAAGGAAGTTCAGAGTAATTCTACTGCTTAGGTCAGTTTCAACACCTTTGGTATCAGCAGTCAGGAGATAAGGAGACATTGCTTTGGGCAAGTCTACTGTCAGGGATCTCCCAGAATACTGAAGAACAGTGATGTCGATTTGAAAACTAAGGTGCACCTGATTCAGACCATGGTCTTTTCAATTACTTGCTATGCATCTGAGAGCTGGACAGTGAATAAGGGTGACAGTAGAAGTTACTGATTCCTTTCTGCTGTGCTGTTGGAGAAGAGTGCTGAACATCCCATGGACTGTCAAGAGAACAGATAAGTCTTAGAAAAGGTGCTGCTGGAGTGCTCCTTGGAGGCAAGGATGGCTAAGCTTTGTCCCTTATACTTTGGGCATATTGCTAGGAGAGGCCATTCCTTGGAAAAGAATATCTTGCTTGGAAGGGTGGCAAGAAAACTCACATCAAGATTTATTGACACTCCGTGATATCTCCCTTACCCATCTTCACCCCACTGCTTCCATTCCTTCCCCCACCTTGGACCCTTATGAACCTTTTACTAGTTATCCTTCAAATTTTCCAGTAATGGTCTTATGTGGTATTTGTCCTTATAAGATTAATTAGCTCACTCAGCTTCATGTTCTCCATTCTTTCCCAAGTTGTATGGACCTGAAAAGATGGAGTAATGGTGGGCTTACTTGAATGGTGATTAATTTTTTAAAATAATTTTAATGAACATTTACAGAGAATTTGGATTTCCATTCAGTCATTGCTGCACTTCTCTACCCACCCAGCCCTCTCCCCCCGCCCTCCAGTTCGCTCCTCTCTTTCAAAAGTAAAAGAAAGACTCACTCCCTGGTACACAATCCCCCTGGCACCCTTCCCACCACCCCAAGTACATTCCACTATGCAACCTTAATTGTGGACTCTTGTGATAACCTTAATACCCTATCGTACATCGCTTTTAAATTATTCACTCCCTCATCTGTTTCAGTGCACTATACACAATTTATCCAGTTTTTCTCAGTCTTACCCTCACCCTCATATCAGTCCCATTTTGCAGCAGTGGCACCATGCAATATTTTTCCTTTTGCGACTGAGATATCTCACTCATCATAATGTCCTCCAGGCTCACTCATTTTGAATAATATTGCATGAGTTCCTTGTTTTTCAATGCAGCGTAGTATTCCACTGTGTGAATATACAGCAGCTTCTCTACCCATTCGTTTGTTGATGGGCACCTGCGTTGTTTCCAACTCCTTGCTATTGTGAACAGAGCTGCGATAAACATGGGTGTGCATATATCTGCTTGGATGTCAGTTATGGTCTCTTTGGGATATATTCCCAGTAGTGGAATTGCTGGGTCAAATGGAATCTCTATTTGCAACTTTTTGAGAAAGCACCATACTGCCTTCCACAGTGGTTGCACCACTTTACATTCCCACCAACAGTGAATAAGGGTTCCAGTTTCTCCACAACCTCACCAGCATTTGTTGCTTGCTGTTATGTCAAATTTTGCTATTCTGACTGGGGTGAGATGATATCTCATAGTTATTTTGATTTGCATCTCTCTTAGAACTAGGGATTTTGAACATTTCTCCATATGTTTGTTCACCATCTGAATGTCTTCTTTGGTGAAGTGTCTGTTCATATCCTGTGCCCATTTTTCAATTGTATTATTTACCTTTATCTTGTTATGGTGCTCAAGTATTTTATAAATTCTAGATATAAGTCCCTTATCTGACATGTCATTACCAAATACTTTTCCCCAGTCTGTGGCTTCCCTTTTTACCCTGTTGGAGAAGATTTTGGATGTGCATAGGGATTTGATTCTTAGAAGGTCCCATTCATCTGTTTTCTCCTGGTTGTAGACAATGGTGATTAATTTTATGAAACAAAATGAATGGGAACAAGTGTATGAAATGTAATGTCAATGAAGAAAGTTGTTGGGGGAAATCTACATAATAAAACAACAACAAAAATATTGATTGACACAATGACTGTATCAGTGGGCTCTAGTGTATCAGAAATGGTGTTCTTTTGGTAAGAACAATGTATCTGAAGAGCTCTCTTCCAATCTGGTGACAGAGATGTGGTGAAGTATATCAGCATTTTGCTTCATAGCCAAGAGATGGAAGTCAGCTATTTAGCTTCAGGTGTTATAGCCCATCTGGCATCTGATGAACAGCTGTGGATATCCCGGGATCTTCAGAGGCATGCTCTTCTCCCGGATCTGGTACTAGAATTATTCCTCTTGGAAAAATCTTTGACAGAAATCTATATTTGCAGAAAATTAGTTTTTTTCAGATCATAAGTTTTAGTAATTTATGTTTATAGTAGGATAGACTCAAAGTGATATTTTGGTTCCCATGGATTCGGTTAAATTTTCCTCAGCTTCAGCTTGAATTTGCATATGAGTAGTTGGTGGTCTGTTCCACAGTCAGCTCCTGGCCTAGTTTTCACAGCTGATATTGAGCTTCTCCAGCAGTTCTTTCCACAGATGTAATCAATCTGATTCCTATGCATACCAACAGGTGAGATCCATGTGTATAACCTGCGTTTATGTCTCTTAAAAAACGTATTTGCAATGAATAAGTCATTGATTGTACAAAATTCAATCATTCTATTTCCAGCTTCATTTCTGTTACCAAGTCCATGTTTTCCAACTACTGATCCTTCTCTGTTCACAACTTTTGCATTCCAGTCACCCATTATTATCAATGCATCTTGATTGCATGTTCGATCAGTCTCCGACTGTAAAAGCTGGAAGAAATCTTGTTTCCTCTTCTTTGGCTCTGGTTGTTGGTGCATATATCTGAATGATAGTGGTATTCACTGGACTTCCTTGTATGCGTATGGATATTATCCTGCCACTCACAATATTGTACTTCAAGACGGATCTAGAAATGACTTTTTTTTAACTATGAAAGCAGCCCCATTTTTCTTGACCTTTTCATCTCTGGAGTAATATATCATGTGATCATCCAACTCAAAATGCCCCATACCGGTCCATCTCATCTCACCAGTGCCAAGTATGTCAATATTTATGCATTCAATTTCTTCCTTAACAATATCTAATTTTCCTACATTCATGGTTCTCACATTCCATGTTCCAATCAGTAGTGTCTGCTTATAATTGTTCCTCTTCCTTTGTATTTCCATACTTGAAAGTTCCACCTCAGTTGCCCTTTCTGTTATCTACATGTGTTCTGTTGTACATAGGGTTTTCAGAGGCCTGCTATTTCAGAAGTGGATGGCCAATCATTCTTCCTAGTCTGTATTAATCTGAATGTTCAAATTTAGAGAAGTATCTGACAGACAAGCATTTTACAGACAAAGTGAAAGATATATGCCTTATTGTGGAATTAAACATTAGTTTCAGTGTTGTCCCTGCCCTTGGCACAAGTGTCTTGACCCACTTATTTCCCCGCTCCACCATCCACCAGGATACCCATCCACTTCTACCCACTCCCTTCAACCTCTATCTCCCATTGTCCAGCCCTTGATCTGATAGCTTATATCAGAAGCTTCTTTGGCTTCTGTGATTCCAAACACATCAGCTGCTGACAGTTTCTTATGTTGTGACCAATGTCCACCTGAATTTCAGAACCATCTCAGGAACAAGTTTGAGGCCTTGAACACTAATGAACAAAGACCAGATGAGTTGTGGGAGGATATCAAGGGTATCATCCAGGAAGAGTGCAAACGGTCATTACAAAGACAGAGGAGGAAGAAAAGACCAAAATGGATGTCAGAAAAAACTCTGAATATTGCACTGGAGCACAGAGAAGCCAATACAGAAGGAAGAATTAAAGATACTAAAGAGCTGCATGGTTCAAAATTGGGAAAGGTGTACGCCAAGGATGTGTCCTATCTCCATACCTTTCCAGCCTGTATGCAGAGCAGATTATCTAAGAGGCTGGGCTCTATGAGGAGAAGTGTGGCGTCAGGATTAGTGGAAGATCTATCAACAAATTCCGTTATGTAAATGACACAACCCTGCTTGCTGAAACTGAGGACGACCTGAAATGCTTGCTGCAGAGGGTCAAGGACTGCAGCCTCCAATATGGATTGAGGCTCAATGTCAAGAAGACAGAGATTCTCACCACTGAACCAATTGGCAGCATCAGGATGGATGGTGAAGAGATTGAGATTGTTCACTGCTTTAGTTTGCTTGGCTCCATGGGCAACCCTCTTGGCACCAGTAGCCAGGAAATTAAAAGACATATTGTAATGGGAGAGTCTGCTGTTGGGGACCTCTCCAGGGTACTGAAGAGCAATGGTGTCACACTCTGGAAACTAAGGTGCATCTGATACAGGCCATGGTCTTTGCTATCACTTGTTATGCATCAGAGAGTTGGACAATGACTAAGGAGGATAGAAGGAGAATTGATGCCTTTGAGCTGTGGTGCTGGAGAAGAGTATTGAATGTACCATGGACTGCTAGGAAAACAAACAGATTCATCCTGGAGAGGGTGAGACCAGGCTGCTCCTTGAAGGCAAGGATTCTGGGGCTTCGTCTGAAATACTTTGGACATGTTGTGAGGAGGGACAGGTCCTTGGAGAGGGACATCATGCTTGGGAGGGTGGAGGGACAGTGCAAGAGGGGAAGACCCTCTGTGAGGTGGATTGATTCAGTGACGGGGGTAATCAGGATGGGTGTGTCAGAGGCAGTGCACTTGTCACAGGATAGAGTGGAGTTTAGGGCTGTTGTAGATAGTGTCGCTATGAGTCGCAAGCGACTCGACGGCAAATAACAACAACAACAAAGAGCTGACCAGAAGATTTCAAAAGGCAGCGTGGGATGACAAAGCAAAATATTACAATGAAATGTGCAAGGAGCTAGAGTCAGAAAATCAAAAGGGCCAGACTTGCTCAGCATTTCTTAAGCTCAAGGAACTGAAGAAAAATTCAAACCTCGAGTTGCTATAATCAAGGATGCTTTAGGCAAAATATTAAATGATCCAGGAAGAATTAAAAGAAAATGGAAAGAATATACTGAGTCACTGTATTGAAAGGAATTGTCAGACACAGAAGAATTTAATGGAACAACATATGAGCAAGAGCCTATGGTGATGAAGGAAGAAGTCCAAGCTGCTTTGAAGGAAACAGCCAAAAATAAGGCCACAGGAATAGATGGTATACCAGTTGACATGTTTCAGCTAACAGATGCTGCCCTGGACGTGCTCACCAAGTTGTGCCAAGAAATATGGAGAATAACCACGTGGCCAATTGACTGGAAGAGATCTATATTTGTTCCCATCCCAAAGAAGGGTGACCCAACAGAGTGTGGAAACTACAGAACAATATCATTGATTTCACCTGCAAGCCATATTCTACTGAAGATCATCCAAAAAACGACTGGAACAACACATCAACAGAGAACTACTGGAAGTCCCGCTGGGTTTAGAAGGGGTCATGGTACTCGACACATTGTAGCTGATGTGAGATGGATGTTGGCTGAAAGCAGGGAATACCAGAGGAATGTCTGTGTTTCATTGACTATGCAAAGGTGTTTGACTTTGTGGATCATAACAAACTGTGGCTGACTCTGAGAAGAATGGGAATCCCAGAACACTTGACTGTGCTAATGTAAACTCACCCTTGGATCAGGAGGCAGTCCTCAGAACAGAGCAAGGAAACAGTGCAGGGTTCAGAATTTTGAAGGGCATATGCCAGAGATGTGTCCTGTCTCCATATCTTTTCAGTCTATATGCAGTCCAGATTATCCGGGAGGCTGGGCTCTGTGAGGAGAAATGTGGCATCAGGATTGGTGGAAGATCTGTCAACAATCTCAGTTATGCAAATGACACAACCCTGCTTGCTGAAACTGAAGAGGACCTGAAGTACCTGCTGCAGAGGGTCAAGGACTGCAGCCTACAATATGAATTGAGGCTCAATGTCAAGAAGACAGAGATTCTCACCACTGAACCAATTGGCAGCATCACGATGGATGGTGAAGAGATTGAGATTGTTCACAGCTTTAGTTTGCTTGGCTCCACAGGCAACACACTTGGCACCAGCAGCCTGGAAATTAAAAGGCGCATTGCCATGGGAAAGTCAGCTCTTAGGGACCTCTCCAAAGTACTGAAGAAGAATGATATCTCCCTGGAGACTAAGATGCATCTCATACAGGCCATGGCCTTCGCAATCACTTATGCGTCGAAGAGTTGGACTGTGACTAAAGAGGATAGAAGAATTGATGCCGTTGATCTGTGGTCCTGGAGAAGAGTATTGAATGTACCATGGACTGCTAAGAAAACAAACAGATTCATCCTGAAGAGGATTAAACTGGGCTGCTCCTTGGAGGCAAGGATACTGAGGCTTCGTCTGACATGCTTTGGACATGTTGTAAGGAGGGACGGGTCCTTAGAGAGTGACATCATGCTGGGGAGGGTGGAGGGCCAGCGCAGGAAGGGAAGACCCTCTAATGAGGTGGATTGATTCAGTGACTGGGGTAATCCGGATGGGTTTATTGGAGACAGTGTGATTAGCACAGGACAGAGCAGGGTTTAAGGCTATTGTACATAGGGTCGCTATGAGTCGCAAGTGACTCTACGGCACATAACAACAACAACATGTTCATAGTTGGAAATCGGGGGAAAATCCACGAAAGTATTAAAAAATAAGTTACAGTCCAAACCTACTCTGTTGTTACAGTTTCTCTTGTCATTATTCATATTTCTTCCTTCTCTCCCTTGGCATATCCATGATTTCCTGTTTATTGTTTTATTCCCTCATTTTGTTGGCACATTACCCTTCAGTTACTTCCTAAGGAGATTAATGGAAAAAGAGTTAATAATTTTGAAGTTATTGCTCTGTTCTGTACTTTTTCATATCACTGTGCCATTTTTCTTTGAAAGGTTTAAGATCTTTAGTCTAAATGTTTGGAAATTGAAGTAATGTGCCTTGAGTGGTTTTATTTTCTTGTGATAAAGTGAATTCTTACAATGCAGGAAGCACATTTCTTTCAGACTACATGTTTTGTTTAACTGTTTTCCCTTCTTTCCTGCTTACTTTCCTCACCTTGTCCCTTCCCCTTCTATGTAGTTATTTTCTATCCCCTTTCTTCTTTCTAGGATACATATTTCCTTATGTTTGTTAATCACGTTTCCTTCCATTCTTTCTATTGCATTTCTATTATTAATACTTTTCATTTCCAGCAAAGCCATCTTTGTTCTCTGCTTCTTTTGCACAATATCCTATTCTTTTTGTGTGTGTGTGGTTGCTCTATCTGTTATACTCTTTGAGAAAGAGAGAACACATGTGTGCATATGCACATGTGTATACACTTCTCACTGGGAAAGACATAATATTAGAGAAGGTACCAGGTCAGAGAACAGAGAGGTAGGCCCTCAACAAGCTGGATTGACATAGTAACTACCACAATACCCTTGAGAACAAAACAGAATTCATGAGGATAGAGCAGGGTCTGGAGCTGTTGTTCATAGGGTCCTTTTGAATTATAGTTTACTTGATGGCACCTAACAATAATATGTATATGATGTATATGTTTATATGCCTTTTTAAAAAAATTATATGAACATGTGGAATTTGACTGTTTGCTTGCATCTTGATGGCAGTCCTGATGGGCATATAAGTGAAGTTTTTTGGGTTGTGTCTGATGTGTATTACTGCTCTTTTCCCCCAAAGAGTGGGTGTCCTTGAGCCTTTCCCGAGAGTGGAGGTCTGCTCAAAAGTGTGGTTTTAAAACCCTGCAGGTGGAGGGGATGTGACTGCAGTCCAGGGCCTGGAGCCTCCACTCTGGGAGTTTGGCTGTTTGCTGCATCTGGATGGCAGTCCTGGTGGGCACATAAGGGAAGTTTTTGGGGTTGTGTTTGATGTGTATTACTGCTCTTCCCCCGCCCCCAAAAGCTATTGTCCTTGAGCCTATGTCCCTTGGGCCAAATTTGTTAATTTTCAAATGAATATTCCTTAAACCATACAGGAAGCTTTTGTCTATTTGCTGAACTGAACAACTTGGTGTTGCCGTGATGCTGCACACTGTTCCATAGTCTTATCAAATACCATAATGGTTATCCATTATGTACAGTGTTTGCATGAGCATCCAGAGTGATTTATGCTGGGAAGCAGGGGTGGCATCCACTTCCAAAAATAGATGCCTCTGGAAACAATACAAACTCTAAAAATGTACAAAAATGATGGTAGTTATAGAACAGAGTTCTGCACAGAAATGATGTTATAGAAGAGTTCAGGTCTTTTGTGCAAAACTTACTCTCAGTCGTATTCGACCTGATGACACTTAACCACTGCTAAATGAAACTAGTGCTGTTCTATCTAGAGGAACACTCTTCCACTTTGTACATCACTCTTTGCCAATGTGCAGTATGAAGTAACCTGGGTTT
>NW_006400019.1:3006291-3008874 GCF_000299155.1 Elephantulus edwardii | reverse complement strand
TATATATACTTAAATACATATATAGATGCTTAAATACATATATATACTTAAATACATATATATACACGTGTGTGTGTATACACACACACACACACACACTTAAATACATATATATAAATATAAAGACCAAATTGTAGTGTGTTATGCATTAATAGCAGCAGCAGCTTTTCCAGGTTTGATTGGAACAAAAAAATAAGAGACATCCAACACACTCCATTAAAAAAAAAGTACAAACCAAAACCTCAGAAAACAGCAAATTTCTGTTACTGTTGTGGTACCTGGTACCATTTTTTTAAGCTTAATCATCTGGAAAGAAAATACTCTAGAATAACATTTAAAAAACAGCTCACAAAACAACTATGAGATATCATCTCACCCCAGTCAGAATAGCAAAATTTGACAGAATAGCAAGCAACAAATGCTGGCGAGGCTGTGGAGAAACTGGAACCCTTATTCACTGTTGGTGGGAGTGTAAAATGGTGCAACCATTTTACTGTTGGAAGGCGGTATGGCGCTTTCTCAAAAAGTCACAAATAAAAAAAAAATGTTGCAAATAGAGATACCATTTGGCCCAGCAATTCCACTACTGGGAATATATCCCAAAGAGACCATAACTGACATCCAAGCAGATATATGCACACCCATGTTTATCGCAGCTCTGTTCACAATAGCAAGGAGTTGGAAACAACCCAGGTGCCCATCAACAAACGAATGGATAGAGAAGCTGCAGTATATTCACACAATGGAATACTACGCTGCATTGAAAAACAAGGAACTCATGCAATATTATTCAAAATGGGTGAGCCTGGAGGACATTATACTGAGTAAAATATCTCAGTCACAAAAGGACAAATATTGCATGGTGCCACTGTTATAAAATGGGATTGATATCAGCGTTGGGGTAAGACTGAGAAAAACTGGATAAATTGTGTATACTGCACTGAAACAGATGAGGGAGTGAATAATTTAAAAGCGATATATGATAGGCTATTATGGTTATCACAAGAGTCCACAATTAAGGTTGCATAGTGGAATGTACTTGGGGCGGTGAGAGGGGTGCGGGGGGATTGTGTACCACGGAAGGAGTGTTTCTTTTACTTTTAAAAGAGAGGAGCGAACTGGGGTGGGGGGAGGGCTGGGCTGGGAGAGAAGTGCAGCAATGAATGAATGGAAATCCAAGATCTCTGTAAATGCTCATTAAAATTATTTTTAAAAAATTTTAAAAAAGAAACTGTATAAAAAAACCCCAAACAGCACAGTCACTATTGCATGTCATAAAGTAGGTACAAGATATATATTTTGCATTCACAAATGTATGATAGAGTAGAGTCTAAAACTGAAGAAGCAAAATCTTAAAGGCTATGGTTGATGTCAGGGGGTTGAGCATTGGGTGGGGGTGGGAAGAATTAAGTCAGATGATGCAAGCCACCAGCAGCAAAAGGGGTAAAAAAGTCCGTGACATTAATCCTCTCCAGAATTTGGAGGTGCACAAAGGCTATAGGAGAAAATTACAGTGATACACAGCTGCTGCACCACTAAAAATGAGGCTTTTCTTTGCAAGCTTGCACCTACTATATATATAACACACGCTTTGTTGATGGTATGCCTCTTAGAATTTATATACAAATATGTGCACACATTCTTTGAGTGCATAATTTAGAGCTAAATTCCTCATAATTAGAATGAAACACCAGAAATATGAGGAAAGTAACGCCATAGAGGACGAATTCAGCCTAAACAATGTGCTGCAGGAGATGTGGTTTCTTTGCTCCCATGTTCTCTGGGTATGATTAGAGCATTTGTAGGCTTGGTGGTGAGGAGCCAAAGCTAGTTGGTGCTGGATAGAGGATCCTTAATTTTTATTATGGCAGCTTGATTATTTTGTAACATGGTGATTGAGTTGAGCACAATCAGACTACAGTGACTGATCTCCCCTTCTTCCTGGATGAGTGAGCAAGTGATTAAGGGTTGATGTCAGCATTCTTGAACATTTTCAAATGAGCAGTGTTAAGCTACTGCTTGTGTTTGAAATGATGCTGTGCTTTAGTTGTGGCCCAAAGCTTTGAAGTGCTATGTGGCCATCTCCTTCCTTCTGTGACACTCTTACCATTCAAGCATAACAGGTTTCGTAAGACAATAGTTAGTTTGAGGGTACTGACTGCTTGCCTCCACTTGGTCTTCTTTGTATGGATCCAGTGGTGTTGGGTTTTTTTCCTTTTCATTTGGGGTAGGATTTTTGTTTTTAACAGTTTTTAGCTGATATTCATGAAGAGTAATGAGTACTTAGAACTGTGTCCCTTATGAAAGAAAATCCTATCTGAAAGGTGCTTTTCTGTACCAGAGTTATGTCACACCATCCATAACTAATGCCTTTTTAATTGTATCCTTTATTATTATAGCTGTAGGACTATACTAAAATATAAAGATTATTTTTAAATTCAGATGGGATACACAGTCACATTTTGGTTCTCAAGGACTTAATTTTATTCAACTTGATGGTCTGTTTCACAGTCAGCACTTGACTTACTTTGTTTTTAAATAAAATTTTATTTTATAGTAGTTTATTTTTCATTGTGTTTCACA
>NW_006400019.1:3004544-3005412 GCF_000299155.1 Elephantulus edwardii | reverse complement strand
ATGTCAGTTATGGTCTCTTTGGGATATATTCCCAGTAGTGGAATTGCTGGGTCAAATGGTATCTCTATTTGCGACTTTTTGAGAAAGTGCCATACTGCCTTCCAACAGTAAAATGGTTGCAGCATTTTACACTCCCACCAACAGTGAATAAGAGTTCCAGTTTCTCCACAACCTTGCCAGCATTTGTTGCTTGCGGTTCTGTCAAATTTTTCTATTCTGACTGGGGTGAGATGATATCTCATAGTTGTTTTGATTTGCATCTCTCCTAGAGCTAGGGATTTTGAACATTTCTTCATGTGCTTTTTGGCCATCTGAATGTCTTCTTTGGTGAAATGTCTGTTCGTATCCTGTGCCCATTTTTCTATTGGATGATTCACCTTTATCTTGTTATGGTGCTCAAGTATTTTATGAATTCTAGATATAAGTCCCTTATCTTTTTTTTTATAAGTCCCTTATCTGACATGTCATTACCAAATACTTTTTCCCAGCCTGTGGCTTCCCTTTTTACCCTGTTGGAGAAGATTTTGGATGTGCATAGGGATTTGATTCTTAGAAGGTCCCATGCATCTATTTTATCTTCTCCTGGTTGTAGATATACATTGTTTTTCACACTGGATATTTCCCATTTCCTTTCCACCCCTCCCTCCACCCATCCAATTGTGTGACCCTTTGATTAACTGCTCTCCTTAACCTCACCCCTCAGCTCCCCCCATCTCCCTTGGATCTTAATACTTATTCTACAATAATGGTTTTATACAATATTTGTCCTTATGTGACTGAGTTACTTCATTCAGCTTAATGCTCTCCAGTCCTTCCCAAGCTAGGTTGTTGTTGTTATGTGCCGTCGAGTCGCTTGCGACTCATAGCG
>NW_006400019.1:2999711-3003159 GCF_000299155.1 Elephantulus edwardii | reverse complement strand
GGAGCCTTATTTTTTGCCATTTTCTTCAAAGCAGCCTGAACTTCTTCTTTCATCACCATAGGCTCTTGCTCATATGTTGTTCCATGAAATTCTTCTGTGTCTTCCAATTCCTTTCGATACAGTGTTTCAGTATATTCTTTCCATCTTCTTTTAATACTTCCTGGATCATTTCACATTCTGCCTAAAGCATCCTTGATTATAGCAACTCGAGGTTTGAATTTGTTTTTCAGTTCCTTGAGCTTAAGATATGCTGAGCGAGTTCGGCCCTTTTGCTTTTCTGACTCCTACTCCCTGCACATTTCATTGTAATATTTTGCTTTGTCACCCAAGCTAGGTAGTGATTTATAAAATCATTGCTCCTGCGTGTTGCACAATATTCCATTGTGTGAATGTACCATAATTTCTCAATCCATTCGATTGTGGTTGGACATCTGGGCTGTTTCCATCTTCTTGCAATGGTGAGTAACGCTGCTATGAACATTGGTGTACAAATTTCCATTTGTGCCTCAGTTCTCATTTTCTCAGGATATATTCCAAGCTGTGGGATAGCTGGGTCATATGGAATTTCTATTTTTAGGTTTCTGAGGGAATGCCAAACTGCCTTCTAGAGTGGTTGTACCATTTTACAATTCCACCAACAATGTGTAAGAATGAGTTCCTATCTTCCACATCTTCTCCAACATTTATTACTTGCTGTCTTGTTAAACTTTACCACTGCTACTGGAGTGAGATGGTATCTCACTGTGGAGTGTGGTTTTTGATTTGCATCTCTCTATTGCCAATGATTTTGGCCATTTCTTCATGTGTCTATTGGTCATCTGAATACCTTCCTCTGTGAAAAGAATTTCCATGTCTTTTGCCCATTTTGTAATTGGGTTATCACTTTTTTCTTATCAGGAGTATTCTGTAAACTTTTGATATGAGACCTTTGTCTGAAATGGTATTACCAAATGTTTTGACCCAGTTAGTAGGTTTTTCTCTCATGTGTTGGAAAAAAGTTTGATGTACACAGGGATTTAATCTTTAGAAAGTCTCATTCATCAATTTTATCCTCTTCAAATTGTGCATTTCTGGCAGTCTCTTTATACCATAGAGTAGACCATCTAAGCTTGATCCCAGTTTATGGGAAGCCAATACTAAATATTTGTAATAAACAGAATGCTATTTCAGGATGGAGTTCACCCTGAGGCACTAAGGCAATCCTTAAGGGTTTACCAGATTCTTCTATTGTATTTTCTGAGACCTCCCTCTGAGTCAAGAAGAAGGTTTTCAATAGAAAGAGCTTGGCTTCATTTGCATTGAATTCTTTTTGTGATTTACTTCCTGATAATTTTCACTAAAGGTACAGGGAAGCTGGAATCGGGCCCTCCAGTCAGAACTGCTGAACCCGTTTGTTTTTGGTTTGTTTTTTTTTGTTCTTGTTGTTGTTTTTGATGCTCTCTGTTCTCATTCTTGGTTGTCCATCTCACTATTAATAATTATAAAAATATTTTTCCCTCGTTCTGCAACACCATTTTGTCTCTCATGAACTTTATGGTTTTGGGCTTTACTCCCAGGTCTCTGATCTACCTTTAGGTGCTTTTTGTGTATAGTGTGACATGTGGATCCTGTTTCAGCTTTCTGCAGGTAGCAGTCCAGTTTTGCCAGAACCATTTGTTGAAGAGGTTGTCGTTTCCCCATTTGATAGTTTGATTTCCTTGTCAAATATCAGTTGTCCATAAATAGCTGGGTCCATTTCTGGGCCCTCAATTCTATTCCATTGGTCTATGTGCCTGTCATTGTACAAGTACCATGCTGTTTTGGTTACTACTGTTGTGTGGTAGGTTTTGAGTTCAGGGAGTGCTATTCCTCCCACTTCATTTTTGTTTTTCAGAGGTGATTTGCTTATTTGGGGGTCTCTTTTCTCTCCAAATAAACTTGATAGTTTCCCTTTTGATATCCTTGAAAAAGAAATTTGATTATCTGTATTGGAATTGCATTGAACATGTAGGTTGCTTTTGGTAGGGTTGACATTTTCACAATGTTGAGTCTTCCTGTCCAAGAACAGGGAATGTTTTTCCATTTCTTTAGGTCTTTTAATGTGTCTTGCAAAAATGTTTTAAAGTTTTCTTTGTATAGGCCTCTTGTTTCTTTAGTTAGGCTCACTCCCAAGTATCTCAGTTTGTGGTTGGCTACTGTAAATGGTATTGCTTTCTTGGTTTCTTTCTCAGAGTTCTCTTTGTTACTGTAGAAGAATCCCTCTGATTTTTGGATGTTGATCTTGTATCCTGCCTCTATACTAAATTGATCCACTAGCTCTAACAGTATTTTTGGTGAGACCTTGGGATTTTCTGTGTACATTATCATATCATTAGCATATAGTGACAGTTTAACCATCTTTTTGCTAAACTGGATCCCGTTTATTTCCTTCTCTTCTTGTATTGCCCTAGCAAACACTTCCAATATAATATTGACTAGAAATGGTGACAGTGGACATCCTTCTGACCTGGTTTTGACTACTGATTTTGAACTTTACTAAAATCTCTTTCCACAGCTGTAGTCAATCTGATTCCTCAGGTGTGGTATATGCGTATAGTTACATTTATTTATGTTTGGGTTCTTTAAAAAGTATTTGCAATCAATAATTCATTGTACAATATTCTCTCATTCTATCTCCAGCCTCATTTCTGTTACCAAGGTCTTCTTTTCTAACTCCAAGTCCTTCTTTTTTTCTTTTTGCCATTTGCTGTCCAGTCACCAATGATCGGTGCATCTTGGTTGCGTGATGGATCAATCTTAGTCTGCAAAAGTTGGTAGAAATCCTGAATGTCCTCATCTTTGGCTTTCGTGTTTGGTGCAGATATTTAAATAATGGTTGCGGTAACAGGATTTTCTTGTATGTGTATGCATGGTATCCTAGCATTCACAGAACTATATTTGAGGAGAGATCTTGAAATGCCAAACCATTCTCCTTCAATTTATCATTTCAGGTATCATGATCATGTAATATTATGATTCAAAGTGTGTAAGTCCATCTGAGCTCACTAATTGTAATGCATTCTATTTTGTTTTTTTTTTACAACTTCCTGTTTTTCTAGATTCCTATTTCTCATATTCCATGTGTCAATTACCAGTGGATGTTTGCTGTGGTTTAAGAATGAGGCAGGGTCCTTCATCGGGTGAAAGGGGTGAAAGCTTTACTCTTATTTTGAGGAGACAGCTCTTCTCCAGTTGCATTTTGAGTGCTGTCAGCTTCAGAGACTCGACTTCCAGCACTATATTCAATAAAGCTCTCTTAGCAAGAGGGTTTTTGAAGGCCTGCTATTTCAGAAATAGATGGCCAGTCCTGCTTTTTAGTTTAGGCATTCCACTGAAACCTGTCCACCATGAATGACCCTGTTGATATTTGAAATGTTGATGGCATAGCTTCCTGCATCTTGGCAAAACCCAAGTCATCCCAGTATAGCAA
>NW_006400019.1:2996593-2998158 GCF_000299155.1 Elephantulus edwardii | reverse complement strand
GGATGGGAGTGTCAGAGACAGTGCGATTGGCACAGGACAGAGCGGAGTTTAGGGCTGTTGTACATAGGGTCGCTATGAGTCGCAGGCGACTCGACAGCACATAACAACAACAACAACAACCTGATCTTAGGGGGACAAAAACCAATGTTTTTTCCTTTAATCTAAACCATTGACATGAAATAAATTCCAACTCATGTGTTACAGATTAGATTGGACTCATGAGTTTTCTCGGCTGTGATCTTTACAGAAACAGTTTTCCAGGCTTTCTTTTGCACAGAGCTGCTGGGCAATTTTAACTGCCAACCAATACTATCTCAGACAAAGGTCTCATA
The DNA here is from genome assembly GCF_000299155.1 of Elephantulus edwardii. Lineage (NCBI taxonomy): Eukaryota > Metazoa > Chordata > Mammalia > Macroscelidea > Macroscelididae > Elephantulus > Elephantulus edwardii. Next base: position 2,997,826 of record NW_006400019.1, on the reverse strand, counting down.
ACAAAATTTAACAGAATCCTACTGGGCCTCCATAAGAAAAAGACCGATAACACAATTACAAATCGGCTAAGAAACATGGAAAGACTTGTCACAGGGGAAGACATCCTAATGGTCAACACACACATGAAGAAATATTCCTAATCACTGGCAATAAGAGAAATGACAAATCAAAACCACAATGAGATACCATCTCACCCCAGTAGCAATGGCAGAGTTTAGCAGGGCAGCAAGCACTAAATGTTGGAGAGGATATGGCAAGATAGAAATGCTCATACACTATTGATGGATTGTAAAATGGTACAACCACTCTGGAAGGCAGTTTGATGTTTCCTCAAAAGCTGAACTATATTCTGTATGAACACAAAAATTCCATATGACCCAACTATTCCACTGCTAGGAATATAACCTGAGAAAATTAGAACTGAGACACAAATGGAGGTTTGTAGGCCACTGTTCATAGCAGAATTATTTACCATCCCAAGAACATAGGAACAAGTAAAATTAAATCATTTACAACTTTAATGTTTTATCTATCAGGATGTTACCTTTTGGTCTAGTGGTGAAGATTTTTGTTTTCTTAATATTGAGATGTAATATATGGACTGTAGTCTTTGGTCTTCTGGAGTAAGTACTTCAAGACTACTTTCTGCAATCAAGGTTGTGTCAGCAGCAGTTAAGAAATGAAAGACATATAACATTGGGGAAGTCTGTCGAGGACCTCTCTAAAGTGCTAGAGAACAAGGATATAAGTATAAAGAGTAAGGTGCACCCGATCCATGCCTTTTCAAATGTTCCCTATGTATGTGAAAGTTGGACAGTGAATAAGGAAGACTGAATATTAAGAATTGAAGATGCTGAATTGTGGTGTTGGCAAAAAGTATTGAATATCCCATGGATTTTTGCCAAAAGAACAAATAAATTGGTCTTGAAGGAAGGAAAAATAAAAAAGAACATAGAAGAGCCCCAAAATCTAACCACAATCAAATGAACTGGGAAACATTCACAGAATGGAATACTATGCAGCATGCAGGAGCAATGATTTCAAAATACTACATGGGAGAGAATGGAGGGCATGATGCTGAGTGAACTAACTCAGTCTTATAAGGACAAATACTGCATAAGACCATTATAGAAATAGTTGTTCTTGTTGTTATGTGCCGTCGAGTCGTTTCCGACTCATAGCGACCCTATGCACAACAGCCCTAAACCCTGCTCTATCCTGTGCCAACCACA
>NW_006400019.1:2993359-2994988 GCF_000299155.1 Elephantulus edwardii | reverse complement strand
CTTGCTGAAACTGAGGAGGACCTCATGCACTTGCTGCGAAGGGTCAAGGACTGCAGCCTTCAGTATGGACTAAGGCTCAATGTCAAGAAGTATAGAAATAGAAAGATAACTAATAAAACAGGTATGAGGATGCAAGGAGGGAAGGGGTGGGAACAGAGGGGTGAGGGTGGGGGGAATCGAAGGGTTGTATAATTTGGTGGGTGGAGGGAGAGGGGTTAAAGGAAATGGTAACAATCTGGCAGGGATGTGGAAAGACATGGTTTAATTGTGATTGATTTTATAAAATTTAATGACTGAGAATGACTGTATTAAACAATATGAATGAAGGGTAGTGTGAAACACAATGTTTATGAACTTTGTACACAAATCAGTGTTTGTTTGGTTTTTTTTTTAAAAAGCTGACTGCGAATGACTTACACTACTATTTTTTGGAAAGCATTCAATATTTTAGCCTTAAGCCTGGTGCTTAAAAATCTTGGGTTTTTGGTAGGTGGTGTTTATGTTGTTGTTGAAGTTCCCTTCTATTTCTAGCTTGTGTTTCTCTCGTGAAAGAGCACTGGATTTTTTTGTTTTGATTATTGAGATAAGGGTATGATTTTTGCTTTTATAGTATGATATATATATATCATGAAAATATATTTTTTTTTAATTTCAAGCCAGCTTTGCATTCTGGGGATAAATCTCACTTGGCCATGATGTTTACCTTTTTTTGCATGTTGTTGGTTTCAGTTTGTTAGTATTTCATTGATAATTTTTATGCCTACATTTTGAAGAATTGTTCTGGTTTTCTGTCTGGTGATGGTGTATTTATTTGGTTTCAGTATAAGGGTAGTATTGACATCATAAGAGAAAATTGGGGTGAAGATGGCCTAGAAAGTCAAGCACGTTTGATGGATTATTGGGCTTTCACATCACAAGAACATGAACCTTGGCCTTTGTATGTTCTTCATCTGAAAGAGAAAATTAAATCCGAATTCAGGACTTGGCAAGCATTTCTATATTGTCTCCTGCATAAAGAACCCCAAATTCTTTCATCCAGTCACTTTCTCGAGTTATCAAATGTGGATGTCTCTTCTCTATAGTTCACCTCCGAGATTTGGAATTAAAAAGGCTGAGGTCCAGGGGCCAGTGTTCTGCAAAGAAATAATCAACTGGCATGGGCCTTCTGCTGCTATTTGGTTAATATAAAGAAATGATTTTAAAAAACTGTTGTCTGTTGCTAATTTGAAACACATGCTTTGTTCGTGAATTCTTTGCCTTTATTCTTATGCAAGAAGACTAAATAAATAGCAAGTATGGGTGTATTCCAGTTTCAGCTATTGTGAAAAGTACAGTTCATATTGCAGGAGTAAATTCCAAATATGTTCCCACATGCACTGAGTTGGTTAAAAATTACATCTATTTTATGATCTCACCCCAGTCAGAATTGCAAAATTTAACAGAGCAGCAAACAACAAATGCTGGCGAGGTTGTGGAGAAACTGGAACCCTTATTCACTGTTGGTGGGAGTGTAAAATGGTGCAGTCACTTTGGAAGGCAGTATGGTGCTTTCTCAAAACGCTGCAAACAGAGATACCATTTGACCCAGCAATTCCACTACTGGGAATATACCCCAAAGAGACCATAACT
>NW_006400019.1:2979669-2992769 GCF_000299155.1 Elephantulus edwardii | reverse complement strand
TTTTAAAAATAAATTGAAAAGAAATTACATATATTTATATCCTAAATCCTGGCTCAACTCATACTTCCTAAATAAATAAAAAAGGCCAAATTTTGTAGTTTTAACTTTTGAAATGATAAAAAGTATAAAGATACCTTGGGGTTAATTTTCACAGGTGAATAAAGCAACAGTCTTAATACAAATGAAACGATTGAAGTTGTCATTGGCTTCATTTTATTTGAATACACAATCAATACTAGGGTAACAGCAGTCAAGAAATCAAAAGATGTGTTACATCGGCAAAATCTGCTTTTAGGGACCTCTCCAAAGTGCTGAAGAGCAACAATGTCAGTTCAGACACTAAGGTGTACAAGGATCTTTTCAACTACTTCCTATGCATCTGTATGTTGGACAGTGAATAAGGATGACAGAAAAAGAATTGATGCCTTGAGTTGTGATCTTGGAGAAGAGTACTGAATATCTCATGGATGGCCAACCCCCCTAATCTGTCTTAGAGAAAGGGGAACTAGGGTGCTCCTTAGAGGCAAGGATGGTGCAACTTTGTCTCACATTGTCAAGATGGACCACTCATTGGAAAAAGACATCATGCTTGGAAAGGTAGAGGGTCAGAAAAAGAGAGGAAAACCCTCAACAAGATGAAATGACAAAGTGACTAACAATGGGCTCTAACATATCAGAGATGAGGAGGATGGCACAGGATCATGCAGTTTCAATCTGCTGTCCCTCCACTCTCCCAAGCATGATGTCCCTCTCCAAGGACCAGTCCCTCCTTGCAACATGTACAAAGTATGTCAGACAGAGCTTCAGAATCCTTGCCTCCAAGGAGCAGCCTACTTTCACCCTCTCCAGGACGAATCTGTTTGCTATAATAAAAGCTAAAAGATAGTGTCAGCTTATTTCCTATTTCCCCTGAATACCCTACCATTTATCTATGAGGCCCTTGTTCCCTTCATGAGGGCTATCATGTCAGTTGATACTGATTGCTTAGTTTGTCCATAGTTTAGAATGTCATTTCAAGACCATCTTATTGGACAGCATTAGGAAATGCATCTATGTACACAAACATACTTACCTATATTTATCTGTGTATCTTATCTGTTAATCTCTGGTGGTATAATGTATTACATATTGGACCACTACCCAAAAAACTGGCAGTTCGAATCCACTCTTAGGGAGAAAGATAGGCCATCACCCCACTGTAAAGATACAGTGTCTTGGTCTTGGAAACCCAGTAGCCATCACTCAAAAGTCAGAATCAACTTGATGACTGTATTCTTTCCTTGTTGTGGACCATCGAGTCGGAACCAACCCATAGCTGACTCTCCGGTGGGTTTTCAGAGGGTTTTAATCGCTTGGGAGGAGATTGCCCATCTTTCTCCCACGGAGCAGCTGGTGGATCCACATTGGTACTTCCAATTACAGTCCAAAATCATGGGGCTAATGGTACATTTCCCCCTTTCCATGTTTGTAAATATTTTTTTCTGACACCAAGAAACCTAGCTTCATTTATCCTTAACATACTTCTTTGTTTAATAGAAATCTACCAGCTGTTCTGCAGAAGAGTTGGCCAGCAGAAGCCAAGGGAAGTGTATAACCAAGTGGAGTGACCAACTGTGTCAAGACTGAGAGCTTCATTAGAGACAGGAAAAACATTTATTTACTTTAATTATGTGGAAGATTTTATGGATTAAATGGTATCCCCAAAATATATGCTGTAATCTTAAATTCCTTGTTGATAAGCCCTGATTTGAAAATAAGTTTTTCTTGTGTTCTATTAATGAGATCATAATAGAGTAGGGTAGGTCCTAAGCACTAGGAATCTTAGAATACATTGGTTACTTCTGTAGGGAATGGTTTCAATAGAGTAATATGTGCAGTACTGTTCATGTAGATACTGACATGCAAGCAAAATCCTGGTGGAGATTACCAGAAATGACTGGAACAGGGTATTTAAAGAATACCAGAAGTACAGGCCAGGTTTGGAAGAGGCACCAGACAAATTATTGCCAATGTCAAATAGATCTTGGCTGAAAGCAAAGAGTACCAGAGGAACGTCTACCATTGTTTCATTGACTATAGAAAGGCATTTGACTGTGTAGATCACAACAAATTGTGGCTAACCTTCAGAAGAATGGGGATCCCAGAACACTTAATTGTGCTTCATACAATCTATACTCAGACTAGGAAGTAGTTCTTAGAACAGAGCATGGTTCAAAATCGGCAAGAGTGTATGCCAGGGATGTGTCCTATCACCATACCTTTTCAATCTATAGGCAGAACAGATCACCTGGGAGACTGGACTGGATGGGAAGGAATGTAGTATCAGGATTGGAGGAAGACTCATCAACAACCTATGTTATGCAGATGACACAACCTTGCTTACCAAAGCTGAGGAGGACCTGAAACATTTGTTGCAGGTCCAGGACTGTAGTCTTCAATATGGATTGAAGCTCGACATCAAGAAGACAAAGATTCTCACCACTGGGCCAATTGGCAGCACCATGATGGATGGAGAAGAGATTGAGATTGTTAGCAATTTCAGCTTCCTTGGCTCCACAATCAACACTCTTGGTGTCAAGAGTGAGGAAATCAAAAGACGAATTGCATTGGGGAAGTCTGCTGTCAGGGACCTCTCCAAAATACTAAAGAACAATGATGTCAGTCTGGAGACTAAGGTGTACCCGATCCAGCCCATGGTCTTCTCATTTATTTGCTATACATCAGAGAGCTGGACAATGACTAAGGATGACAGAAGAATTGATGCCTTTGAGTCGTGGTGCTGGTGAAATCTTGAGCACACCATGGAGTGCCATGAGAACAATCAGGTCTGCCTTGGAGAGGGATGAAATTAAGCTGCTCTTTGGAGGCAAGGATTTTGAAGCTCCATCTCATTCTTTGGGCACTTGGCCAGCTGGGACTAGACCTTGTAGAAGGATATCATGATTGGAAGAGTGGAGGGATAGCACAGGAGAGGAAGACCCCGGATGAGGATTGACACAGTAACTGGGGGTGGGTATGTTGGATCAGCAAGACTGGCTCAGGATAGGGCACAGTTCAGAGCTATTGTACACAGGGTCACTATGAGTCACAGGCAACTTGACAGAACATAACAATATGCCCAGAATTCATAGTGTAGTGAGTTGAACCAATGGCAGATGAGAAAGCAGAAAGAGGGAAAAGTCTGTTTTTTCTTTTTAGTCTTGTCTGTGATTGAAATAGGCTAGTGAACAGAAGAGGATAAAGGGTTTTGTGTAGGACGTGATGTTTTGTGTAAATATTGGTTTGAGTGACAAAGTAACAATACAACTTGTCTATATTACTGTTCCTTGTGATGTTCAACACCTTCAAAAACTTAACTCCAGAGCTAAAAGGAGCCTAGTGGCTGTTAACTAATAGACTGGTCACTCCTCTAGGTGCATTCTGCTCTCATTAAGACCTGATGGAGGCTCACAATGGACTAGGCCAGTGGGTTTGGTATTTTGAGTCATATTTCGTAAGTTTCTTAAGGAATACTTAACAGATTTTTTAAAAAATTATAGACTTATAGTAGGAAGTGGCCACAATAGTTCAAAGGGTACCAAATCCTTTTCACCCAGTTTTTCCCAATAGAAATGTGACATAACTATAGAACAACTTCCAAACTAAGAAACTTGATGGTACAATACTGTTAACTAGACTACAGACTTTATTCCATTTCACCAGTGTGTCATGCACATGTGTGTGTTTTAACACTGGTACATATTTGTAATCACAATCAGGATATAGAATTGTCCCATCACTATGAAGGAATAACCTTGTATTATCTTGCGCCCTTTCCAATTCTTGTCTCTGAAAACTACAAAGTTATTCTTCATTTCAATAACTATTACTTCAAGAATGTTCTATAAATGGAGCTAGAGAGCTCAATCTTTTCAGATTGAGTTGAATCACTCAACATAATTGCACTGACATCTGTCAGCGTACCAACAATCTGTTCCTTTTCATTGTGGAGTAGCAATCCCCCTACATGGTCCGCTAGGGTTCAGTTCTGACCTGCCAGCTGAGTTGTGCTGCTGTTCTCTGATAGGCTGTAACACAGTGTAACCAGTCAGTCACTTGGTGAAGGACATCTGGGCTTTTCCCAATTTGGGGCTATTACAAATGAAGCTGTTACAGAAGTTCATGTATTGTTCTCATGTCTCGAAGATAAATGTAAAGGAGTCTAATTATGAAGTAATATATTTAATCTTGTAATAAATTTCAAAACTCTTTCCCAGAGTGATTAAAGCATTTTATAATCCCAAGAGCAATGTTTGAGGGATTCTGTTTATCTGTCTTTTCAATGCCACTTAGTATTGTCATCATTGTTTTCACTGGCCATTCCAACAGGCTAGCACACTGTCATTGTCATGCTCCTGATGACTCAGGAGATCAGCATCTTTTCAAGTACTCACTTGCCATCTAGATCCCCTCTTCAGTCAATGGCTTATTCAGCCCCCTTGGGAGGGAGGGGCATGCTTGTATTTTTCTGATCTGTTTGTACATAATTTTTCTCAATCTGTAGCTTGTCCTTTCCTCTTCTTAAGTTTTTTAGAGTGAAAGCTTTAAATTTTTAGAAGTCTAGCTTGCTCAAACTAAGGAATGGAAGCACTTGCTGCAGGTCAAGGACTGCAGCCTTCAATATGGATTGAAGCTTAGCATCAAGAAAACAAAGATTCTCACCACTGGGCCGACTGGCAGCATCATAATAGATGGTGAAGAGACTGAGATTGTTAACAGCTTCAGTTTGCTTGGCTCCACAAGCAACACTCTTGGTATCAGCAGCCAGGAAATCAAAGATGAATTGCGTTGGGAAAGTCTGCTGTCAGGTACATCACCCGAGTACTGAAGAGCAGTGATGTTAGTCTAGAGACTAAGATGCACCTGATCCAGGCTCAATTACCTGCTATGCATCAGAGAGCTGGACAATGACTAGGGATGATAGGAGAACTGATGCCTTTGAGCTGTGGTGCTGGAGTATTGACTATACCATGGACAGCTAGGAGAACAAATAGGTTCATCCTGGAGAAGGTGAGACCAGGCTGTTCCTTGGAGGCAAGGATCCTGAGGCTCTGTCTGACATCCTTTGGACATGTTGCAAGGAGGTACCAGTCCTTGGAGAGGGACGTCATGCTTGGGAGGGTGGAGAGACAGTGTAAGAGAGGAAGACCCTCAAAGAGATTGATTGACTCAGTGACTAGGGTGATGGGGGTAGGTAAGTCAGAGACAATAAGGTTGGCTCAGGATAGAACAGGGTTCAGAGCTGTTGTACATAGAGTCGCAGGTGACTTGATGGCACATAACAACATTAACAACAGTCTATCAACATTTTTCTTTTGTGAAAAATAACTGATTGCCTGGCCTTAGATTTTCTGTAATTACTTTTTCCTAAATGTTTGATTTCTCACATGAAAATTCGTGATTAAAATCTTGAGTAACTTTTGTATAAAGTGTATGATTTATGCTACAGTTCTTTTTTTTTTTTGTTTTGATCAGTGGATGCCCACTTGTTGAAAAGAGTACTCCAATGGATAGCTTTACTGTCTTGTCAAAATGAGGTGGCTGTGGCTGTGTGAGTCTGTTTCTGTGTTCTCCATTCTGTTCCATCTATCTGTCCATCCCTGTGACACCATAGTGTCTTCATTACTATGGCTTTATAGTAACTGTTCAAATCAGATAATGTGCGTTCTCCAGCTTTATACTTCTTCAAAATTAATTTAGCATAATTAATTTTATATCTGGATACTTTGTCTTTCCTATAGGAAAATAAAAAAATAGAGAATTACTGGGGCTGTAGGGAAAATGTAGAAAAAACATAGCATTTACATCCCATATGCCCTAGGGTAGTGGTTTTCAAGCAGTATCGGGGAGGAGTTTGCCTCAGAATCAGCTCCCCCCCGATAGCGCCCCCACTGACAGTTTAACCTTCAGTTAATTCTGATGAAAAACTTCAAAATATAAAAAATAAGGGAGCGCAGTAAACCAAAAAAATCCCCCAATGTACATGAATGAAACATAGTGTAAACAAATGATATGCAAATCAATAAAAAATGGAAAGAAACAAACAAAACCCCAAACCCAATAATCCAGAAAGAAACAAACCCAGAAATAACCTTTTATCACCATTGTTGGGATTTGGGCTTCTTTTTTTACCCCTTTCCATACCTTCTCCAATCTCAACTTTAACATGGAAAGGGCCTAACCAATTTCTGAAGACACTTAGAATTTGTAGTTAGTTGCACGTGCTAAATAATGCAAAAGAACTTTTTAAAGCAGGATTTTTACTACATGTAAAATTCTGAAAGTGTCTGGAAAACACATTCATATTATAATGGAAACTCCAAGGCAAACAGGATCTGTTCAACAGAGTCAAATAGGCTCAAAATAATTTATTTGGTTAAAAGGGACACCTACATAGTTCAGTCTTTGCTATGTCAGTATTATCAGCAACCTTGGAAATATATGTTCGCGATCAAGAAGAAGACATGAGATACAAAGCGTCTCACTAAGCTATTGTACATTCCCATCAGCCCTGGGACTTCAGACTCAAACTCAACCACCTCCCACTTCACTAAAACCTGAAACTCTATTCTTCCTTGAACTTTTCTAGAGAGTGTGGCTGTATTAGAACATGAAAATAAAGACAGAGCAAAGGGAAAATAAACATTTAAAATATAGTTTCCAGACATCTTATCCTAAGATATTTTTGCCAATCTACTTTTTATTAACTTTAAAAAATTCATATATGCTTAAATAATATTACAAAATTCTTTGTAAGTCACTAGTATGTAGATGGGGTCATTTAGAAGCTTTAAAGAAACTTCTTTAGAGGAAGACATTTTGTGTTCAATTCAAGTGTAAACCCCACACATTGGAAAAAAGTCTCCCTTGGAGGCTAGGATTTTGAAGCTTCATCTCACATACTTTGGACACGTGCAGGGGGGACCAGTCCTTGAAGAAGGACATCATGCTTGGATGGGTAGAGGGACAGTGCAGGAGAGGAAGACCCCAGATGAGATGGATTGAGAAAGTAACTGGGGCAACAGGGATCGGTGTGTTGGAGTCAGTGAAACTGGCTCCGGACAGGGCAGGCTTCAGAGCTGCTGTACATAGGGTCGCTATGGGTCACACAAAACAACAACCTATCTGTTTACACATGAGCAGTATACATTGTAGCACAACTGTATTTATGTTTAGAACATTTTTTTAAAGAAAGATTTACCCGATTTTGTCTCCAGCCTTATTCTAGGGAAGAAAGCTCTTGCATAAGTTCTTCCTTTTCTTGTTGCAACTCTTGCAAATGCTGTTGGTTTTGCTCCAGTCTGTCCTCCAACCATTGTAGGAGAGGTCCACTGACAGCTGACATCTGGCTGCACAGGTTCTTAGTAAATACTTCAACAAGAAAAATACAGATAGATTGTAAGAAAGCACTGTCCGCTGGCATATCTCCATTCCCTGACCAATAGTCCCTCAACTGTAAGCAGAGGAAGAAGAAATTGGAGGAGGAAGCAGAAGAGCCAGTAAGAGAGCTCTCGTGGCCTAGTGGTAAGAATCTGCCCTGTACTACCAAAGGCGTGTTCGACTCCACCAGCTGCTCTGCAGAAGACTGAACAGTTTCCTCCCGCGAGATTAACTGCCTCTGAAAAGCTGCTGGAGGCTTAATAAGGGTCATTTTGATGGCACACAACACAACAGGGCTGCCTATGCAGAGGGCAGAAGGTGGCCAGCTACTTACTCCTGCAGGAAAAATGGCTAAGAGCTATTAAAAGGTTACTTCTAGATTTTCAGATCTGTTCACATTATCAATGACTATAACCTTGTATAGAGTTAAAAATGTACACAGTCTTTGATTTCGTTTTCCATGGAGTGCTATAGGAAAATTGCTTATCAAATGTTACTTGCAATGGAGAACTACATTAGTTCAGCTTATCTGGAACCTTTTGTTTAAAATGAAGAAACCAAGAACGGGATGAAGAGTAAGGGAGCAGGAAATATCCCATGCCTTGCTGTGAACTGTTGTCAGGTATCATTTCATCGCCATGATGCACCAGCAGATCTGAACCCTGCCCTCTCCTGCGGTGCCCTCACCATCTCTGACAATCAAGCCATCTTGGTGAGCATCTTCCTATTGTTCCCAGCCTCCACCTTTCCCAGCATAGTATCTTTTTTCCAAGGACTGGGCCTTTCTGACAACATGCTCATAGCATGTGAGAGGAAGTCTCACCCCCTCCCCCCACCTTGAGAGCAGCCTCACTGCACTGCCTGCAAGACAGACTTGTTTGTTCTTCTGACAGTCATTCACTTGTTGCTGACAAGTTGGAACCAACTTGTAGCTGACCCTTCAACGAGTTTTAAAGAGCAGATGGTGGATTCAAACTGCCTTCCTTTGGGTTGATGACAGCATAACTCCTGCCCCACTAAACCATCAAAGCTTCCTGTTCGTTTGTCAGTCAAGAGGACATTCAGTGCCCCTCTTCAACACTACAATCCAAAGACATCAATTCTTCCTTGGTCTTCCTTACTTATTGTCCAACGTTTAGATGCTCAAAAAGCAACTAAAAGCAACATGACTTGAATCAGTCACACCTCCTGACTCTTTAGAACTTTTGCTATGAAATGCTGTTGTTGTGTGCTGTTGACTACAACTCAGCAACCCTATCAACAATTGCTCTGAACCTTGCCCAATGCCATCCTCACCATCTCCAGTACACTTCAGCCCATTGTTACAGTCACGTGTCAATCCATTCCTCTGAGGGTTGACGGTCTTCCTTTCTTATGTTAATCCTCCACCTTTCCAAGCATGTCTTTTCCAAAGGCTGGCCCCTTCTGAAAACATGCCCAAAGTATGTGAGATGGGGCTTTAGCATCCTTGCCTCCAAGGAGCACGCTGGCTGCACCTTCTCCAAGACAGATCTGTTTGTTGTTTTGGCACTCCAGGAAATATCCAATACTTTTCTCCAACACCACAACTCAAAGGCACAGATTCTTCTTCTGTCATCTTTAGTAATTAGTGTAGTTAAAATGTTTCCTTCCTAAACTTTGGTCTATTCCAACTTTATGGTGAAACAATGATTCTGTGACACTCTTGTGAAAGAAATTCTTCCTAATAGAACTATCTTTTTCTCTCTTATAATACAAGATAGTTACTGAAATTAAGATTATTAATACTGTGGGGGAATATCCTTGAAGCTTTTTGAAAAACAATCTGTGTCTCAGTGTGTGTATTTTTGAAAAAAAAATCCTATTATTTTGGACCTTCCTTTTCCTCTACATAATACTCATCTGAATAGGTAAGTTCACTCTTGATGGACATTGCAATATAACCACAGTCAACAAGTAGTTCTGACTCATGGGGGCTTCTCCACTCTGTTTCCAAGTTACAGATTTTAATGAGAGGAGATTGCCATATCCAAGTCCATGTTTTTCTTGTTATGTGCCCTTGAGTTGCCCGTCACTCATAGTGACCCTATGTACAACAGCCCTAAACTCTGGCCTATCCTGTGCCAATCTCACTATCTCTGACACACCTACCCCCATTACCCCAGTCACTGAATCAATCCATCTCATCGAGGGTCTTCCTCTCCTGTGCTGTTCCTCCACCCTACCAAGCATGACGTCCCTCTCCAAGGACTGGTCCCTCCTTGCAACATGTCCAAAGTATGTCAGACGAAGCTTCAGAAACCTTGCCTCCAAGGAGCAGCCCGGCTTCACCCTCTCCAGGACAAGCCTGTTCGTTTTCTTAGCAGTCCATGGTACTCTCAAAACTCTTCTCCAACACCACAGCTCAAAGGCATCCACTTTCCTTCTTTCATCCTTTTCATTGTCCAGCTCTCTGATGCACTGCAAGTGATTGCAAAGACCATGGCATTTATCAGGTGCACTTTAGTCTCCAGACTGACATCATTGCACTTCTGTATTTTAGAGAGATCTCTAACGGCAGATATTATTATTATTATGATGATGATGATGATGATGTGTGTACCGTCAAATCAGATCTGACAGGTACAGGAGGAGATTTTCCCTCCTTTTCCAGCAGAACATCTGGTGGATTCGAACTGTGTACCTCTGGGATTTCAGTGCAGCGTCTTGCCACTAGGCCACCAGAGCTCACCGCAATACGTCTTTTAATTTCCTGGCTTCTGGTGCCAAGAGGGTTGACTGTGGAGCCAAGCAAACCGAAACTGTGAACAATCTGTCTCTTCACCATCCATTATTATCCTGGCATTTGGCCCAGCGATGAGAATTTTTGTTTTCTTGATATTGAGCCTCAATCCATATTGAAGACTGCAGTCCCTGACCTTCCGCAGCAAATGCTTCAGGTCCTCCTCAATTTCAGCAAGCAGGGTTGTGTCATCTGCATAACGCAGATTGTTGATGAGTCTTCCTCCAATCCTGATGCCACATTTCTCCTCATAGAGCCCAGCCTCCCGGATAATCTGTTCGGCATAAAGATTGAAAAGGTATGGAGACAGGATACAGCCCTGGCATACGCCCTTCCCAATTTTGAACTAGGCAGGGTTTCCCTGCTCTGTTCTGACGACTACCTCCTGGTCCAAGTATAGGTTTCGCATTAGCACAATCAAGTGTTCTGGGATTCCCATTCTTCTCAGAGTTAGCCATAGTTTGTTATGATCCACACAGTCAAATGCCTTTGCATGGTCAATCAAACACAGATAGACATTCCTCTGGTATTCCCTGCTTTCAGCCAAGATCCATCTAACATTAGCTACAATATTCCTAGTACCACGACCCCTTCTAAACCCAGCCTGCACTTCTGGTAGTTCTCTGTTGATATGCCGTTCCAGTCATTTTTGGATAATCTTCAGCAGAGTCTTGCTTGCATGTGATATTAATGATATTATTTTATAATTTCCACACTCTGTGGGATCACCTTTCTTTGTAATGGGAACAAATATAGATCTCTTCCAGTCAGTTGGCCAAGTGCTTGTTCTCCAGATTTCTTGGCACAACCTGGTAAGCATGTCCAAGGCAGCATCTGTTAGTTGAAATATGTCAATTGGTATACTATCAATTCCTGGGGCCTTATTCTTAGGCAATTCTTTCAAAGCAGTCTGAACTTCTTCCTTCATCACTATAGGCTCTTGCTCATATGTTGTTTCATTAAATTCTTTTGTGTCTGCCAAGTCCTTTTGGTATAATGACTCTGTATACTCTTTCCATCTACTTTTAATACTTGCAGGATCACTCAATATTCTGCCCAAAGATCCTTAAGAATTTCAACTCAAGGCTTGAATTTGTTCTTCAGTTCCTTGAGCTTAAGAAATACTGAGTTTGTCCCCTTTGATTTTCTGACTCCAGCTCTTTGCACGTTTTTTTATAATACTTTATTTTGTCTTGTCACGCAGCCTTTTGAAATCTCCTGTTCAGTTCCTTAATGTCTTGATTTCTTCCTTCTGCTTTGGCTTCTCAGAGCTCCAGTGCAATATTCAGAGTCTCTTCTGACATCCATTTTGGTCTTTTCTGCTCCTCCGTCTTTGCAACGACTTTTGCACTCTTCCTGGATACTACATAATCAGTTTTGCTATGAACATGGAATTGGAGCTGGCAATTCGACTTCTAGAAATATATCTTTCAAAAGTAACTCAGCAATAACTTAGTGCTGTCAAGTAAAAACTAACTCTCAAGTGTATAAAAGTAAATTTAAAACAATATTAACCTGCTTTTATAATAGCAAAAAAAATGGATGCTTTTGAAATAAGGAGCCCTGGTGGTGTAGTAGATTCAGTGTTGGGCTGCCAACCAAAATGTGAGCAGTTCAAAACCTCCAACCAGTCCATGAGACAAATATGAGGTTTTCCAAGTGTTCATTTCCCCTACAGTCTCACCTAACTATCTCTCAAGTTTATCTTTGCCCCAGGAGAAAAGATGGAAATGATAACTTTCTTTTAATGCAGGCACTCTGGTGGTATCGTTTGTAGGGAGCTGTGCTGCTAACCCAAAGGCATTGCCTCTCTGGCGGTTCGAATCCAACAGCTGCTCTGTGGGAAAAAGACAGGCCACCTCCTCCTATGTGATTTACTGCCTTTGAAAACCTCGGGGAGGGTTAGTTATGAAACAGTTCATTTTTCCCAACAGTAGATAGCTAGGGAGCTCTGGTGGCCTAGTAGTAAAGAGTTGTGCTGCCAACCCAAAAGTACATGGTTCTAATCCACCTGCTGCTCTATGAGAGAAAGGTGGGCAATCTGGTCTCTAAAAACTCACTGAAGGGTCAGTTATGAATCGAGTATGACTCAACAGCACATAACAATTAAGAGCTAACTGTAGGCCACCATTTGTGGTGTTTCACATACCTTCAGGGTAGCCCATGGATGACAGGTTTCAGAAGAGCTTCCAGACTAAGGTGGATTAGGAAGCGGGACTGGACACCCACTTCTGAGATGTCCTGGAGGAACAGTGTTGGGTATAGCACCCCTTGGATATAGTTCCACTAATATATCTCTCTATATATCTATCTCTATCTCTATATCTATATCCATTGCTGGGAGATCACTCTCGGGTTGGAATGTAACTGGACGAGAGCTGCCTCCTTAATGTCGAGGGCGGAGGAAGGCTTATACCCATGAGGAGTAACAGCTTACAAACACCCATTAAGAGTTGGACAGATTGTGGGGAGAGTGCAGGAGATGGCAGAGTTCTACGAGTCATTGTTGACAGTATCCAAGAAGAGCGGCCAGCACTCAACACATAATATGCCAATTAATGCTCACATGTGCCCCCTAGAACTCTGTCAATAAGAGGACATCAACAGGCTAGAAGTCAACGTAGAGGGCTCCCACACAGAACTTGGGTTATATTCTAGCCCTTACAAGCTATGTGACCTCAGGTTTTGATCTGACTTTCCTCTTAGTAAGATTGTTGTTGTTGTTATGTGCTGTTGAGTCACTTGTGACTCATAGCGACCCTATGTACAACAGCCCTAAACCCTGCTCTATCCTGTGCCAATGGCACTGCCTCTGACACACCCATCCCGATTCCCCAGTCACTGAATCAATCCACCTCATAGAGGGCCTTCCCGTCCTGCGCTGTCCCTCTACTCTACCCAGCATGATGTCCCTCTCTAA
>NW_006400019.1:2977328-2978629 GCF_000299155.1 Elephantulus edwardii | reverse complement strand
TGGTGCCAAGAGTGTTGACTGTGGAGCCAAGCAAACTAAAGCTGTGAACAATGTCAATCTCTTCACCATCCATCCTGATGCTGCCAATTGGTCCATGGGTGAGAATCTTTGTCTTCTTGACATTGAGCCTCAGTCCATTTTATGTAAAATGCTGGTCTGTCAGATACCTCTCTAAATCTGAACATTCAGATTAAGACAGACTAGGAAGAGGAATTGACCATCCACTTTCGAAATAGCAGGCCTCTGAAAACCCTATGTAACTATGTAACTTAGTAAGATAGAAGGAAGAATATTACCTACTCTCACAAGCTTGCAGATTCACTGAGCTAATATTATGTGCCACATAGTAGGCACTCAATAAAAAGTAGCTTTTAAAAAATTTTTTAACAATTTGATTTTTCTAGGAGGGATCTATAAAAGTCTAATGTTTAGAGTTTTTTGTCTATGTGTGACTTAAGGGATTCAGATGCTACTTAGGCCATTATCTCCACAAAGTTTGAAAAATATCCTCACATTTCCCTCTTGTGTTTATCTCACTATGAAAATAAACTTTAAGGGAGCTCTGGTGGCCTAGTGGCAAGACGCTGCACTGCAATCCCAAAGGTACATGGTTCAAATCCACCAGATGCTCTGATGGAGGAGGGGGCAATCTCCTCCTGTACCAGTCAGATCTGATTTGACAGTACACGTAAAAAAAATAAAACAATTAAAAAAAAAGAAATAAACTTTATAGGTAATATGGGGGAGGGGTGGGCAGGGAGAAAAATACAACAATGAATGAATGGAAATCCAAAATATTTGTAAATGTTCATTAAAATAAATAAATTAAAAAAAATTTTTTTTACTTCATTCATTGTTGCATTTTTCTCCCCTCCCAACCCTCACCCAGTACACTACCCTCTTGGAAAAGTAAAAGAAAAATTCTTTCATGGTTTTACAATCCCTCCCTCCAGGTCCACTCCACTATGCAGCCTTCGCTCTGGACTCCCGTCATAACAAAAATACCTAACCACATATCCCTTTTAAATAGTTTTCTCCCTTATCTGATTCAATGCAGTATACATTATTTAACCCATCTTTCTCAGTCTCCACCCAACCCCGATGTCAGTCTTGTTTTACAACAGTGGCAGCATGCAGTATTTGTCCTTTTGTGACTGAGATACTTCACGCAGCATAATGTCTTCCAGGATCACTCATTTTGAATAGTGTTGCATGAGTTCCTTGTTTTTCAATGCAGCATAGTATTCCATTGTGTGAATATACCACAACTTCTCTATCCATTTGTTTGTTGATGGGCACTT
>NW_006400019.1:2971926-2976549 GCF_000299155.1 Elephantulus edwardii | reverse complement strand
AAAAATCAGTTGACTATAGATAGATGGGCTGATTTCCAGGTTCTCAATTCTATTCCATTGATCTATGTGTCTGTCATTGTACCAGTACCATGCTGTCTTAACCACCATGGCAGTGTAGTAGGATTTGAAATCAGGTAGTGAGATGCCTCCTACCTTTTTTTTTCTCTTTTGAAGGAGTGCTTTGCTTATTCGGGGCTTCTTTCCATTCCAAATGAAACTGGAGATTGCCTTTTCCATTTCTGTGAAGAACAGGATTGGTATTTGTATTAAAATTGCATTAAACATGTAAATTGCCTTTGGTAGTATTGCCATTTTCACAATATTGAGTCTTCCTATCCACGAGTAAGGGATATTCTTTCACTTCTCCAGTTCTCTTTTTGTTTCTTGTAGTAATGTTTTGTCATTTTCTTTGATTAGATCCTTTGTGCTTCTGGTTAGATTTACTCCCAAGTATTTAATCTTGTGATTAGCTGTTGTGAATAGTATTGTTTTTCTTAGCTCCGGGTCTGTATTCTCTTTGTCACTGTAGAGAAATCCAACTGATTTTTGTATGTCAATCTTGTATCCTGCTACTTTGCTGAATTGGTCCACTGTATCATGTTTGGCAGAGTGGGTGGGGGGCGGTGCAGGAGAGGAAGACCTTCGATGAGATGGATCTATTCTGTGACTGGAGTGGTGGGAATGAGTGTGTTTGAGATGGCGAGGTTAGCACAGGATAGAATGGCATTTAGGGCTCTTATACATAGGGTCTCTATGAGTTGCAAGCAACTCAATGGCACATAACAACAAGAAGTATACTATCATATCATCTGCATATAATTTTACCTCCTCTTTGCCAATTTGGATACCTCTTATTTCCTTCTCTTGTCTTATAGCTATCGCTAAGACTTCCAACACAGTATTGAATAAGAGAGGTGATAGTGGGCATCCTTGCCTAGTTCCTGTTCTTAAAGGGAATGCCTTTAACTTCTCTCCATTGAGAACAGTGTTGGCTCTTGGGTTTGCATATATACTTTTTACTATGTTGAAGAAATTCCCCTCTAGTCCTAGTTGTTGAGTGTTTTAATCAGGAAAGGGTGTTGGATTTTGTCAAAGCCCTTTTCTGCATCAATTGATAGGATCATGTGGTTCTTGTTTTTTGCTTTGTTAATGTGATGAATTACATTAATTGTTTTTCTTATGTTGAACCATCCTTACATACCTGTTATGAATCCCACTTGGTCATGGTGAATTATGTCTTTGACGCATCATTGGATTCTATTGACCAGTATTAAAGACACCATTTTAAGTATGTAACTCACTGAGTTTATCGGACAATATCACAAGAAAAATCGTGCTGACAATTATCCAAAAATGACTGGAGCAGTACATTGACAGACAACTACTAGAAACACAAACTGGATTTAGAAGAGGTTGTGGGACTAGAGACATCATCGCCAATGTCAGATGGATCTTGGCAGAGAGCAGAGAGTCCCAAAGGAGTGTCTGTCTCTGTTTCATTGACAATACAAAGGCATTTCACTGTGTGGATCACAACAAATTGTGGCTAACCTTGAAGAGAATGGGAATCCCAGAACAAATGCTGGTGCTTTTGCAAAAGCTATACTTGGACCAGGAAGCAGTTATCAGAATAGAGCAGGGAAACACTGCAAGGTCCAAAATCAGGAAGGGAGTGCATCAGGGATGTGTCCTGTCTCCATTCCTTTTCAATTTATATGCAGAAAAGATCATTCCGGAGCCTGGGCTTTATGAGAAGGAATGTGGCATCAGGACTGGAGGAAGACTCAACAACCTATATTATGCAGATAATACAACCCTGCTTGCTAAAACTGAGGAGGACCTGAAGTGCTTGCTGCAGAAGGTCAAGAACTGTAGTCTTCAATATGGATTGAAACTCCACATCAAGAAGACAAAGATTCTCACTGGGCCGATTCGCAAGAGCATGATAGATGGAGAAGAGATTGAGGTTGTTAACAATTTCAGTTTGCTTGGCTCCACAATCAACACTCTTGGCACCAGAAATGAGGGAATCAAAAGATGAATTGCACTGGGAAAATCTGCTGTCAGGGAACTCTCAGGAGTACAGAGAAGCAATGATGTCAGTCTAGAAGCTAAGGTGCACCCGATCCAGGCCATGGTCTTCACAATTACTTGCTATTCATCAGAGAGCTGGCCAATGACTAAGGATGACAGAAGAATTATTGATGCCTTTTAGCTGTGTCCTGGAGAAGAGTCTTGAACATACCATGAACCATGAAGAAAATAAATAGGTCTGTCTTGGAGAGGTGAAACCAAGTCTCTCATTGGAGGCTAGGATTTTGAAGCTCCATCTCACATACTTTAGGCACATAACCAGGAGTGAACAGTCCTTGGAGAAGGACGCCATACTCAGAAGGGAGGACAGACAGCACAGGAGAGGAAGACTACGAGTCCTTGGAGAAGGACGCCATACTCACAAGGGAGGACAGACAGCACAGGAGAGGAAGACTACGGATGAGATGGATTGATACAGTGACTTGGGCAGTGGGGGTAGATTTGTTGGAGTCAGTGAGACTGGCTCAGGACAGGGCAGGCTTCAGAGCTGTTGTACATAGGGTCTCAATGAGTTGCAGGGACTTGACAACACATAACAACAAAAACCATCAAGATAAAAGACAACTCCCACCCTTTCCCCCTTTGGTTCTTAGACGGTTTTACTAGTTATCCTTCTACTTTTTTAAAATAATGGTTTTATGCAGTATTTGTCCTCAGGAGACTGAGTTATTTCACTCAACATAATGCTCTCCAGTCTCTTCCAAGTTATGTAGTATTTTTCCAAATCATTGCTCCTGAGTGCTGTGTAGTATTCCACTGTGTGAATGTACCACAATTTCTCAATGCATTCAGTTGTAGTTGAACATTTAGGTTGTTTTCATGATCTTGTGATGGTGAATAATGCTGCTAGGAACATTGGTGAGCAAATCTCCATTTGTGTCTCAGATCTATTTTCCTTGGGGTATATTCCTAGGAGTGGAATAACTGGGTCATACAGAGTTTCTATGTTCAACTTTTTGAGGAAACACGAAACTCTCTTTCAGAATGGTTGTACCATTTTACAGTCCTACCAACAGTACAAGTAGGGGCGAAACCACAGTGTTTCACAGTTTGGTGGGTGGAGGGAGGATGGTAGGAAATGGGAAGTATCTGGGTGAAAAAAAAAAAGAGTAATGATGGACAATGTCCAATGGTGATTAATTTTATAAAATATAATGTATGAGAATGATTGAATGAAACACAATATGAATGAAGAACAGTGTGAAACACAGTGTATATGAACTTTGTAAGCAAAACCAATTTAAAAAACAACCCAAAATAAACAAAAGTCTAAAAATTAAAAAAATGATAAGGACAACTTCCCATTACCCCAAACAGTTCCCTCTGTAATTTGCTTTGCATTCAGTGCCCTTTCACTCCTGGCCCTGGAGAGCCACTCATCTGCTAGTTGACATCACAGATTAGTCTAGCTTATTCTTGAGTTTCATATAAATGGAGTAATAGATTTAACACATTGAACACTAATGACTGAAGATGAGTTGTGGGATGACATCAAGGATATCTTACATGAAGAAAGTAAAAGGCCATTACAAAGACAGGGGAGAAAGAAAACAAAACATCCAAATGGATGACAAAAGAAGAATTGATGCCTTTGAGCTGTGGTATTGGAGAAGAGCGATGAACATCCCATGGACAGGAGAACAAATGTATCTTGTAGAGTCTATATTTGGAGTGCTCTTTGGAGGCAAGAATGATGAGGCTTCGCCTCACATACATTGGGAATTTTGCAAGGAGGGGCTATTCCTTGGAGAGGAACATGATGCTTGGAAGGGTGGAGGGTCGGCGAAGGAGGGGAAGACCCTCAACCAGGATGACTGGCACTGTGATTGCTTCAATAGGATCATGTGTGTCAGAAAGTGTGAGGATGGCGCAGGATAGAACAGGGTTCAGATCTGTTGTTTATAGGGTTGCTGAGAAGTCATATTCAACTCAGTGGCACCTAACAACAACAACAACGTCATGCTTGATTTGACAGACCCTAACAACAACAACAACAGCACATCTTCTAATCTACTTCAATCTTTTATCAATCAGTCCACCCACTCATATCTGTCAAAACCTCAACACAACAGGCTGGTAGTGGTAGTCTCACATAAGAGTCAGATGTTAAAAAAAAAAAAGAGTCAGATGTTAAGTTTCAGGAAGTCTGCAAACTGAAAGATGTCAAATTAGTAGCTTGAAATTGGTCAAATGTTGGTACGGACATTGTAACATGGAAATGGGCAAATATAAGGGCCATCTCCCTTCCTAAGACTTAGTTGTTAAATGAATGCCACTAAATATATATCTCAAAACAAGAAAATATCTTTTTGGTATTGTCTGCTTTCACTCAAGAACTATAATGACATCAGCAGTGATATTCCTCATTCCACAGGGTCTTCTTGATTCAGCTTGAATTCTGGCAATTCACAGTTTCAGCTATGTTTGAATAATCTTCAGCAAGATTTTGCATGTCTATAAGAGATCGATATTTGTTCCTATCCCAAAGAAAGGTGAACCAACAGAATGTGGAAACTACAGAACAATCTC
>NW_006400019.1:2968415-2970626 GCF_000299155.1 Elephantulus edwardii | reverse complement strand
AATGTTGTTTAATAATTTTCATAGTCTGCTGGATCACCATATTGGGGGAATGGGAACAAATATGGATCTCTTTCAGTCATGGCTAGGTAAACTGTCTTCTAATATCTTTGCATAGACTAGAGAACATATCCAGGGTTGCATCTGATTGTTGAAGCATGTCAATTGGTATTCCATCAATTAATGGCCCTTTTTTTTTAATCAATTCCTTCAGGGCAGCTGGGACTTTTCATTACCATTGGTTCTTGATCATATGCTATTTCCTGAAATGGTTCCGTGTTCGCCAGTTCTTTTTGGTACAGTGACTCAGTGTACTCCTTCCATGTTCTTTTGATGCTTTCTGGGTTATTCAGGATTTTCCCCATGGCATTCTTTAGTATTACAATTAAAGACTTGAAGTTGTTATTTTAGCTTGAGAAATGCCAAGTGTGTTCTTCCCTTGTTGGTTTTTTAACTCCAGCTCTTTGCACATTTTTTTATAATACTTGGCTTTGTCTTCTCATGCTGCTCTTTGAAATCTGCTGTTCTTCTCCTTTGTTGTTGTTAGGTGCTGCAGAGTCAACTACAACTAATAGTGATCCTATCTAAGAACAATAGATCTGAATCCTATCCTATCCTATCCTATCCTATCCTATCCTATCCTATCCCATGCTCAATATCTCTAACACACTTGAGGCCCATGCTCCCATCACTGTGTTAATACATCTCATTGAGGGTCTTCCCCTCCTTACCTGACCCTCGACCTTTCTAAGCATGCTGCTCCTTTCCAAGGAATAGCTTCTCCTAACAACATGCTCAAAGTAGTATGTGAGACAAAGCTTCACCATCCCTGTAGCCAAGGAACATTTTGGCTGCACTTTCTCCAAGACATACCTGTTTGTTCTTCCCACAGTCCATGAACTATTCAGTACTCTTCTCCATTGTCACAGCTCAAAGGCATCAATTGTTCTTCTGTCATCCTTATTAACTGTACAACTCTCAGGTGCACAGCAGGTGATTGGAAAGACTATGGCTTGAATCGGGCACACTTAAATCTTTAAACAGACATCATTGCTCTTCAGGATTTTGCAGAGGTCCCTGACAACAGACTTTCTGTATGCTAAGAAATTAATGAGACAAGCTGGACTCTTTGAAGACTTTGGTATCAGAACAGAGGAAGACTCATCAACACCTGCATTATGCAGCTAATACAACCTTGCTTGCTGACAACAAAGAGGACGTGAGGCACTTGCTGCAGAAGATCAAGGCCTGCAGCCTTCAATACTGGAGTACATTTCAACATCTGGAGAAAAAAAATGTTCATCACTGGTCCAGCAGGCAACATCATGATAGATGGAGTAAAGATCAGAACTGTGAACAATTTCATCTTGCATGGATCCACAATCAAAACCCTTGTCCCAGCAGTCATAAAATCAGAAGATATATAGCATTGGGAAATGTCAGGAACCTCTCCAAAGTTCTGAAGAGCAATGATATCAGTTTAAAGACTAAAGTGCACCTGATTTAAGCTATAGTTTTTCCAGCCACCTCCTATGCACCTGAGAGTAGGATAGTGAATAAAGATGACAGAAGAATCAATGCCTTTGAGTGGTGGTGTTGGAAATAGTGCTAAGATATCCCAAGGATTGCCAAAAGAACAATCTTTTTTAAAGAAAGTGCAACCAGAGTGCTCCTTAGAGGTAAGCATGGTGAAGTTTTATCTCACATAATTTGGACATGTTGGTAGATGCTATTCCTTGGAAAGGGACATCATGCTCAGAAAAGTGGATGGTCAGTGAATGAAAGGAAGACCCTCAACAAGAAGGACTGACACAGTAACTGTAGCAATAGGATCAAGTATGTTGGTTGAGGATAAGGATAGCATAGGATAGGGTTCAGAGCTGCTGTTTATAGAGTCACTATGAGTCATACTCATATCATCAATGAAGAAAACAAAAGGTCATTACAAAAACAGAGGAGAAAGAAAAAAGAGAAATGGATGTCAGAAGAGACTCTCAAAATCGCACTGGGGCACCAAGAAGCCAAAAGGAAAACATGCTGAAGTAAAAGAGCTCAACAGAAGAGTTCAAAGGGCAGCTCGGGAGGATAAAGCAAAGTATTATAATGGAATGTGCGGAGAGCTGGAATTGGAGAATAAGAAGGGAAGAACTCGCTCTGCATGTCTCAAGCAGAAAAAACTGAAAAACAAATTTAAACCTCGAGTCGCAATATTGA
>NW_006400019.1:2963609-2967960 GCF_000299155.1 Elephantulus edwardii | reverse complement strand
GCATGTGTACCGTCAAATCAGATCTGACTGGCACAGGAGGAGATTTGTCCCTCCTTCTCCAGAAGAGCATCTGGTGGATTCGAACTGTGCACCTCTGGGATTGCAGTGCAGTTTCTTGCCACTAGTCCACCAGAGGTCACCTCCATTTGTTTTTTCCTGCCCCTTCCCAGCACCTGAGCTTTGCTTTGGGGCCAATGCTGCCTTCTTGGTTTAGTGTGGTTGGTTGTAGTGAGGAACATAGTCCTTCGTGATGTTAATGTTCACTTTACAGGCATGTTTATTGTTTGCTGAAAGGTGATTCCCAGGGGTAAGTTCAGTACCAATCTATGCCAAGAATCTTGGAGGACAGCTGTCTCGCCAATGGGGTAGAAGAGGTCCATATTTGTTCTCATTCCCAAGAAAGGTGATCCAACTGAATGTGAAAACTTTTGAAGAATATCATTAATATCACATGCAAGCAAAATTCTACTGAGGATCATTCAAAAAAGGCTAGAGCAGTACATAAATGGGGAACTTTTAGCAGTTCAAATAGGATTTAGAAGAAGCTGTGGCACCAGGGAGGGAGATCATTGCTGATGTCAGATGGATCCTGGCTGAAAGCAGAGAATAGTAGAAGAAGGTCTATTTTTGCCTTACTGACTATTCAGAGGCATTTGATTATGTAGATGATAACAAGCTGTGTCTGACATTGAGAAGAATGGGAATCCCAGAGCTCTTAATTGTGCTCATGCACAGCCTATATCTGGAGCAGGAGGCTGTTGTGCAACAGAGCAGGGGAACACTGCATGGTCTATAATTGAGAATGGAGTGCATCAAGGTTGTATTCTCTCTCCATAGCTATTCAATCTGTATGGTGAACAAACTGTTCGAGAAGCTGGACTCTGTGAAGGAGAATGTGGCATCAGGACTGGAGGGAGACTCAGCAGAGTGCTTACATTATGCAGATGGCATAACCTTGCTTGCTGAAAGTGAGGAGGACTTGAAACACTTGTTGCAGATGATAAAAGAATGTAGCCTTCGGTATGGATTGTATCTCAATATCAAGAAAACAAAGATTTTTACCACTGAACTGATAGGCAACATCATAATGGATGTGAAGAGATTAGAATTGTGAACAACTTCATTTTGCTTGGATCCACAATTAACACCCTTAGTACTAGCAGTCAGGAAATAAGGAGATGCACTGCACTGGGAAAATCTGCAATTGTCATTGCTGCTGTTAAGTGCTGTCAAGTCGAGTACAACTCATAGTGACCCTATGAAAAAAAAGACCTGAAACCTGTTCTATGACTATCGTCGTTTCTCTAAGTTCATAGTTTCCAGAAGCATGCTGTTTAGGAAGTGGATTCTACTCCTTCCTTCGAAGCCTGTCTTAATTTGGGAGCTCCACCAAATACCACTTTATACCATGCGTAACCATTATGGAATCTGACACACCAGTGTCACAGTGTTCAGTATCACAGCAACCCTAAGTAGTTAGTAGTTATCTCAGTACAACAAATTGACAGAACAGTGCTGTACTAAGGAGAATGTTCTTCCCAAACACAATTAAAACCAGGCTCAAATGACTGAAGAGTAATGATGTAGTTTGAGGACAATGGTGCATCTGGTTCAGGCCAGTCTTTCCGAGTACTAGCTATGCATCTGAGAGCTGGACAATGAATAAGGATAACAAAAGAAGAAATGACACTTTTGAGCTGTGTTGCTGGAGAAGAGCATTGAACATCCCATGGACAGACAAAAGAATAAAAAAATGTGTAGCCAGAGTGCTTTTTGGAGGCAAGGATGATAAAGCTCTGCCTTGTATACTTTGAGCATGTTGCTAGGAAGGGCTATTCCTTGGAGAGGGATGTGATGCTGGGAAGGGTAGAGGGTCGGTGAAGGAGATAGACCCTGAACCAGGTGGACTGCCATGGTGACTGCTGCAATGGGCTCTAGTTTGTCAAGTGTGAGGATGGCACAGGATAGAACAGGGTTCAGATTTTTTGTTCATAAGGTCGCTATGAGTCATACTCAATAGCACCTAACAACAATGAGTCACACTTGACTTAACAGACCCTAACAGCAACAACAATACATCTTCTAATCTACTTCAATCTTTCCTCCATCTATCATAATGTTGTCTATTGGTCCAGTGGTGAGAATTTTTGTTTTCTTGACATTGAGATGCAATCCATACTGAAGGCTGTAATCTTTGACCTTCTGTAGCAAGCATTTCAAGTCCTTCCTCCTCAGTTTCAGCAAGCATAACATAGGCTGCTAATGAGTCTTCCTCTGATCCTGATGCCAGATTCTTCTTCATAGAGTCCAGCTTCTCAAATTATTTGTTCAGCATACAGAATGAATAGGTAAGGAGAATGGATATAGCACTGATACACAGCTTTCCTGAATTTAAACCATGCCATGTTCCCTTGCTCCGTTTGGACAACAGCTTCTTGGTATAGGTACAGATTTTATAGAAGCATAATTAAATATTCTAGAACTCCCATTCCTCTCAATGTTAGTCATGGTTTGTTAGGATCCACACAGTCAAATGCCTTTGAATAGTCAACAAAACACAGATAGACATTTTTCTGATATTCTTTGCTTTCAGCTGGGATCCATCTGACAACAGCAATGTTTTCCCTGGTGCCATAGCCTCTTCTAAATCAAGATTGAACTTCTGGCAGTTCTCTCTCAATGATAACTGACATCTTTTAACTAACAGATGTAGCCTTGAATATGCTCACCAGTCTGTGCCAGGAAATTTAGAAGACAGCTAACTGGCCAACTGACTAGAAGAGTTCCATATTTGTTCCTAGTCTTAAGAAAGGTGATCCAGCAGAATATGGAAACTATTGAACAGTATCATTAATATCATATGCAAGCCCAATATTCCTGAAGATAGTCTTCTTTACTTCAGCATTTATTTCCTTTGTTTTGGTCTATGTTCCAGTGCCTCAAACCTTGAGATGGTTTTTAAATTCAGATGGGTTAGACTCAAAAAAAAAAAAGAAGACAAAAGAAAAGAAAAAAAAAAGATGGGATAGACTCAAGGTCAAATGTTGGTTCCTGTGGGTTTGATTAAACCTTCTTTAGCTTTAGTTTGAATTTGCATACGAGTAGTTGGTGGTCAGTTCCACAATCAGCACCTGGCCTAGTTATCACAGCTGATATTATATCACAGCTGATATTGAGCTTCTCCAGTGATTCTTTCCACAGATGTAATTGATCTGATTCTTTTGCATACCATCAAGTGAAATCCATTTGCATAGTCTGCATTTATGATTCTTATATAAAGTGTTTGCAATGGATAAATCGCTGATTGTACAAATTCTATCTCCAGTCTTATCTCTGCCATCAAGTCCATGTGTTCTGATTCCTGATCCTCTTTCTTGTTCCCAACTTTAACATTCCAGTCACTCATTATTACTAATGACTCTTGGTTGCATGTTTGATCAATCTCTTGACTGCAAAAGTTGGTAGAAGTCATCTATTTCCTCCTCTTTGGCCCTGATTGTTGGTGCATATATTTAAATGATAGTGGTACTCACTGGACTTCCTTGTATGAGTATGGATATTAGGCCTTGAAAACTAATGAGCGAAGACCAGATGAGCTGTGGGAGGATATCAAGAATATCATCCATGAAGAATGCAAAAAGGGCATTACAAAGACAGAAAAGGAAGAAAAGACTGAGAAGGATGTCAGAAGAGACTCTGAATATTGCACTAGAGCACCAAGAAGCCAAAGTAAAGGGAAGAAATCAAGAAATTAAGGAACTGAATTGACTATTTCAAAGGGCAGCTTGGTAAGACAAAGTATTAGAAAGAAGTGTGAAAAGAGCTGGAGTCAGAAAACCAAAATGGATGAACTCGCTCAACATTTCTTAAGCTGAAGGAATTAAAGAGCAAACTCAGTTCTTGAGTTGCAATACTTAAGGATGCTTTGGGCAGAATATTGAATGATCCAGGAAGCATTAAAAGATGGAAGGCATATATAGAGTCATTGTATCACAAAGAATTGGCTGACTCAGAAGAATTTCAGGAAACAATATATGATCAACAGGCAATGGTGATGAAAGAGGAAGTGCAGGCTGCTCTGAAGGACTTGGCAAAAAACAAGGCCCCAACAATACTAATTGACATATTTCAACAAACAGATGCTGCGCTGGATGTACTCATCAGGTTGTGCCATAAAATCTGGAAGACAACTATCTGGCCAATTGACTGGAAGAGATCCATATTTATTCCCATTCCGAATAAAGGTGAATTGACAGGGTGTGGAAATTATTGAACAACAACTTTTACAATCGGAGATTGATCGAACATGCAACCAAGATGCATTGTTAATAATGGGTGACTGGAATGCAAA
>NW_006400019.1:2946655-2961389 GCF_000299155.1 Elephantulus edwardii | reverse complement strand
GTGCAATTGGCACAGGACAGAGCGGAGTTTAGGGCTGTTGTACATAGGGTCGCTATGAGTCGCAGGCGACTCGACGGCACATAACAACAACAACAACATCACTAATATCACATGCAAGCAAAATCCTGCTAACGATTATTTAAGAATGACATAATTTGACAATAAACTGACAATAAATTGACAGAGGAGTATCAGAAATACAAGCTGGATTTAGAAGAGGTTGTGGCAGGGTTGTCCCCAATGTCAGATGGATCTTGGCAGAAAGCAGAGAGTACCAGAGGAATGTCTATAGGTGTTTCATTGACTGTGCATTTCACTGTGTTGATCACAACAAATTGTGGCTAACCTTTAGGAAAATCCCAGAACACTTGACTGTGCTCGTGTGAAACCTATAGTTGGACCAGAAATCAGTCATTGGAACAGAGCAAGGAAACACTGCATGGTTCAAAATCAGGAAAGGAGTTTGTTAGGGATGCATCCTGTCTCCATACCTTTTCAACAAGTATGCAAAACAGATCATTTGGGAGGTTGGACTTTATGAGGAGGAGTGTGGCATCAGGATTGGAGGAAGACTCAACCCGCATTATGCAGATGACACAATCTTGCTTGCTGAAACTAAGGAGGACCTGAAGTATTTGCTGCAGGTACAGGACTGCAATATGAAGTGAAGCTCAACATTAAAAAAAAAAAATATAAAGATTCCTGGGAGAAAGGTTTCTTCCTTTCCGTCTGGCAGTAGCCATCAAGGTGAGCCAAGATGGGCGTGTACAAGTACATCCAGGAGCTGTGGCAGAAGAAGCAGTCGGACGTGATACGCTTCCTCCTGTGGATGCGCTGCTGGCAGTATTGACAGCTCTCGGCGCTGCACCGGGTCCCACACCCCACGCCACTGGGCAGGGCGTAGGGTGGACTACAAGGCCAAACAAGGTTACGTCATCTACTGGATTTGAGTTTGCCGGGGTGGCCACAAATGTCCGGTCCCTAAGGGAGCCACCTATGACAAGCCTGTCCACCACGGCATGAACCAGCTCAAGTTCGCGTGGAGCCTCCAGTCCATCACTGAGGAGAGAGCTCGTCACCACTGCGGGGCCCTGAATTCTTACTAGGTAGGTGAAAATTCTATGTACAAGTTCTTTGAGGTTATCCTCATTGATCCATCCCATAAAGAGATCAGAAGAAATCCCTACACCCAGTGGATCACAAAGCCTGTCCACAAACACCGGGAGATGCACGGGCTGACATGGGCCAGATGCAAGAGCTGTGGCCCGGGCAAAGGCCACAAGTTCCACCACACCACACACACACGCTGCACCCTGCAGCTGCACCGCTACGGCTGAGCGCGCGGGGCTTGTAAAGTGTGTCCCTAATAAACCATTGAAGACAGCCCAGCATCTACTCTAGTGGTTTTTTGTCCAACAGTAGTTGTCTGCAGATTGTTTGAAGAATGCATTGTCAAACCATAACATTAAACGTGCAATAATGTTTGAAGGAGAAAAAAAAAAGATTCTCACTACTGGGCCAGTTGGCAGCTCCATGATAGATCGAAGAGACTGAGGTTGTTAACAACTACAGCTTGCTCGGCTCCACAAGCAACACTCTCAACACCAGCAATCATGAAATCAAAGATTAATTTCATTGGGTATGTCTGCTATCAGAGAACTCTCCACAGTGCTAAAGAGCAATGATGTCAGTCTGAGACTATGGTGCACCTGATCCAAGCCATGGTCTTCACAATTACTTGGTGTTGATCAAAGAGCTGGGCAATGACTAGGGAAGTAGAAGAAAAATTGATGCCTTTGAGTTGTGTTGCTGGAGAAGAGTCTTGAACATACCATGGACTGCCAAGAAAACAAACAGGTCTGTCTTGGAGAGGGTGAAACCAATCTTCTCCTTGGAGACTAGGGCTTTGAAGTTCCGTCTCACATACTTTAGGCACGTGGCCAGCAAGAACTGATCCTTGGAGCAGGACATTATGCTCAAAAAGGTGGACGAACAGCGCAGGAGAGGAAGACCCCGGATGAGATGGATTGATACAGTGACTGGGACAATGGGGGTAGGTGTGTTAGAGTCAGTGAGACTGCCTCAGGACAGAGCAGGCTTCAGAGCTGCTGTTCATAGGGTTATTACAAGTCACAGGCAACTAAAATGCACATAACAACATTGTCTAGTGTACTTTTCAGAGTTTCTTCAACACCCACACAGTCAAGAAAGCAAAAGACATCTTGCAGGGGAGCTCTGGTGGCCTAGTGGCAAGGAGCTGCAACTACAATCCCAGAGGCGAACGGTTCGAATCCACCAGATGCTCTGCCGGGGAAGGAGGGACAATCTCCTCCTGTACCAGTCAGATCTGATTTGACGGTACGCGCGCGCGCGCACACACACACACACACAAAGACATCTTGCACTGGGGAAATCTGCTTTCAAGGACCTCTTTAAAGTCCTAGAGAGCCAGGATGTCATTTAAACAACTAAAGTGTACCTGATCCATGACATAGTATATTAAATCCATTTCTATAAATCTGAATGTTTGATAGTGAATAAGAATGACTGAAAAATTTGTCTTTCAGTTGTGGTATTGGAGAGGAGTGCTGTATATCCCATAGATTGCCAAAAGAACAAAAAACTCTGCCTTGAAGGAAGTGCAACCAGAATACTCCTTTGAGGCAAAGCTGGAGAAACTCACATACTTTGGGCATATTCTCAGAAGGAGCCAATCCTTGGACAGAGGCATCATGCTGGGAAAGGTGGAGGGGAGAGAAAGAGCAGACAACTCTCAATAAGATCTCTTGACACAGAGACTGTTGAAGTTGGCTCGAGCATGTTAGACACTGTGAGGGCAGGATACAGCAAGGTTGAGGTCTCTTATTCAGGGTGACTACGAGTCATAGTTGATGGCACCTAACAAGAAATAAGTGTCAAAGCTCATTTGCTTTTGATTTTACTCTAGGTAGTACTCTGAGTGGTAAAAAGACTACAAAAGTTGAGCGTAGAGTTGATGATAAAACTTTTGGGAATAGAGATTTGAAAATAACTTTTACTCATTACTAATTTTACTTCTGTCAGCTGAATATTTCAGGAATCACTGAAAAGGAAAACCTTACCTGAACCATTATGGATTTTGGTTACCGAGTCCAGATGTGTAAGGCTAAAGAGATAAAATACTTTAGGTTAGTGGCAAGCAGTACCAGAGGAAAAACAAAACAGTCATGCACTATAACAAAAATGATAAATTGCACCAAAACATTACCAAATGAATTAGATGAATATGTGTGAGTTAAATCCTCCTATTGTTAATTTTTTGGAGATGTGATCTTACATAATAAACATTCAAGGAACATATGGTAATTTTGAAATGATTGGCTGACTTGAAGCTTTCACACAATACACATTTATTGGTATCTGGTAATGTGTATTGGCTGACTTGAAGCTTTCACACAATACACATTTATTGGTATCTGGTAATGTGTAAGACCTATTTTAAACACCAAAAAAAAGTCTTTGCCCTTGCAAGATCCACAATGTAACCACAGAGAAACAAATGTAGAGATTATCATCACACAGCCTAAGAAACAGTATGATCAGAAACTATTATAAAGCTTTCTCACTAGAAGGTAAAAGAGCTAGGGGTATAGCAGTTAAGCTATTTAAGATAATAAGCAAAAAAAGACTAGAGATTAGTGGGGAAGAGGAGAGAAGGGGAGGGGAGGAGGGGAGAAGAGAAGAAAAAAGAGAGGAAAAGAGAAGAGGGGAGAGGAGAGGAGAGGAGAGAGAAGAAAGGAGGAGAGAGGAGAGGTCATCTACCTGTGGATCCTCCTGTATGCATCCTGCTCTTCCTGGCACAGGATCTTAGGCAGTTCTACTGCTGATTCAAGGCACACTTTCCCAATGGTGACATGAGGTACAATATGGATTGGAATTTCAATTCTTTCATACCTGAAAAGCAATCAGCTCAGGTCAGTTTTCCATCCTGACATCATAATCAGAAATTCTCCTAAGTTTTAATGGAAGCTCTGGAGAAGAGTTTTCTTAAAATATTAAATAACCCTATAATTTACTTTTTTTAAATATAGAATTTATTTTTGTGGCTCAACTATAAAGTAAACAGAGTTCACACTGAATTTTATTTGGGGCTAACTAGAAGCCCAGTTGCAGAACCAATATTCTCTGGTCCCATAAATAATTTGAGGCCATGTCTATAAATTTAATGGCAGCCTTGAGAACTAGAGGTCTTTATACCTGTTCTCCAGAGAAGAGAAATAGCAAATTAATACTGTTTTCAGCCAGGATGTGATCAGTGAAGTTGAACACATTAGTCACAATGCCTAGGGAAGAGGAACAGCAGACTCTTCAACAACTCCATCAGATTTATTATGTAGGTAGGATTACTCACATAATTGTTCACTTGTTCTAACTCAGAGTTCACCAGCAGCCCTCACTTTCCATTTTCTCCCCTGAGGGACAAATAGGTAAGAAATTCACAAATACTTGTATTTTCATGCTAGAGTAGGAGAAACAGATATAATTGTTACTGAGGCCAACCAGTCAGCCACTAACCATTTCTCAACTCAAATACCTAGATTCTAACAGTGGGTTCAGCAAATGGACCCAAAGACACAGGCTGGTAAAGTACCAGAAAGTCTAGCTCAGCACTCTCTTCTCCAACAAGGAGGATTGTTGGTTCCCATATTACCAATATGACTGGTTGTGACACAGACGCAACACAAATGATGGGAATTACCAGCATTTTCTTTCTTGCTCCCAACTATACACAACCAAGTTCCCAAAGATGAATTAATGAGAGAATATGCCCTAGATGACCCATTGGGTTTCTAAGGTTGTAAACAGACTGTCAGATTTGTTTTCCCTATGGAAGGGCTGGTGGGTTTGAACCACTGACGTTATGGCTGGGAGCGAAGTACACCACCAAGATTCCTTTTATAAGACTCCTCAAATTCATTGCCTTTAAGTCAGACTGACCCTTAGCTGACCCTCCAGAGGATTTTCAGATGCTAAAAATTGCGCAGGAGGAGACGGCCTGTATTTCTTCTGCAGAGCAGCTGTGGATTTAAACAATTCCATATCTATTGGGCCGTCAGAGCCCCCTTTTACAGGACTAGGATGATAAAACTTTTAGCTCATAGCTTGTCAAGGTAGGAAAAACTCTTTCCAGGTTCTCAGTTGTGAGTTCAATAGCATGTGCAATACACCAAGGATAAAAACTTTTCAGCCCTTACTTGAATGCCCAAATAGAAGTCATTTCAGTTTCTAAATGTATTAAAATTATCTGTGGAGGGTCTACAAATGCTATCACTTCCACATAACAACAAAAGAACTCAAATAGATAAAATATAGATTTTTTTTTAACAAAGATGTTGGAACCTGTGGAAGTAAAAACAAGTCTAAATGAAGTATATTTCAGTTGAGTGAATGGAAAGGCAATAGAAAATAAGGGCTGATTAGACATTGTAATTAATATTATGAGTAGTTGATGAGTAATTTACTCATATGCAAGTTCAAATAGAGGCCAAAGAGAATAAAATAAGTCCACAGGAACCAAGATATGATCTTGAATCAATTCGATCTGAATTTCAGGATCATCTTAGGAATAAGTTTGAGATTGAACACCAGTGATCGAAGACCAGAAAAGTTGTGGGATGATATTAGGGATATCATCGATGAAGAAAACAAAAGTTTATTACAAAAACAGAGGAGAAAGACAAAAGAGAAATGGATGTCAGAAGAGACTCTCAAAATCGCACTGGAGCACCAAGAAGCCAAAAGGAAAACATGCTGAAGTAAAAGAGCTCAACAGAAGAGTTCAAAGGGCAGCTCGGGAGGATAAAGCAAAGTATTATAATGGAATGTGTGGAGAGCTGGAATTGGAGAATAAGAAGGGAAGAACTCGCTCTGCATGTCTCAAGCAGAAAAAACTGAAAAACAAATTTAAACCTCGAGTCGCAATATTGAAAGATGCTATGGGCAATATATTGAATGACCCAGAAAGCATCAAAAGAAGATGGAGGGAATACACTGAATCACTGTATCAGAAAGAACTAATTAACACTGAAAAACTTCATGAAGTACCGTATGAAAAGGAGCTAATAGAAATGTAGGAGGAAGTAGAAGCTGCATTGAAAGCGTTGGCAAAAAATAAGGACGCAGGAATCAGTGGGATGCCAAATGACTTGTTTCAAATAACAGATGCAGCCCTGGATGTGCTCACCAGTCTATACCAGGAAATTTGGAAGGCAGCTGTCTGGCCAACAGATTGGAAGAGGACCATATTTGTTCCCACTCCCAAGCAAGGTGATCCAGCTGTGTGTGGAAACTAGTGAACAATGTCACTGAAATCACTTGCAGTCACAATCCTGCACTCTTTCCCCTTCTCCCTAAGTTCCCGGTTTCCATTTGTCTTTTTTAAAAAAATTTTTATTCTTTTTTTGCATGTGTACCGTCAAATCAGATCTGACTGGCACAGGAGGAGATTTGTCCCTCCTTCTCCAGAAGAGCATCTGGTGGATTCGAACTGTGCACCTCTGGGATTGCAGTGCAGTTTCTTGCCACTAGTCCACCAGAGGTCATCTCCATTTGTTTTTTCCTGCCCCTTCCCAGCACCTGAGCTTTGCTTTGGGGCCAATGCTGCCTTCTTGGTTTAGTGTGGTTGGTAGTAGTGAGGAACATAGTCCTTCGTGATGTTAATGCTCACTTTACAGGCATGTTTATTGTTTGCTGAAAGGTGATTCCCAGGCTTGAAAGGTGTCTATGAGCCAGTCTCAGGGTTCCAGTACTCTCTATCAGAACATTAAGCCTTGTCTTTTTTACAAATTTGGATTTTGTTCTGCATTTTTCTTCTTCTCCTCAATGCAGGATTTTGTATTGTGTTCTTGATTTGAGCAATCAATAGTCATGCTGGGCACCATCTAGTTCTTCTCATCTACAGGCTGTGCTTCTCCTGGTCCATTAGACCTGTGGGCTAGTTATTGCCCCGTTATTGGTTTTCTTCCTCTTCTTTGCTCCAGATGAGGAGAGGCCAATAATTACCTCTTAAACATTCACACATAAGCTTTTATGACCTTTCCCACCTCACTAAAGTAGGAGTCTGAACATTGTCTTTGTGAAGTATATTATGTCAGCTGACCTAGTTGCCACCAAAAATGTGGCCATAAGTCCTCAAGCCCAGCAACTCATTTGCTCAAGGTATTGGGTATGGCTAAGAAGTTTTCAGAATGTTGCCTCCTTCTATGTTCTACAATAGTTTGAGTATACTTACAGTACACATAAATGCTTATTTAGAAATATTCTCTCAGGCCTATATATACCATGGGTATACTCCAACTGACCATCCCACATCTGTTCAGCTTGCATGTCGACCTATGATCTGTTGTTGTTATGTGCCATCGAGTTGCCTGTGACTCGTAGCGACCCTGTCCTAAACCCTACTCTATCCTGTGCCAATCTGTCTCTGACACACCCAGCCTGATTACCCTAGTCACTGAATCAATTCATCTCATCGAGGGTCTTCCTCTCCTGCACTGTCCCTCCACCCTCCCAAGCATGACGTCCCTCTCCAAGGACTGGTCCCTCCTTGCAACATGTCCAGAGTACGTCAGATGAAGCTCCAGAATCCTTACCTCCAAGGATCAGCCTGGTTTCACCCTCTCCAGGACAAACCTGTTCATTTTCTTAGCAGTCAATGGTATAGTCAATACCCTTCTCCAGCACCACAGCTCAAAGGCATCAATTATCCTTTTATCTTCCCTAGTCATTGTCCAGCTCTCTGATGCATAGCAAGTGACTGCAAAGACCATGACCAAAAATTAGGTGCTTCTAATCTATCAACTGCTCCATGGTAGAAAGATGAGCAGTCTCCTCTTGTCAAGATTTACAGCCTCAAAACCCAATCAATGGAGAGTCACTATGAGTAGGAATCAATAGGAATCAACTGAAGGGCCGGAGGTTGGGTTGGGTTTGGCAATGTCTAAGGGGTCTGGTGGCTGAGTGGCAAGAAGGTGCACTATAATCCCAAAGGTGTGTGGTTTAAGGCCACCAGCTGCTCCAGAAGAGTATAGGCAGTCTCCTACACCTGGTACAACAAAGATCATGAACCTTTTCTTCACATATATATTGGATTCCTACTTGTCTTTTTTGGTGACATATCAGCTCATGTTGAGATATTCACGTTTTCTAGAAATTTTAGAGATTAATTCCTTATCAGATATACTACTAAAAAAGTACACCTTGCCAAATCTGTACATTCTCTTTGTAAAAAGTCTACTGACTTGTATGCTTAATTTTCAGGAGGTCCTGTTGTTATGTGCCATCGAGTCACTTGTGAGTCATAGCTACCCTATGTTCAAGAGCCCTAAACGCAGCTCTATCCTGTGCCAACCTCGCCGTCTCCGACACATTCATTCCCACCACCACAATCACAGAATCAAGCCATCTCATGGAGGGTCTTCCTCTTCTGCACCATTCCTCCACTCTCCCAAACATGATGTCCCTCTCCAAGGACCAATCCCTCCTTGCAAGATGCCCAAAGTATGTCAGATGAACCTTCAGAATCCTTGACTCCAGGGAATATTCTGGCTTCACCCTCTCCAGGACAAACCCGTTTGTTCTCCTAGCAGTCCATGGTATATCAACACTCTTCTCCAGCACCACAGCTCAAAGGCATCAATTCGCTATCATCCCTAGTCACTGTCCAACTCTCTGATGTATAGCACGTAATTGCGAAGACTATATCCTGGATTAGGTGCACCTTAGTCTCCAGCCTGACATCATTGCTCTTCAGTACTCTTTTTTTTTCCCCTTCAGCACTCTAGAGGTCCCTCTGATTGTGTGTTTTCAGTTATGTTTGCTAGACTATGCTATAAATAGAGCATCTTTGTCCCAGTTTTATTCTTTCATTTTTACAGTTTCTTGCACAATGTCCAAAGTATGTCAGATGAAGCTTCAGAATCCTTGCCTCCAAGGAGCAAGTGATTGAAAACGCCATGACTTGTATCAGGTAGACTTTAATCTCCAGACTGACTTCATTGCTCTTCAGTACTTTAGAGAGGTCCCTAACAGCAGACTTTGCCATCACAATACATCTTTTACTTTCCTAGCTGCTGGTGCCAACAGTGTTGAATGTGGAGCCAAGCAAACTAAAGCTGTGAACAATCTCAATCTCTTCACCATCTATCATGATGATGCCAATTGGCCCAGTAGTGAGAATCTTTGTTTTCTTGATGTTGAGCTTCAATCCATATTGAAGGCTGCAGTCCTTGGCCTTCTGCAGCAAGCGCTTCAGGTCCTCCTCATTTCAGCAAGCAGGGTTGTGTCATCTGCAAAACGCAGATTGTTGATGAGTCTTCCTCCAATCCTGATGCCACATTTCTCCCCATAGAGCCCAGTCTCCCAGATAATCAGTTCTGCATACAGATTGAAAAGATACGGAGATAGGACACATCCCTGGCATACACCCTTCCCAATTTTTTACTGTGCAGTGTTTCCTTGCTCTGTTCTGATGACTGCCTCTTGGTCCAAGTATAGGTTTTGCATTAGCACAATCAAGTAATCTGGGATTCCCATTCTTCTAAGAGTCAGCCACAGTTTGTTATGATCCACACAGTCAAACACCTTTGCACGGTCAATGAAACACAGATAGACATTTCTGTGGTACTCCCTGCTTTCAGCCAACATCCATCTAACATTAGCTACAATATCCCTGGTACCATGACCCCTTCTAATCCCAGCCCGCACTTATGGCATTTCTCTGTTGATGCTCCAGTCGTTTTTGGATAATCTTCAGCTGAATCTTGCTTCCATGTTATATTAATGATATTGTCTATTAATTTCCACACTCTGTGAGATCACCTTTCTTTCTAGTCAGTTGGCCAAATGGTTGTCCTCCAAATTTCTTGGCACAACTTTGTGCGCACATCTACGGCAGCATCTGTTAGTTGAACTATGTCAATTAGTATGATTTTATCTTTACAATGTACCATTCATCAATTTTATCCTCTTCAAATTGTGCATTTCTGGCTGTATTTGGCAAGCTCTTAATTCTATAGACTAGGCCTTCTAAGCTTGATGTTAGTTTGTCTCTTAATGAACTTTATCATTTTGGGCTTTACTCTCTGGTCTCTGATCGACCTTGAGTTGATTTTTGTGTATGGTGTGAGATGTGCATCCTGTTTCAGCTTTCTGCAGGTAGCAGTCCAGTTTTTCCAGCACCATTTGTTGAAAAAGTTGTTCATTGGAATGTATCTCAAAAAAAGACACGAGACAATCACAGAGAAGTTGCATAACTGTCGTAGCTGATTTTGAGAGTTGTTTTGGAAAGGAATGAGACTAGAGAGCATAAGGTTGAGTGGAGAAAGAGTGGACCCACTGATATTCACACTTCACAAACTTCTCATTTAATAGGTCCTTTAAGGATGAAAAAAAATAGTCTAATAAGGAAGACTTATCTTCTTTAAAAACACACACAATAGGAATATCCCCAAACATTTAGAAGTTAAATAATACTAAATAGCCTGTGGATCAATGAGGAAATAGCGACCCTATGTACAACAGCCCTAAACTCTGCTCTGTCCTGTGCCAACCGCACTGCCTCTGACACACCCATCCCGATTATCCCAGTCACTGAATCAATCCACCTCCTAGAGGGTCTTCCCCTTCTGCGCCGCCCCCCCCCCAAGCATGATGTCCCTCTCCAAGGACCTCTCCCTCCTTACAACATGTCCAAAGTATGTCAGACGAAGCCCCAGAATCCTTGACTCCTAGGAACAGCCTGTTTTCACCCTCTCCAGGATGGATGTGTTTGTTTTCTTGGCAGTCCATGGTACATTCAATACTCTTCTCCAGCACCACAGCTCAAAGGCATCAATTCTCCTTCTATCCTCCTTAGTCACTGTCCAACTCTCTGATGCATAACAAGTGATTGCAAAGACCACAGCCTGTATCAGAAGCACCTTAGTCTCCAGAGTGACACCATTGCTCTTCAGTACTTTGGAGAGGTCCCTAACAGCAGACTTTTCCATCGCAATATGTTTTTTTATTTCCTCGCTACTGGTGCCAAGAGTGTTGACTGTGGAGCCAAGCCGACTAAAGTTGTTAACAATCTCAATCTCTTCACCTTCCATTCTGATGCTGCTAATTGGTCCAGTGGTGAGAATCTTTGTCTTCTTGACATTGAGCCTCAATCCATACTGAAGGCTGCAGTCCTTGACCCTCTGCAGCAAGCATTTCAGGTCCTCCTAAGTTTCAGTAAGCAGGGTTGTGTCATCTACATAACGAAGATTGTTAATAGATCCTCCACCAATCCTGACGCCACACTGTGTGGATCATAACAAACTGTGGCTGACTCTGAGAAGAATGGGATTTTGATCGTTCATACTAGTAGGCAAACAAAAAAAAACGAAGAAAGAAGCAAAATTAATGGTCTAACTCAACACCTCCATCAGACAAAAGAAGAACAACAATTTAACCCCTCAGCTTCTGGAAGAAAGGAAATGATATGGACAAGAACTGAAATCAATGAGACAGATAACAGAAAAGAAATGATGCCACTTTGAGCTGGTTCTTTGAAAGCGTTAATAAAATTGACAAATCATTGGCAAACTTAAAAAAGATACAAATAACTCTAATAAGAAATGATAGAGGTGACATCATAACAACTAAACAAACTGATAGTATGAAATTCACACCCTACCAAGATTGACACAGAGATAGAACACTTGAATAGACTCAGCACAGAAGAAGAAATTGAGCAGGTCATAAAAAGACTCACCTACCAAAAAAGTCCTGGACCAGATGGCTTCACAGCTGAAATCTACCAAACATTCAGAGAAGATCTATCATCAGTTATACTTAAATTATTTGAAAATATAGAAAGAGAAGGAACACCCTTGGAATCAGTCTACGAAGCAACATAACCCTAATACCAAAACCAGGCAAAGATATTACCAAGAAAGACAAGTACAGACCAGTATTTCTCATGAATATAGATGCAAAAATCCTTCACAAAATCCTAGTCAATAGAATACAAAAGCACAAGAAAAAAGAATTCATTATGACCAAGTGGGATTCATAAAAGGTATGCAAGGATGGTTCAATATAAGAAAAACAACATAATTGACCACATTAACAAAGCAAAAAACAAGAACTACATGATCCTATCAACTGATGCAGAAAAGGCCTTCGACAAAATCCAACACCCCTTTCTAATTAAAATACTCAGCAAAATAAGAATAGAAAGGAATTTCCTCAATATAATGAAAAGTATTTGTGCAAAATCAACAGCTAACATTATTCTCAATGGAGAAAGAATAAAGGCATTCTCCTTGTGAACATGGACCAGGCAAGGAAGTCTACTTCAATACTGTATTGGAAATACTTGCTAGGGCAGTATGAAGGAAATAAGAGGCATCCAAATTGGCAGAGAAGTGGTAAAACAGTCCCTATATGCAGACGATATGATAGTGTAAACAGAAAACCCCAAGGACTCAACAATAAAACTCATAGACCCAGTAGACCAATTTAGTAGAGCAGTAGGATATAAGATCAATATAAAAAAATCAGTGGTATTCCTCTCCAGTAACAAAGGTGACACAGAGAAGGAAACTAAGACAGCAATACCATTTACAGTACCCAACCACAAATTGAAATACATGGGAGTGAACCTAACTAGAGGCATAAAAGACCTTTATAAACTATAAAACACTACTGTGAGATACAATGAGACACGTAAATAAATGGGAAAATGTTCCTGCTCATGGATGTTGTTGTTGTTATGTGCAGTCGAGTCACCTGTGACTCATAGCAACCTGGCCATATACTGAGCTAGTCTCACTGACCCTGATACACCTAATCCTATTGACTTAATATAGTGAAAATGGCAATCCTACTAAAAGCAATCTATCTGTTCAGTGCAGTCCCAATACAGATAACCAACTGATTTTTCAAAGAGATAGAAAAAGCAATTGGCAAGTTTATTTGGAGAGAAAAGAGACCTCAAGTAAGCAAAGCATTTCTGAAAAACAAGAATGAAGTGGGAGGCATAGCACTCCCTGACATCAAAATATACTATACAGCTGTAAAAACCAAAACAGCATAGTATTGGTACAATGATAGAACAATGGAATAGAATCAAGAACCCAGAAATTAACCAATCTACTTACAGTCAGCTGGTTTTTGACAAGGAAACAAAGCCTATCAAACGGGGAAATGATAACCTCTTCAACAAATGGTGCTGGCAACACTGGACTGTTACCTGTAGAAGCTGAAACAGGATCCACATCTCATACCATACACAAAAATCAAATCCAGATGGATCAGAGACCTAGGGTTAAAGCCTAATACCATAAAGATCCTGAGAGATAAAATGGGACCAAATTTAGAAGGCCTAGCCAATGGCATAGAGAGGCTGGCGAATACAGCCAGAAATGCACAACCAGGAGAGGATACCATTGATGAATGGGACCTCCTGAAGACTAAGTTTTCACAGCTGATACTGAGCTTCTCCAGCGATTCATTCCACAGATATAATCGATCCGATACCTATGCATACCATCAGGTGAAATCCATGTGTGTAGTCTGTGTTTATGTTTCTCACAAAAGTATTTATGATGAATAAATCATTGAATGTACAGAATTCTTCATTCTATCTCCAGCTTTATTTCTCTCATCAAGTCCATGATTTCCAACTACTGATCCTTCTTCTCTATTCCCAACTTTTGCATTCCAGTCACCCATTATTATGAATGCATTTTGATTGCATGTTCGATCAATTTCTGACTGCAAAAGTTGGTAGAAATCTTGTATTTCCTCCTTTTTTGGCTCTAGTTGTCAGTGCATATATTTGGATAATAGTGGTATTTACTAGACTTCCTTGTATACATATGGATATTGTCCTGTCACTCACAACATTATATATCAAGATGGATCTAGAAATGACTTTTTAAATATGAAAGAAACCCAATTTTTCCTCACCTTTTCATCTCCAGCATAGTAAATCATCTGATCATCTGATTCAAAATGTACCATGCGAGTCCATCTCATTTTGCCAGTACCTAGTAGGTCATTATCTATGTGTTTGTATTTCAACAGACGGCACCCTGGATGTGCTCACCAAGTTTTGCCAAGAAATCTGGAGGACAACCACCTGGCCAACTGACTGGAAGAGATCTATATTTATTCCCCTTCCAAAGAAATATGACCCAACAGAGTGTGGAAATTATCAAACAATATCATTGATATCACATGCAAGCAAGATTCTGCTGAAAATTATCCAAAAAGGAACAGTACATCAACAAAGAACTACCCAAGGTGCAGGCTGGTTTTAAAAAAGGCTGTGGTACCGGGGATATTATAGCTAATGTTAGATGGATCTTGGCTGAAAGCAGGGAGTACCGGAAGAATGTCTATCTGTGTTTCATTGTCTATGCAAAGGCATTTGACTGTGTGGATCACACAAATTGTGGCTGACTCTGAGAAGAATGGGAATCCCAGAACACTTGATTGTGCTAATGAGAAACCTATACTTGGACCAGGAGGCAGTTGTCAGAACAGAGCAGGGAAACACTGCATGGTTCAAAATTGGGGAGGGTGTATGCCAGCGATGTATCCTATCTCCTCACCTTTTTAATCTATATGTTGTTGTTGTTGTTATGTGCCGTCGAGTCGCCTGCAACTCATAGCGACCCTATGTACAACAGCCCTAAACTCCGCTCTGTCCTGTGCCAATCGC